>NC_140583.1:1130777654-1131087654 GCF_964204655.1 Triturus cristatus
CAGCTTTGAAGAGGCTGACTCAATTTTTGGCAAATTATGAATAAGTCTGGCTCCCCAATTTTCTACTACCTGCAGTTTGCATGTCTGATAGACAGTCTGAGGGAGAGTCAATTGGAATAATCCAATCTGGCCATGACTGGGGCATGGTTGACCTTTTTCCTAATAAATGGGGGCAGGATGCAAATTACCTTTTCAGCATTTTAATAATGCTGAAACAGGATTCTGTAACCTCATTCATTTAATTCTTAAACAACAGCTGGAGCTTATTCTCAAGGATTTATTGCCAATTTATCGGCACTTTAGCACTGCAAAAGTGGCAATAGATTTTTCTCCCTGTTCTCAAGCTGGTGCAAATGGCCTGTATCGCCAGTTTTCCAGCGATAACTGCCGCAAAACACTTCGCCACGGATGAGAGCGACAACTAACGCTAATAATATGCAGAGTACGCGTTCCCGTGCAAAAACTCACGAAAACACAACTTCGCGATATTCTTAATGACTAGCCAGATCTGCAAAGCGATCCAAAAACAGGCGATAAGGCGCGTTAGCAGCAGGGATTTGCCACCTGCCTTTTACTGGTGTTAAGCAGGACGACAACCTGCAGTATCAGAGCCACATCTGAAGACCAGCACATGTCATTGAGCTACTAATCATGCAGCTCGGAGACCCAAGAGGGCCACAACACCCACCGCCAGCACCCCCAGCATCCCCCCACGGACCACCCCCACCGGACTACCACCTAGGCAGCGCAGAACAAGACAGCGGATGTTCCTAAAACGCACCAGCCTCAGAGACTCAACGCCAGAGGATACCATTGCCCACTACAGGCTCAAAAGTACAACCATCCTCCTCATCCTGATCCACATTGCCCACAGGCTAACAGTACCAACACAGCGGAGAACCAACATCCCTCCGCAGACAAAGCTGCTGGCTGTGCTGCACCTGTTGGCCTCTGGGACCTTCCAACCAACAACTGCCAGAGTCGGAGGAGTCTCACAGCCAGCTCTATCAATCTTTCCCACACATGTCTTGGATGCATGTCCACAAAATCAACACTGGGCCCCTGTATTCGCACCACACGCCAGTTCCAATTCGTGGTGTTCCTGTGCAACCAACCCCAACGCCAGCCATTGCTTGATGCCTCTGTGCTCCAGATCCAAGTTTGTAGTCACTGAAATGGGGGTGCGCCAGGTCATGAAGTCCAGTAGTCAACAGTAGTGTAAAAAGAGTTCTTTATTACAAATACATAAATCAGCAATACGAAAAGCTCAGCCAACGCGTTCCATTCCCAACGGGGAACTTCAGCAGGGCAACGTCTGGATTCAATTAACTGCAAATGCTGCGGAAACTCCCCAATACAATTCCATATTCCAAAAGTCAATATTCATAAACCTGTTGGATGAAATGGTGACAATGGTCAAGCGTCTGTATAGTCACAAACGTAATCTGGTACACTTTATTGCACTTGGACAAACCAGAATGCTTACAGGTATGATACATCCTGCATAAAAAGACCGTAACAGAAGTTTTTGTTTGTAACCTTTGTATGAAAGTAAAGGAAGTTTACGACCACCCGAACTTCCGTTAAGGTCTTATTATGCAGGATTTATCATACCTATAAGCATCACGGTTTGTATCAGCTTGATACCCCAGCACCTTCACTTCACCCACACTGTGCAGGAACAGCTGGGGACGAAGCAAGGGAACTACGCCATAGCTGGCTTCCTGCACATGTTGGGGGCAATTGACTGCACACATGTACTACTTTTGCCCCCTGTCGACACTGCACACAATGACCGCAACAGAAACCACACGCATTCCATCAATGTGCAGGCAAAAGTGGACCACCGGGACTTGTTCACCAATGTCATCGCAAACTTCCCAGGCAGTGAGCATGATTCCTACATCTTCCGCAAGTCCATCACCAACCAGCGCTTTGAGGATGGCACCTATGGAAATGTACTGCTCGTCGGTAAGTACCAACTGAACACACCACACACGTCAAATCCACAATCATACAACTCACAACTGTGGGAATGCACACGTTACAAAATCACTTACAACATGCCAATCAACATGCCCAAGTACCAGACTTTGACAACACAAGTAACTGTGGTAACCATGGCCAGCCATGTAGACAAACCATCCACGGCATGGCACCTCTGCCACACAATTGTAGAATGTGGGGAGAGGTGGAAACAAAGTATGTGCGAAGAAGGCAAGTGACCCATCAATGAGAATGTACACAATGCCAAGTGTGGCAGAGATGTGCTGGACAGACTTCAGTATGCGAAGCACAGACATGTCCATGTGGACATATACTGCTGGTGTTTGTAGTGTTGTGGACAGTGGATGTAAACAGGTCACCTCAGGCAGTGTGGAAGACCTTGGACATGTAGCTTTGTCGTCCCCCCTGTGAGCGTGAGCTGAGTGGGCTAGGCTGGCGTATGTCGTGAATGAATAGCCCCGGGCTCTGGGCATGGTTCAGTTCCAGGATGGCCACCAAAGTTACTACTGCGTGTGTCTCTATGTCCGCCATATCCTGTCCATAGGCCTACACACACGTGGCCAACCACCTTCAAAGGCCACAGTTACACTGGAGATGAGGTGGTTACATCCAAAGCCAACCATCACACATCTCGTCATCGCATGCAGGGTCGTGTCTGCCCGGGCGGTGCCCCCCACCCAGCCATGAGGCCACCGCCATGACCGGTGGGGCCTGCGCGATCCTGTGCGCCTGCTGCATCCCAGCCCTGGTCCCCAGACCCGTCCTCCACCCAGAGATGACTGGCCGCCCCTGCGCACCCAGGCCTCAATGCTCACCCGCCACCACCAGCCCTCCAAAAGGGCCCACCGCGTGCCGGTGCAACCTCCTCAGCCGATGGCTGAGTTCCGCGCCACAGGCCCCCAGCGCACCCTGCGGCACTGCACCGCGGAGTCATGTGCGTGCTGACTGCTGCCTTCGGCATACACTGCAGTCCAGCAGGGCTCTCAATTCCAATCGAATCTTGATTGGCAGAATGGCGTATCAAGGCCTATGCATCATCGCAGGCTGCACACCCACTCAGCTCTGGTGCCACTAACTCACTGCACCGCAAGTCATCGCCAAGAGGCGGGAGGCCCGCGCTTCCTGCTGCCTCAGGCCTACACTACGGTCCAGCAGGGCTCACAAAATTCCAATTCAGTCCGTACCGCCAGGACGGCCCATCATTGCAGGTTGCACACCCCCTCAGCTCTTCAGGTGCCCCTACCTCAGTGCGCCGGTTGTAGTGCATCGAGTGCAACAAGCTCTGTGCACCGCAAGTCATCGTCCCGTGGTGGTAGGCCCATGCCGGCCGCAGTGCATCGGGTGCCACCAACTCTGTGCACCACTAGTCATCATCCTGTGGCGGTAGGCCCGTGCCGGCCGCAGCGTATCGGGTGTCACTAACCCAGTGCGCCACAAGTCATGGACACTTTATGATTGAGTCTCGTGGTGCGGACGCCATCATGTCACCTCCGGCAGTGGGGAATGTGATGTGGTAGGCCCCTTTTATTAGCAGGCTCCCATGTCCTGTGATGCCTGTGCTGGGTGGGTGTGGTGTGGGTGTAAACCAGCCCTCAGGGAGTGGCTGTGGCTTGCTGACAACTATACCAGTGATCAGCAGATCACTACATGGAAGACCTGGGACATTTAGCTTTGTAGTCCCCCCTGTAAGCGTAAGCAGAGTGGGCTGGGCTGGCGTACGACAGTCCAGCGTAGGGGTGTGAACAATGAGCCCAGGGCTCTGGGCGTGGTTCAGTTCTGGGCTGGACAAGGCAGTAACAAATGCGTGTGTCTCTGTTGTGGTGTCGTCCCACAACATGAGCAACATGCAGGAATCACTGACCCTACATTCATCCATACTTTCATACTTGAATGATCATAGACATGACACATCTGTGTGAATTTGAATTTTTTATTCACTGTCAGTGGAGTGTTGAAGCTGGAGCAGTACAGGGCCATGCAAACCCCACTTTACATTGAGGCCCAATGGAGAGCCAGCCAGAGTCCTTTAGGGAATGACAAGTTCATCGGAAGAGGAAGAGTTCAGTCCGCAGTATGATTGCTGTGTCATTGGTAACCAAATAGAATATGGCAGTCCATGTCGAGGTCCAAGGTGAGTGTCGCAGATTGTATAGGGGGACAGTGGAAGGTGATGATGCTGAGGGCAGAACAAAGCAGAAACAGGCCACATGGCAGAGATGAATGCTACTGCTTCCTTCTTACCACTAAGGCAGAATCATCCGCATCTTCGTTCTCTGATGTCTCATGTGCCTCACATGTGGATGGTGGGGTTTTCTCTACAGCAATGTGTGGCACTGCCACATCCGGGGCTGGAGGTGGAATGTCTGACGCACTGTGTGGCAGTGACACATCAGGGGCCAGAGGTGGATTGTCTGCCGCACTGTGAGGCACTGACACTTCAGGGGGCGGAGATGTGGATGGAGTAGTAGCAGCAGCATTCATCCGTGCCAGGCCTTGTGGCAGCAATGCCATGAAGAGGGTCTGCAGGGCATGGAAGATCCCAGCTACATCTCACTAGTGTGCAGCTGTGGCAGCCATTCTTTCCGCCTGATTCCGCTCCATGTTTTTCATGTTCCTCCGCATATGTTCCAACTGCCGGATGACATCGCTGGAGCCACACCGACTAGACAGTTGTTCTTGTCTCAGAGTCAGGACTCCAGCGATGTCAGCCATGGACCATTGGAGACCATGGAGTGGACTGTGGGTGTCCATTAGGGACTGTAAGTGGTTCCTGATGGGATTTAGACACCCACGTATGGCATCTAGTTTGGCTGCAATTCACACTATGTATAGGGTAGCATGTATTTGGAGGAAGGTTGGGCACAACCAAGTTATGGACAAAAAACCTCACTCACCCGAGGGTGACATGCTTCATCATTGGGTTCCTCCAACACATGCAAGGTACCCCATGTGGGCTACAACTTAACCCTTGGGGGAAGAAGCTGGAGTGCAAAGCATGTGTTGGATCTACCAACTCAAAAATGGTAAGGAGGGGCAGAGTGCAAAAATGAAAAGTGATTAAAAACTACATACTCAGGGGCAACAACTTTATTCTTTCTCCCAAAAAGTGGTAGTGATTAAAAAGCAAGTGAGGAAGGGCTAAATGTATATACCCTTGTTCTAATTAGGTCAACATGTTTCAGCCATAGTGACAATAAAGTTCTGGGCTTTCGTCAGGACCTGTAGACCTATGTCACTCTGCTAACAAATGTGCAATAAATCATAAATAAAGATTTCAATAATTAAAGCCACACTACTTGACCAAACATATCAATCATCAATGGTTAATGATCAGAGGGCTCTGTAAAATAAAAACAATTTTATAATAAGTGACTATTGAGAGTAATGAACAGCACAAAAAAACTCGTTATGTGCCCAAAAGGTTCCAATCATAGCTCTTACCTATGCATTATAATCGTATTCCCACTCAGCCATCCACAGAGTCACTCACCTCTGTCAGTTTCTGTCATTGGGATATAAAATGAGTAGGTATGAGCGTAAATAAATCAAATATATGGTCCAGCATAAATCACAAACACCCTTCTTATGTATCTACCAGTGTCAACTCGAGAGTCTGATAACTCAAGTATATTGTATACCACATGTGAGTTATATTGATTATTAGTGCCACTAGCACATTGTCCATTATATGCTGCGACTAAGTGTGTAGTGGTAATGACAAACTGGAAAAAGAAATGTGCTTCATGATTGTCAAATTTAAATAAATGTAGCGAAAGCTTATTCATGTTTCTCTCTCTCCAAAGACTGCAACATCCCCTTATTCAAATGTCTCTGTCAGGGAATAGGAAATGTAAACCAAGAAACGGGAGAACAGCACACTCGTGATTGCAGTAAAGAAGTGCTGACTCCGGAAAAATGAAAAAAATAGCAAAAGGCCAATGTCCCGCTGTCAAACTACAACATCCCCATATTCAAATGTCTCCGTCAGGGAATAGGACATGTAAACCAAGAGACGGGAGAGCAGCACACTCGTGATCGCGCAATAAGACAGACCACACCAAATTTTGACTTAGTAAAAAAGGTCACTTTATTAGGACAGGTAACTAAGAACCACTTATTGATACAATGTAAATATTATCAAATTGCTTCCCAAACATTTTTGCCACAAACAATTCCAAAAATACCCCAACCAAAATTTACCATAAATTACCCCATGTACTGCCCCAATGGCATCATTTCCTTTTTGACCATTTTGGTTTACCTGTCCAGCTTTTCCTCCACCCTCCCCCCGCCCCAGAGGGAAGGATAAGCCCGCTCCAGACTATCCAAACCCTCAAAAAACCGCATGAAAGAAAAACACATGAACAGAAACAAAATGTCACCTGTCCTAAACGTGACTTAAGATCAAAAAATTCATCAATATATATTGTATATATATATATATTTTTTTATTTATTTATTTATTTATTTATTTATTTATTTATTTTTTTATATACATATATATATATTTTTTTTTTTATTACTTTTTTTTTTTTTTTTTTTTTTTATTTATACAGAAAAAAGAGGGTGGGAGGGAGGGTCACAAAAAACGACCGTCTCCCTGCCTCAGCGATCGTTTCCCGCCTAAACGCCTTCCCAACGGTGAAAAACCTAAGCCCCGCCCCCTACCTAACACGTGATTCGCTGCGTGGTCTGTACCATCGCGCGAACCTTCCCAGGGGGACACCCGGCTCGCGCCGCGGTCCCCCCGGGTCCCATCGCGCAATAAGACAGACCACACCAAATTTTGACTTAGTAAAAAAGGTCACTTTATTAGGACAGGTAACTAAGAACCACTTATTGATACAATGTAAATATTATCAAATTGCTTCCCAAACATTTTTGCCACAAACAATTCCAAAAATACCCCAACCAAAATTTACCATAAATTACCCCATGTACTGCCCCAATGGCATCATTTCCTTTTTGACCATTTTGGTTTACCTGTTCAGCTTTTCCTCCACCCTCCCCCCGCCCCAGAGGGAAGGATAAGCCCGCTCCAGACTATCCAAACCCTCAAAAAACCGCCACCCAGGAAAACCCAAAGAGTTTTCCTGGCCCACCCCCAAAAACAAATATGCTCAAAAAAAAAACAACATACTCTACTTTAAAAGATGATCACACCAAAGATTCTCATTCCAAAAACCCGCCAGCAAGTCCCGTAATTCCATCATATAGTAGGCTTGACCTAACTGGGATAAATGAACCCCATCCTCCTGAAAAAGATGATACTCGTCACTGGTAATGTTATCATGAGACAAAACCTGAATACCCATTGCATTGCAAAAAATCTTCATCGCACGGTTTAATTTTTTGCGAGCTTTTTCCATGGCTGAATGATTGCGGGCCCCCTCCACTGTTGTCTATAAATAAATTCGGTCCACACCAGAGACGTACCCACCCAATTGTTCTTGATGACTGCTAGATCCAATTGCATTTGTTTCAAGAGCGATAACCCAGATAAAGGTACAAGATCATTCTCACCTAAATGTATGATTAACAAGTCTGGAAAACCTCTATCAGTTGATAATTCAGATAGCGTAGAAAACAACTTGCTCCACCTCATCCCACCGTTACCCTTCCATAGAACTTCGTGGCCTTTGCTAGGAAGTCCGAGCGACCTGCCGTAGATCTGACGTTCTGCAAAAACAGCAGACCACTTGACGAAGGAATGACCTATGATCCAAGTACGCATTTTTGAGGAAAAAGAATTGATGGCACGACCTAGGTAGAAAAGTAAAAATTAGCCTGTATCAAAGCAAACGGATAAGCCATCATAGTCTGACATAACGAGAACAACATGCAGACTTCCACCTACCAATCCTCTTAATGTCCTCCCAGTCCCAGCCCAATTTAGCCGCTTCCGTAGCTGCCCCGATCCTAAATGAGTGAGTCCCAAAAAGTAAGGGGTCCCTCCCAATCTTCTTCAAGGATTTGCGTAAAACAGCCAATAAATGAGCATCAGTAATTTTTGACCCATCTTGATGCAAAAATATGGGCCCATGTATGAACTCAGGGGAACCTACAAATTAATCCCATTCCCCAATCGGACAACATCCTTGAACCCCACTCCCACTCAACTTAACCCAAACACCTTTACCCAACTGGTCAGTTTTAGACTTTTTCAAAAATAACTTGATTGACACCCCACGTTGAAAATCAATTTCACTGGACCGAATCCCCATTTGTCCTCGCAGCCCCAATAATTCTGAAACCCGAAAGGCACCAAAAAACAACCAAATCATACATAGACGAAAGCGCGACACTTCCCAATGGTCATAACAACAAAAAGGCAATTGAACTAGTAACTGCTGTAACAATCCAAAAGTAATAGGTTCTCGTAAAGGCCCGGACTGTGTCCGCTCCCTGCTCAAACCTTTGAGCATCCGCCGCAACAAAACATCCCCAACTAAATCTTGACCCCACCATAGCTGACCATAAAAAGAAATCCCAGCCAATTTGCCAGAAATGGTTGTGTGTGATAAACCTTTATTGACTAAAGATAAAACAAACTGTAACATACAAAACTTGGAATCCAATAAAGGACCTTCAAAACAGTGTGATCTCATAAAAGTTAAAAATTCAGACCAAGCCTGCAGATAAGTGCGTCTAGTAGCAGGGGCTATCGATTTCTCGACCAAATCGATGATTCTCATTCCCCCAGCACCCAGATGTCTTGCGGGATTGGAGTTTTGTAGGTGTCTGCACCAGGCGCCAAGTTGCGGAATTTCTGCCAATTAGAACGAGACAAGGCGTCTGCAATTGAATTATTGACACCTGGAATGTGCTTTGCACGAAAAACAATATTGCATTTTAAGCTGAGCAACATGAAAAAACGCAAAAGCCTCAACACCCTTAGATCTTTGGCCTTCTGATTATTTATGAGCTGAACCACAGCCATGTTATCAATGTGGAACATTACACATCTGTTACTGAATTCCACACCCCAAACCATCAGGGCCACAATTAATGGAAACAACTCAAGGAAAGCAATACTGCGCCCTTGTGATAACCAATGGCGTGGCCATGCCTCCGCACACCAACGACCCTCCCAAAAAAGACCAAAACCGTGTGCTCCAGAGGCATCCGAAAAAATCTGTATCTGCCAAATAGTATTGTCACCAAGAAAATATAAAGAAACTCCATTGAAATCTGACAAAAAGGTTAACCACACCCGAAGATCTTCCTTGATGGCTTTGGTAAGACGAATTCTGTGGTGAGGAAGGTAGGCTCCGGACATCGCAAAACCCAACCTTCTGCAAAAAGTCCTGCCTGCCCTAACAACTCGACAAGCAAAATTCAGATAGCCCAACAGCCGTTGGACTTGCCGAAGCTCAATCTTATCCTTACCCAGCACCTCCAAAAGAAAAGACCTGATCTCTTCTACCTTTGCAGTTGGCAAACTAGCCATCATAGCTACTGTGTCTATCTCTATGCCCAAAAATACAAGCTTAGTGCAAGGACCTTCCGTTTTTTCAGGAGCCAGCGGAACACCAAACTCCTCAGCCAAGTCCTGAAAGAATTCGAGACCTTTAAGACATTGTTTTAGTTGTGCATCGCCAATGAACATAAAATCGTCCAAGTAATGACAGACATGTGTGTGGCCACTCCTCACCGAAAAACACCATTGTAGGAACGTGCTAAACGTTTCAAACAAGGCACAAGACACTGAGCACCCCATAGGAAGTACCTTGTCAACGTAAAAAGCTCCATTAAAAACATACCTAGCAATTCAAAATCCGATGGATGGATAGGAAGTAATCGGAAAGCCGATTGAATATCACATTTTGCTAATTCTGCACCAACCCCTACCTCCCGTACCAATCTCAAAGCGTCATCCACGGACGCATAAGAGACATTGGAATCCTCAGGGGAAATGAAATCGTTAATAGATTGGCCTTCCGGCCATGACAGGTGTAAAATCATTCTGAACTCACCAACCCGTTTTTTAGGGACTACCCCCAACGGAGATATTATCAAATTCTCCAAGGGGCATTGAATAAAAGGCCCAGCTACACGACCAGCTTGAATTTCAGCCTCCAATTTCCGTTGCACCACTTGAGGCAGTTCCTTAGCAGATTTTAGATTGTCAGCCCAACGGTGATCACGAGGCCCTTGGTAGCCAATGCGAAAACCTTCTTTAAAACCCCAAAACAGTTTGGACGCAGCTTCATAATCAGGATAAGCTTCCAACCAAGGCAGCAAACGCATCAGATTAATTGGGGTATGAGCCCTTTGACATAAGTTGAGGGAATCCCCCTCCACCCCTTGGAAAACTCCCTGAACCCCCTTGAGGCTGTTTAGCGAAGCATTGGGTGATGGCATGTCTACCGCCACATTGGGAGCACTCGTGTTTGAACCTACAGAATTGCCTAGTGCATGAGCCCCGGTTAAAATTCCAGCAGGCCCCTGGCATCGGCAAGTGACCCCTTCCTGTAACCCCCACCCCGACTGGAGCGGGGCGAGGCAGAAAGGGCTGATATATAATCGGCAGACCACTTGCAGTGTGCGTTGACCCAACCGGCTGAGCAGAGGACATCCACTGCAGCCAAAGCTCTTGATCTACTTCACCCCACGGTTTATCTTTAAACATACTGATCCTCGCTCTAAATTCTTCATCATAATTAAGCCATGCATGGCCCCCAAACTGCAAATGTGCCTTACGAATGGTGTCCATGTATTTAAACAATGAAATAGCCCTGTCCGGATACCACTCACAATACACGCTAGCATATATCAAAAAAGCTGCAGTCCAATTTTCTATAGACTTTGGGACCCTGGGCGCCTAGAAAGTTCCCACTCCTCCTCCTTGGACCCCTCTCTGGCTTGAATATCCCTATGAAGGAGTTTAAAAATATCGACAAATTCATGAAGCCAAATCTTATTCTTGGTGTTAACTGACAGATGTAGGCCTAATGGCATGGCAAGACCCATATAAGGAAGCTTCTGCCGAGTCCCAGCAGTAGCCTTCACCTGACTTGAACCAGCAGGACCAACCTCAGCAACCCCACTACCCAATGAAGACGTTTTGCTGGATCTATCCGCATTACCTGAAATAGATGTTCGAAAAGCCTTGTCCCTTGTATCCCCACCAAAACCAACCCCCAACACCTTAGATGTATTTGACTCGTCCACCCCCACTGAGCCCGGCAAAATTTTGCCTACCCAAGGTTGAGACCAAGCAGCCCACCAATGAGGCTTACCTGACGTTAGTTGTGCAGCACGCTTCTGAAATTCCCGAGGATCATCACGACGCTGATAATCGCGATGCCGCTCTTGGTCCGCCGTGAAATCCGCACTTGACTTCTGTAAGACACTAGCAGAATTGGTTGCCCCCGCACCCGTTGAAGGCACGAAAGGAACATGTTCGGAACAACAATCATTACCCCCACGATCCTTTTCTGAAAAAACATCTTCAGTACCATCAAAATAACCCAGACCTTGAATACCCTGCACCTCTGAAGCTTCACAAACATCCTTGCTCGTACTTGGCATTTCGCCATCTCCCACCCCACCATCGTAAAACTCCCAATTGGTCACAGGCCTCCGAATAGAGAGCCCGGCCGCTATATTAAGATCCGCACCTGATCCGCTTGACGAAAATGGCACGTTACCAAAAGGCGAAACCTGTTTCTGAATTGCTTTTCGAGGAAAAACTTGAGCTGTCTGCTGGACTGAATAACCTACCGCCTCCTCGCCGCTCGTGCCAGAATGCGATAACTTACCATGACCAGAGACATGATTATAAGCATCCGCCTCCGAAGAGTCAGGAACAGCATGCTCAACCCAAATCCATTGACCACGTTGAGGACCAAAAGGAGAATCAAAATCCACCTGCGGGTGACAAGGAGGGGGGCGAGAAGCCGGGAAAATGGAGACAATGTCTGAAGAATTAATAACAGTATCTTCCTGTAAAGGCCCAGCATCTTCCGATGACCTCTGTATCTCCGTAGCCACATTCTCTGACACATCTTCACCCAAAGGGAGACAAGAAGGAGTAACTTGCTCCAAGCCAACTGCTGATGTGAGAGCATACACACCTTTGGACCCAGGGGGGCCCCTAGGTAAAGGGGACACCCCAGAAACTGAAAAACGCTTACCGCAATAAGTTCCCTTCTCTAGGCGTCCCCCACAAGCCTCAGAAGGGATAGAAAAAGATGACCTGTCTAGACAAACCTCCTCCTCCCCACCACTATCGCTAGGATAGTCCACCAAAGCTGCAGAGCGTCCCAATGACAAAACAGGAGGAGCAATGTCAATATTATGCCCAGAAAAGTAACCGGGTCTGTTCAAAAAATACTCTGCGCCCCTCAAAGACGCCCGTTTTGCAGGAGAAGGGGACTCAATAAACATAATGTCAGCACCCTCACTAGACATTCCCCTCCCCTTCCCACCTGTACCTCTACGTGATGATGCAGGCAGGCTTCTAGAAACCACGCCTCCCCTGGCGCTGACTCGACGACGGGCTCGTCCCACCCGAGTCACAGAGACCTCCCCAGACTCCCTCACCGTGACTGCTGGTGCAGAGGCGCAGCGCGCTGTCAGGAGCCTGGAATGGGAGCTCAAACGAGCAGGCCTGCCGCGTGGATCCTTAGTTGAAAAAGGGGCGAGTTCACCTCTGGTGGCCATCTCCTGCACACGTCCTTTGGCAGGAAGACAAGCTGCCACTGCGTCGCTCACACCTTTCGCCGCCAATCTCTTCGGGCGCCTCACAGCTGAAGACATTAAGTCAGGAACACCAGGGGCCAGTAAGTCCACCCGGCCTGCCTCATACAGAACACGGAGCGCATTCTGAACAGCTGGGTCGTCAGCCATGACCAGCTACTTTAGTTAAATACCAATTAAATAAATAATGAGGCAAAAAACGGCACAAAAAACGACCGTCTCCCTGCCTCAGCGATCGTTTCCCGCCTAAACGCCTTCCCAACGGTGAAAAACCTAAGCCCCGCCCCCTACCTAACACGTGATTCGCTGCGTGGTCTGTACCATCGCGCGAACCTTCCCAGGGGGACACCCGGCTCGCGCCGCGGTCCCCCCGGGTCCCATTGCAGTAAACAAGTGCTGACTCCCGAGAAATGAACAAAATAGCAAAAGGCCAATGTCCCGCTGTCAAACTACGAACATCCCAACCTAATCAGGACGATAGTAGCGGGGCGTAAATCTAAAATCAAAAACGCTTACCTACAAATCCGACCGGGTCCGCCTATCTGACTCTGGCGGGAGCATCAACTTCGTTTCTCTGATTGTATTCATACCCGGAAGAGATCAAAGTGACGTGTAACGTGGCTACGTTACATCTAATCAGGTGATCCGCGTCACGTTGGAGAGGCTGTGTTTACATCTCTGTCATAGCAACCTTGTCTATATTAACGTTACAGAGCCTCAAAATCGGCAAAAATTGTGTAGTGGAAGCGGACATTTAAATTATAATGAAGATGTTGAACTATAGGATATTTAGAGCATTTGAAAAGAGCATGCACGCACAAAATTGAAAATTAAAAGTCGCAAGAAATACACCATAATGTATATTTTATAAACGATATCTGCCATAAGTTTCAGTTATTGCACCATGGAATATTGAAAGTGACCACAGACCCATATAGGTGTGTAACAAATTGTATCATCTGCATGGTCTAAATATTGGCAAAGGGGCCACAACCATGAACAGTAGATTTGTGGGGTACACAAAGGATGAATTTACCTCATAGAAGGCCAATAGGGTCCACTGGGAGATCGACACATTCTCCTGTGTCAATCTCATAGATGGAAATACAAGTCAGGCACAAGAACCAATGGACCAATGTGTAACCTTCGGGTATGTAAACATTATAATGTACACCATGGAATTTCATCATTCAAACCAGGACTCTTACTCCGAAGTCGAAAGACCCATCGTTGTTCTGTATGGAATAAAACAGATTCCAAAGGACCCATCAATTTATGATAGTGGGGTTTATCGATAACCACCCACCTGAAATCTAGTTCAGTGTGTCCTGCATCTAGGAAATGTTTCGTCAATTTGGTATTAGATTTTTTACATTTGATGGCACTTTTATGTTCAATCATTCTAGTTTTGACTTTACGTATAGTCATACCAATATATTTTAAATTGCAATGACATTGTATCAGGTAAATGACTCTTTGGTATTGCAGTTCGTATGGTTATTTAAAATCCAAGGAGATTTTAAACTTAGGTCCAGTTGTGTAGTGTGAGTAGTCAATGAACACACCACGCAACTGCCACATGGAAAGTGACCTCTAACTGGTGCCCTAGTATGTATAGTTTGTGGATGAGTCGTGTTGGTACAAATTTTCGGTCTCGTATGTATCAAAATATTGCCAAAATTTTGGCTACGTTTAAACACAAACAACGGTCTCTCACACACCTTATTGCCTTTGTTAAGAATGTGCCAATTACAATTGATGGCTTTTTTAACTGTCGTTGTAAGGTGGCTAAATATACTGACACATACCAGGCGATCAGAAGGTGGTTTTGAGTATGTCTTTAGTAATGACTCCTGATTGTTATTGCGGGCTCTTTTTTTGGCATTACAAATCAAATAGTTAGGATATTGTCGAATTGCTAAATTTGTGGCCAAGTTAGTGGCATGTTTCTGAACTCTCTCTATCTCAGTACAATTTCTCCTGAGACGTAGGAATTGTCCTACTGGAAGATTATCTCGAAAGGCCCGAGGATGGAAGCTATTATAATTTAGCAGGGCATTACGAGACATAGGTTTTTGATATAGTTCGGTAAATATCATTCCATTTTTGGATATAGTTTAAGATCTAGGAATTATAAGGTGTCATTACTTGATTCTCCAGTGAAATTCAGGTGGGTATTCAAGGAATTTATCCATACTGAAAATTCTTGTAGAGAATCCTGGTCACCTTCCCAGATGACCAGGATATCATCAATGTACCGTTTCCATAGTATCAGCTTCTGTTGAAACGGGTTCAACTCAGAGTAAATATAGGTGGTCTCAAACCAATGCCTAAAGAGATTGGCCATACTAGGGGCACAAGTGCTGCCCATAGAAGTGCCTGCAACTTGCCAATACAAACGGTCTTCAAAACAAAAAAAGTTTTCTCGCATGGCTAGAGTCGCACAGTCCATGATAAAGGATGTAGGTGTTTGGTCAGTTTGTGGGTTCTCATCTAAAAGATGTTGTATAGTCCGTAAAGTATCTTCTTGAGGACTGTTGGTATATAAGGCTTCTACATCATATGAAGCCATAAGATGATTAGTAGGGTCAAAGTTGATGGTAGTCAAGTAAGATAACACGTGTTTTGTATCTTGAAGATGCGATGGCATTTTAGCTACCAATGGGCGGAGAAACCAATCGACAAACTGAGACGAAGGTTCCAGAAGAGAACCAATACCTGAGACTATAGGCCGTCCAGGAGGAGGTCTATTTTTGGCAAAATGTAAAATGCTGGAATTTTTGTATATTTTGGCGACAAAAATTCTGCCTAATTTTTAGTAATACATCCGGCCTCAAGTCCCTTGTTCACTAAGATGGTAATGGTATTCTGTAATCTGGGTTTGGCTGCCATGAGGTCGAACCCCACTTGCACCTGATCAGTCATCTTCTCCTGGCACCCTAACATGCGGCGTTGGTAGGCCATGTGTTGTTCGTGGGGGTCCTGGGAGACAGCCCTGGTGGTGGGTGCTTCCTGCTGTATGGTCTATGCAGGGCATGAGGTCTCCTCGATGCAGCTGGGCTGCCCTGCTCCTTGAGGTGAGGTGCCGAAGCTGTCCATGAGCTCTTGGAGGGCGTCGGGGTTAAAGGTGTGGAGGTCCTCTTCTTCATCAGTGAAGGGATGTTTGTCTGCTCTGCAGGAGGTATTGATTCTCCCTCTGCAATGTGACGGGGAGATGCAGTTTAACATTGTGTTCACATGTATGTTGATGTATTGTATACGTTTACATACAGACTGTATGACACTGTACATTGTGACTGACTGGGAGGAGCTGCCTATTTGATGCGGGACAGTGGACATTTCGACAACATCACGGATGTCTGTTTGTACTTGAACATTGCCATCTCACATATCCCTGCTATGACAACTGTGATTGGCCAGTTTCTACACACAAGCGGCAGCAGTTGTGTCCTCTGTTCTGTTGTGAACGTGTTGCAGTTTGTACCACATTGTTGTCAATGTTGATGTGCTCTGAATGTTATGTGTGTGTGCTGCATTTTGGGAGATTCACCCCTGCAGCTCTGATTTTGCTGCCCCTTATCCCTTTCAGGCGGTGTGCCTTTTACCTCTGTGCTTATACAGTGTTGAGATGTTGCAAACTTGGGCTCTTGGTGGGAGTTGGGACTCTGGAGCATGGTTTGTCTGCAGATGTGTTGTTGACGTAAGGGGTTGTTTGTGCACATGGATGTGTCAGAGTGTGACCTGCTCCTTTATGGATGTGGTTCACACTCAGCCACCTCAGTGTCGTGGCGTGCAACATGTCATGATACGTTGACTGCAGCCATGCTATTTGTCATGCAGTGTCACTTACCATTGTCAGTGTGGCTCACGGACACGCCACTTTGCTGGGTTAGGCACATGTGCATGGGTTGGTTGTGAGATTGGTGATGTGTGGGACGGGCCCCCTCTGGCCACATAGTCGACGGGGACCTACTTGCTGTTTGTAGGTGTGCTGTAGTGTGCCAAGGGGATCAGGGACATGATCCAGAGTCATTGTGGGTGTTCACTGTGCTATACTTAATTGTGCATGTGCGCCATTGTGCCCATCTCTCCCCGTCCCCCCAGTCCCTGGTCGTTACTCACCCTGTTGCTGTTGTGTCAGGTCATGTTGAGCAGTGTCCGGTCTCCCAACTCCTGCCACCGTCTCCACACTGATGACTGTGGACACCATTTCCTCCATCTCATTCAGCTCCTCCTGTGGCGCTTGACTCCCACCGCCAGTCTGCATTGCTGCCCTCTGGTTGTTGCTGAGTTTCTGCTTGGTTTTGCGCTTCACATCATTCCAGCGCCTCTTGACCTCTTCCATTGTCCTCCTCAGCACTCCGACTGCATTCACCTTGTCCACGATGGACTGCCTTATTCCGTTTTATGTTGCCAATGACACAGTGGAGGTGACGAAAATTAGTTGATGGGGTTCTATCACCTCCGTTATCAGGATCCTGTTTTCCTGCGGACTGAACCGCGTCTTCCTCTTCTTCTTCTCCTTGCCCTTCCCTGACCCTGAGGTCCCAGGCTGGTCCTCCGTGGGGCTTGTGGGGGTTCCGGTTGTTCTCTGTACTTGCTCCAGTTACCTCCATTGTGCTTCGCAGCTGTTTTGGTTTTGTTTGTGGGTTTTTTTCTGCTTTTATGGTGATTTTTCCCACCTGATGTGTGTGAACTGCAGGCCTGGTGCAGCTTATCCCTGATTTTTATCGCGGTTGGCCCCATCGCCACTTTTTTCACGTTCGTCTTGAGATTTTTTTCGCCACCCAGGTAATTTTGTCGCGGACATTTGACACGTTATCGGGAAACTATCGCATGTTACCGCCATGTTGGGAATACGACGTTAACACAAAGTTATTGTCCCGCGATAGACGGCGATATGAAAAATTGCGTTAACCTATTTTGGCGATGATTATCGCACGTTCTTGAGAATATCCCCCAGTTGACTTTTAAATGTAATAGCAAAATTTCCATCACTTCCACTGGCATAGGTGGAGAGCTCCATTTTCAGGCCACCAATGCTTTCTCCTGGATTTCTAATTCCTCCCAAAGATCAACAATTTTGTATGGTCAGCCTTGTACTTTAGGTAAATTTAATTTATCTACTCCCATTCAGTAGGCAGTGCTTGAACCTTTTCTGACATGAGCCCCCTTTGTTTGTAAGTTGCATGTTGATCTGAGAGTTATATACATAGGAAAACACTTTGAATCTAAATCTGCATATAATCACAGTCAAAGGGATCATACATTTGTCAAAGAGAGTGGGTCTCAATGATGACCTTTGTGGTACCAAGTAATTTAACTACATAGATTTAGATGTATAGGGTGTCAGACGAGTGGTGTCAAATCTAATTCAAGGAAGGTGGTAATACATGTCAAATCAGGACCATCAACACCAATTCCAGCCAATCCTTGGATCAGAATTGGATGGGATATGGTGTTGAATGCTGCTGACAAGACCAAAATGATAATGGCAGCCATACCTCTATTATCTTGGATTTTATGAAAATATTAGGAAAATAGATTCAGTGCAGCAAACAGATTAGGAGTCGGAAATAACCTGATCCTGGGCATTAGGGTAAGTCATGGACTTAAGTACTGGGAAGATCTCCCTCGACAAGTTCTTAGCAGACTTTATCCGCTGGATGTAAAAAGCTATTTTAGTGCTTTACATTTTTGTACAGCCACTGATAAACCTTTTTTCCCTGGGTTCTCATGTTTTTCTATATTTTGTTTCCAGCTGCCTACACAGGCTTTCATCATTGTGCAACTCTTCATTGAACCAGGGACAATGTAAAGGCCTGAGCCTCAGGGCCAGATTACAACTTTGGCAGTCTTGGAGCGGGCTGCCACCCTAGGGCCCAGCTCCAAGATCGCCAATGTCATCCGCACACCACTTACTGGGTTACAAGTTCAAATCTAGCAGGCAGTCCTGCAGCGACGGTCCCACTTCAATGCCTTTGTAAGGATAATAGCAGAGGCGCAGATGGCACTGCCATGGGACCACCATAGCATGTTCCCGCATTGCATGGACTGTGATGTCTATGCTGTGCAGGAGCAGGGGGTGCAGAAAGACAGGGGGCACACCATGTGCCTCCCTGCAGGCACCCTAGTGCATAGGGGCACCAGGGGGGGGGCAGTAGGATCCCCTGAGTTTCCTCACCGCCACACATTTAATCACGAGCTCACTGCCATGAAAACTGTGGCAGAGTGGAAACTTGTAATATGCTTGGCGGTGCCGCAGCGGCACCACCGGCATATTGCAAGCCAAAGAGCTCTGCAAGACTGCCAGGGACTGTGGATTCCCAGCAATAGCATCGGTCTTATGGCTGTCTAACCAGCCAACTCATATTACTGGGGTCAGACCTTTTGTGTGGCAATAGCCACACCACCACCATGGGTTTGGCGGTCCATCGGACCTGCAAACTCGTATTCTGCCCCTAAGTTTTAATGGAGGAGAAGGATCAAGAACTGAAGTGATCAATTGCTGGTTTGAGCCTGAATGGGCTATAACATTCCCTGACAGCTGAGGTCTGTTGAGCATTAAAGATGATGTGAAAGAGGATTCCTCTATTTGGTACAAAGATCTACGCACAGGTGAATGAGATGACTAAATAACTATATTCTCTAATATGGAGATAGTAAAAGGCACTGTAAATTGGTAATTCCATGTTAAAGAAAAGGTTAAACAAGTAAAAGTTTCCAAATGTGAGAATAGGAGATCTAACATATGTCCGGAGAAGTGAGTTGCTTGTTCCACCAATTGTGTAAGGAATAACATATGGTTGACAAGCTGCTTGGCAATTTTATATGAAGGATCAAACAAATAATAACTGAAATCCCCAAGAATCATGAGAGTAGCATCACTGACAATGTATGGATCCAACTTATCAATCAGATTCATCAAAATGGGATAAGAGTTCCATGGGGTCCTATTTTTGTAGTGTCCTATAAATAGGAGAGCATATTTAGGGGTGAATTTTGATGTAAAGGCCAAGGCATCAGCTAAAGACATGTCTATTGTCATAATATCACAGGTAAAAGCCTTGGTAAAAATAATAGCAAGAATCCCTCTTTATGTTTTGCTATCCGGTTGACAAGTCGAATACTATAATCCTAAGGGACAGGTTTTGCAATATCAAGATTTTACTGCTTTTTAGCCAGGTCTCTGTCAGGAAAATGAAATCTGGTTTGAAATAGTATTTGTAGCAGAATGTGAGTCACTAACTGAAGTGCAGTTGCAAGGTAGTAAAACACTTTAATATGAACTTGTCCAACGAGCGACATTTACTAGTAAGCAAAGGTTGAGAAGTTGTTCCCTAGAGTAAAATAGCCTTTCACTGGTAATTTCGGTGGGCGTGGCGTTGGGCACAGTTCAGGCACCTCTTTGTCATGCGTGTTGTGCATGTCCACTGCACATACAGACTGGGACCGCGATTACATTTGTAGTCTCAATCATAAATTAGAACACCAACCTAGGTACTGGAGACCTAAGCCTCCAATCTGGTGCATGTGATACCTCAGGTAGTGTTACCAGGAACCCCAAAGCAAGAGTCCAGACCCGCCTTCTTCATAAAGTTTGTGGGAAAATAATAATTCTGAGGCTGAACAGAAAAACAGATAGGCAGAGCATCTCAGAAACAGAGGTCCCTTCAGGATTGCCCTGAATAAGCTTAAAATAAATTTAAAATAGCTTAAAATAAAAGATCGTAGGCAAAGCACAATACAGCAATTAATAATTATAAATGGCATACACTATCTGAGTGTGCATCAGAGATTGCCTGAGGTAATGCTCTAATTTTGTTAAAATTTACTAAACCTTTATACGTTTATGCTTGGTATAAAATAACATAATTCTAGAATTAATGTAAACAGAACTTAATTAAGATGAGATTAATAGGAATATTTAAAATGTGTCTTGAAATAGTGAAAATGTAAAGTATTCATTATTCAGCTTGACTGAGACAGGATCGGATTCATTCACAAATCACTTTGGGCCAGATGTAGGTAAATTCAATTTTGCGAGTCATTAATAGCGATTTTTACCGATTC
The DNA here is from genome assembly GCF_964204655.1 of Triturus cristatus. Taxonomy (NCBI): domain Eukaryota; kingdom Metazoa; phylum Chordata; class Amphibia; order Caudata; family Salamandridae; genus Triturus; species Triturus cristatus. Next base: position 1,130,798,439 of record NC_140583.1, read on the forward strand.
GCTATTAAGGACTCGCAAACTTGAATGAAGGTAGGAATCGCAAATTGAGATTCGCAATCAAGGAATCCCATCTCATTCATTCCTATGGGCCAAGAGGCGCATAGGAATGAATAGGATTTGCACCCACAATTTGCGAGTCACCAAGAGGCACTCGCAAATTGCGGGCGCAATTTCAAGGGCGCAAGGGTTCCAAAAGGACACCCTGTTGCACCCCTGAAATGTGCATGTGTGCACATGTGGCGCACATACATTCCCTAAGGGCATGTATGTGTGCCACATGGCACTTTGTAAAAAGCCAAAAAGTATTTTTTGAAATGAAATCGCAAAATACCACCAACTTGAAGTTGGTGGTATTTTGCGATTCCTTAAGGCAAAATCGCAATTTGCAATGCCTACCAGCATAGCATTTAGGAAATCGCAAATTGCGATTCTCTAAAGACTTGCGCAACATAAGGAATCGCAATTTTGCGATTCCTTATTTTGCTAGTAGGTTTAAACCTACATTGCAAGCAGCCAAATAGCGATAGCAAACTCTGAAATTCTGCGAATTTCAGCGTTTGCGCTCGCTATTTGGCTTCCTACATCTGGCAGGGGGGGCAGTAGGATCCCCTTAGTTTCCTCACCGCCACACATTTAATCACGAGCTCACTGCCATGAAAACTGTGGCAGAGTGGAAACTTGTAATATGCTTGGCGGTGCCGGAGCGGCACCACCAGCATATTGCAGGCCAAAGAGCTCTGCAAGACTGCCAGGGATTGTGGATTCCCAGCAGTAGCATCGGTCTTATGGCTCTAACCAGCCAACTCATATTACTGGGGTCAGACCTTTTGTGTGGCAATAGCCACATCGCCACCATGGGTTTGGCGGTCCATCGGACCTGCAAACTCGTATTCTGCCCCTAAGTTTTAATGGAGGAGAAGGATCAAGAACTGAAGTGATCAATTGCTGGTTTGAGCCTGAATGGGATATAACATTCCCTGACAGCTGAGGTCTGTTGACCATTAAAGATGATGTGAAAGATGATTCCTCTATTTGGTACCCTACCTCCAACACTAAAAACTATTCCAACTACCCATTCCCCTCCCACTGCCCTAAGCCCTAAAACACTACACTACCCTGACCCCCCTAACCTCTGCCATTCCTTAAAAATGAGATGCAAGGTAGGCGTTCTTGTGTAAAAATTGGCACTAAACCCACGTGTGATATTTACATGAAATTCCTTGTATAGTGCAAAACAAACAAAAAACCTGCCTCAAACTCCAGTTAAATGCAGTTTTTAAGACTAGAAAATAGCCGGTATTAAAAATGGTGCAAACACTTCGGGCCCTATTTCAGAATGTTTTGGTGCTGGACAGCGCTGCAAAGATTGCTGCGCTAGCCTGCAACAAAACTACAGAACAGGAATGGGCAGCATCAATAAGATAGGGCGCATTCCTGGCCCTCATTCATAAAAAGTGTTGCATTACTGCGAAAAAACAGCGTTTCAACACTTTTCACTACGCCCTTTTTTTTTGCGACACAATGGATGCACTGTATTTACCGTAAAGTGCTCCATGTCACAATTAATGACAGATGTGTCTGGAATCCTGATGTATCTGTCAGGGCAAAAGTCACTCAGTGTTGGAGTTGTGGCACAAACATGACGCAACTCCAGCAATGCATGGGGCCAGCCTATCTCTGTGGCACTGCGTCACGCTTACACCTTTCATGAGACAGGCGTATGGTACTGACGCAATGGTATCCTACAATTGTTGCAGTGAAATCTGATGGATTTCACGGCACCACTCCTATGAGGCCACCCTTCATGCATCATACCTGATGCAGGTATAACGTGGCACAGGGCTTCACAAGGTCACACATATGCCTAGATGGTTTTCGTACGTTATGCCAGAATTTGTTTCACCTTCACGCTAGTGTTAACAACAGTTTTCACTGCGGCTACCTGAAACTATTGCCATGTAGTGAAGTATTGTAAATACATCGCTAACAGGGCGATAGGGCACGTTAGGAAAACTGCCGCCAACTAGCGTGAGCATTAGTTAGCGACAGTTCTTGTACATATCCCCCAAAATCTTGATAAAACCAGACCTAAATATCCAAGTGGTATTTAATTCAGATAATATTATTACTGAACCAGTGGCACTCTACCCTATAAGGGCATTGCAAGTTCTTTCCATTGTATACTCGTCTATCCAGAGGTGATCTTCGTGATTATTGGTTGCTAGGCAAGTATATACATGATTCTTTGTTATATGGGAAAATGCACTTTGACCATGAGGCAGGCATAGGGTACTGATGCAGTGGCATCCTACAATTGTTGCAGTGAAATCTGATGGATTTCACTGCACCACTCCCGATGCACCGGCGGGGTGAAAATGTTAGAAGGAGCTCATGAATAAGCCATCCTGTCTTTTTCCTTTACGTTGGTGCACAATGGATGCCATGCACCTGCGCAGCGACCCTTGCGCCATGGTGCACTGGTGACTGGTTTGCGGAGTTGGTTGATGTTGTGGCGCCATCTCTTTTCGAGACGTCTGGAGGTGGGGCTGGACTAGTGGAGGGCGGGAGTGAACCAGTTGGCCTTCTTGGAGTGTTGTGTGCATAGTCTTTTCTCAAGGGATGCCAGGGTGTTGGCGCAGTTGGAGATCCATCGGTGGAGGTTGTGCACTGCATTGTTGGCGTCTGTAAGCGTTGCCAGAGTGGTGGTGCTGAGGGAGTTGACAGCAAGTTCTTTGGTGGCCTTGATCCAGCCACGACAGGGGGGGCAAGATGGCGATGGTGTACGATGGGTGTGGTGAAGGCATTATGTAAACAATTTTGGTCTGTACAGGAGAGTCCTGTGGTGTGGCTGTAGTTGAAGTTCCCCCTGGTGGAGAAGACGGGCTCGAATGTATGTCTGACTATGTGGGTTGGTGCGGTGACTAGCTGCTTGAGTCCGATGTTGTTTAGGTTCCCCAGGAGGGGGTTAGTGTTCTGGTCACTGGGGTTGTCCAGGTGGAACTTGAGGTCTCCAAGTATGATGTAATTGGTGGATGGGAGAGCCTGGGGTGTGATGAGGTCTACAATGGCATCGGAGAATGAGGGGTTTATGGCCCGGGGGGCCTGTAGATGAGGGTGTCACGGAGGGAGGTTTTGGGGTTGGTCCAGGTCTGGAAGTGGAGGTGTTCCATGGTCACTGCCAGGTCTTTCGAGTGCATGGTCAGTGAGAGTGTGCCTTATTTAGACAAGGGCAATGCCTCCTCCTGGCTGCTTGGGTGGTATGTGTGGGTGAATGTGTAGCCTTCCTGAATGGTGATGGCGAGTGTCGGCCAGGAGCAGGGGTTGGTTCAGGTTACTGTGAAGAAAGCGATGTCTGAAGAGGTGGTGTCAAGGAAGTCCCAGATTTCTATTGCGTGTTTGTGGAGGGACAACACGTTGAGGGGTATGCAGTTGAGACAGTCAGTTGGGCAGCAGGAGGCACTGGTGTGCAGATATGGCAGAAGGTGCTTTTGCAGTTTCGACAGGCGCAGGGTGCAAGATAATTCTACAGTGTTGCTAGATGGCAGGCGGTGTGGCATCCAGGGTTGATGGAGAGGAGGGTGCTCGTGTCATAGTGGTGAACTGTCTGAGAGGAAGGGTCCTTGGTGCTGGTCGTGGTCCAGAGGCAGACGGACGGAGAGGGGTTTGCCTTTGGCGCACCAGTGGTAAGCCTGCTGCGCATGGCTGCTCAGCTGCTGCTATTATGTAGTGCAACGGGCTGGACTGGACAGCTAGGAGGTGCAAAACAAGGGAAAGGACCCTGGAGAGGTCGGGCCGCGGGGGGACCTGGGGTTATATATATATTTTAAATAAATTCTTACCTCGAGGCCAGATCCCACATCTTCTTTGCTCCTGCTCTCCTTAGTCTGCTTCCAGGAACAGGAAGCAGGCAGCCAGGCCCCCTCCCCTAAGCCAATCAAAATGCTGCAATGCGGCATTCTGATTGTTCCTGAATGCCATGCCTAGGCATTCATCAAGGCGATGGAGGGGTGGGCATGTTCTCCATGCAGGCTATAATCCAGCTTTCATTGCGAACAGGGATTTGTGCATGACTGCTTTGGGTAGCCTGAGAGGCCGACCAAACAGTCATTGCACACTTGAGTGGGCATACCTTTCAGCCCCTGCCCTGCTCTGTGGGTAGAGCTGCCCCACCCACCCTACCGCCCGCTAAGGAAACATAGCAGGAGTATAACAGAAAGTTATCATCATGTTATGTTTCCTTTTCTTGCACTGCTTGAAAGCAGTGGGGCGATGCTCTTCCTCCATATCGGATGGGCCGCCACTGGGGGTGCGTCACCCCCAGGTGCTAGGCCTAGGCCCCACTCAACCCCTGGGCCTCCTCCACTACCCGTCCCACCTTCTCCTCACCTGGATATTGACACTGTGGCACTATGTGCTGCACTCTCTCCAAATCTGTGACTCAGCCAGCAGGAGCCTCAGCCACGCGGGATTTCACAACCCAGGGTACAGCAGTCACCACCAAGTCCGCTGGGGAACCTCCCGATGCAGGTGATGCAACAGGGCACCCTTAGACATGAAGTTGCAGTGCTGCCGCCACACTAGTTTGGCGCAGCTCAGGGGTCTCGCTCTCCACAGCATCCTGCCAGCAAACATCCTCCGGCCTGTGATGCAGAGAGGAGCAGCCCACCATTGGTATTCTCCTCTGTGCACCCAGGTGTAGTGGTAGCTCTTGGTATGCAATGCAGACCTCCCTACGTTGGTGCGCAGGAGCGCCTCTACCAGTCACAGCTCCAAGGGGCAGCAGAAAGTCTTCTCACACAGGTCAGCAACGTATCTCCATGCGACCTGGCATACTTCACCAACCTTTGTGGCCTCCCTAGCAGCCTCTCTGTGCTTAATGAAACTTTCTTTGACCCACATTTTGTCTTTTCTCAAACACATAAGCTCTACCCAGTGCTTTGGTTGTATCCCAAATATACTTTAACCACTGGATACTCAGCCCAAGGTCACAAGAAAGGCAGTCCCTAATGATTGCCTGAATAAATTCTGCTTCTCTGTTTGCCCAAATCAAGCACCGCAATACCAGTGGGACAGCATTTATGTGCTTTTGAACGTAATCTGATTCCAGATGTAAGGAAACATGAGGTGTTGATGGGGAACCCCAAAAAGCAGTGGGAGAATGTATTTTCTTCCACCTGGATAATCCCCAAACATCCATACTATAAGTGACAGTAGGTAAGCATTTCCTTTTATATATTTCCAAAATCGGTGCAACATGTTTTTTCACAATGAAAGCAGCAAGAGAAAAAATGGGTCCCACTGCTTGCAGTAAGTGGGACAACCTGCCATTAAGACAAAGGGACCAAGTACTAATAACGTCAAAGTCCAAGCCTAGATATGGAAAAGATCTCACCCTGACTTTATATTTAAAAGTCCTGTCCTTTCTTTTTAGGTGACAGTGCTTTTGCAATCCGCCAGCTGAAAGGGAGATTTCAGGCAATATATAAAAATGAAGTAGCACTCCAGTGTTCCCCAGAAACATATTGCAAAATAGTCACATGTTGTGCTATACTCCACCATATGTCAACAACGAGAGGGCTACTAATTGACACACATGAAGAAGACTCCAAAGAGGAAGATGTGCCATTTTCAAAAATCATATGCATTAATGGTCAAGAAATCATCTTCTTTTCCTATTGCTCCCTGAATTAAGCTTGCTTTAACCATTGACAGCACTCTGCTGCCTTTTTGGTTAGGTTTGCGCTATAGAAATACCATATACATACATACATTCATATATACATCAGTTCAGTTTATGACGCTGCTCGAGCAGCTGAAAGAATAGCATGCCTCACTAAAAATTATTTTTTAGACATGTAAAATCTTAATAAATTATTAAAATAAAAAAATTGACAAAACATAATTTGTGATTTGCTTTTCGTTTTGTTCACAGGAAAACAATGTAACTGGCAGATATAATAAAGAAAAACTAAATTGTGTTAAAAAGTGCATAGTCCACAAAATAAAAATTATATTTTTTCACATGTGTTCTTGATAAACTAAATAATTAATTATTGTGTGTTCTTGTTCTTCTACCTAATTTAGATTTCCCTTCCCTGCCCAATCAACCTTCTCCTTCAGTGTTTGGCTCCTAGTAAGTGTGAGAAGTTGGCCTGGTATATGCTGTCCACTAATTAAAGTGGGCACCTTGCACCAGTCCAAATAATCCCTATGGTGATTTAAGAGGTCAACGATAACCTTAGAAAGCTATCCAAGTGGTAGCTGTGGAGAGCAGCCTTCAGGCTTAGTCTTGAAGGAAAGTTAAGCAGCTTGTTTTACCAGAATGCAACTTTACAGTATTGGTTAAATGAAAGGAGAACCACACAGTAGTTATCAAAATATGTATTTAATAATATAACACTCTCTAGTATGACACAGTATCTCCTACATGGAGATAATCACAAAGCACACAATATTGTAGCACAGAAATGAAAGTAAATAGCACTAATACACAGTGGGCCCCAGGGGGACCAATCCATATACTAAAATAGTGGTATAAGAACCACAATTCGAGTCAAGACAGTGACGAGAGGACGTAGAATTGCTGGGGCCCCAAAGAACCACCCAAGATGAGTAGATACGGACCCCACGGAGGACGGGTACAGTGTGGGAACACGACCGCGTGCTCCATACAATTCTATGGGGAAGTCGTGGATGAGGTTTTAGAGATTAAAGACCCTTCCCAGTGGACTTCAAAGAAACCCAGTGGATCAGAGAAGGTTGGAGAGCCACCCCACCCGTGCATACTGAAGTACCAGATTACCTATCCAAAGGAAGCCAGGTGCATAGGGCTGTAGTGGCGTCGGAAACCCCCATCGATCTCAATGGAAGATTTCTAGAAAGTGTCACTGCTGGAAGGAAGAAAAGTGTCAGCTGGAATCCAAAGGTGGATTCTGGTCAAAGAGTACCTGAAAGCAGAGGGACAGAGTCTGGGTCACTCAGGAGTGACCAGGGGCTCGGTAGTCGAATACCCACCGATGTCGGGTGCATCAGGTGTGTTGAGGGAGTCCTTGAATCTGCAGCTACGGGGACCAGGAGGCGTTGAGGACAACCAGGAGCCATGTACAAGCTGTCCCACAGAGGATGTTGAGTGCTGAGGGGTCGGTGTCTGGCTGGAGCACCAAAAAGCCTTGGCAACTGCAACCCATGCAGAAGGTCAAAGAGTATTACGGTTCAGACCAGCAAGGTCTGGGAGACTCACCACAGCAAGGGGAGGCAGGGCAGGCCTGAAGCAACCAAGAAAAGCAAAGTTGACCCTCAAGTGGACTCACAGGCCAGAGGCACAGGAGTTGTGAGAGGACTTCGAGCAATTTCACTAAACAGCAGCCCACGGAGCACTCGGTGCGAAGAGACCAGAGTTCTAGGTAGGAAAGGGTGCCAGAGGTTGGGGCTACTTGGAGCCCAGTGCACTTGTTCGGGAAATGCCAACAAGCATATGCACTTGCAAATATATGCTTTGCACAGGGGTTTGAGTATTGCAGGCCCCACAAGGGATTTTGACCTCAAACTTGGTGAGAAGACAGCTCTGACCTAGTGGGACATAGAAACCCACCTCCTGTGTTGCTTCTACCCTTCAAAGTCCATAGGAGCTCAGGGTCAGCACACCAGAGAGCAGTGTTGCAGTGCCTGCAAATGCAGGGGAGTGACCCCTTCACTCCAAAGGTGGTATCTTCAGTTGTCCTTAATGCTCCACAGGTCGTGCACCGAGCCTGTATGGTGCACAGGCACAGACAATGCTTCAGATTGAGAGAGAGATGAAGTTAGGCCCAAACGAAGTCCAGTGAAGTCCAGAGTATCCAGACAGTTGAAGTTCTGTGGTTTCTGGTTCAAAATCTTGTCCACGTCAAATCGGCGAGAGACTCTTTAAATTGTAGGTATGCACTACATCAAGGGATTGAGCATTCATTGCTGCAGCGTGTACTGAGGAGGACGCGTCTTGACATTATGCAGGCACATGATTAACCAGTGCATACCTACAATTCAAAGAGTCTCTCCCCGCTCAAATCTTAGCGGTTAATTGAGGAATTTTCCCTCTACTTGGACGTTTTTCATTACGACAAGTCTGAAAATAACTATTTGATGTTGTGGGGTATGGCACACCACTAACGGGTTGCCCACCCCTTCCTTGGGGGTCCTACTTCCTTCAAATTTAGGTTTCCTTGTCTCTATCCTGAGGAAGACCCGTAGCTGAGGCGATTAGTTACCCCTTTTTGCGTCTGGGTCGAAACGTCTACGAACTCCCCCCATTTGGTCTGTACTCTACGTATTCCCATACCCCTGCCATGGTCGCAGATGATGTATCACTGTGACGTGACTAAAGAATTAATACGTCTAAATTCTTTTGAATGACAATGGGGACAGGCCTGATTAACCTAAGGACTTCGGCCTTAGCAAATATTGTATATTGTGTAAATATTGTGTCCTTCATTATTCTGACTCTCTCTTCTTTCACATGAGCACCAACTCTTCACCTTCTTTCACACTTCCTGGTAGTAACCCCCTACATTTTTTGGATCAAATAAAATGTATGCTTTGAATTGAATTATGAAGATTTGCCTACAAATAAATCAATTTGTTTTTTCAATATAATTATACTAATGGGTACTGTTTTAATTTGAATGTATTTGGCTGTGTCCGTTTCTTTTCCTTTGTTGATTTCAGGATTTAATCTCTTCTTTCTAAAAAAACATTAACATTGATTGTATTATTTAATTATAGTATCTAGGACCATTTTTCTTGTACTCACAGCATTAGGGCAGCACCAGAATTGCTTAAGGGAGTTGGCTGGGCCCATGCTGGAGCAAGAAAAAGCTCAGAATTGGTGAGGACGTGCAGCCAGGTAAGTGACTTTTTTCTTTATTATGTATTTTGTTTCCTGTCCTGTTATTTACTTTTCATTTCTGGGGCCACGTTATGCATCATGTATGGGTTTTTTTTCAGCTATACACTAAATCACATCAGTGGGAGCCAACACGCCCCTGCCGACTGAAGTCAAACCCCTTGTTATACTGTTCAAGATGTATGTTTTATTGCTACCATAGCTTGCTGACAGTGCCAATGGGTTTACCTTCCATCTCTGGGTGCTACCTGGAAATGTTAAGTCCCACCAGAGACTACAGTCTTTGATCTCCCCATGGCTGATAAAAACATGTACCAAAATGCGTACCACTCTTGACCTTACTGCTCTCAGCACCCCATAGAGCTCACCACTCTGTTCCCTCACCTCAGTAGAATATATTACCCCCACATTTTACTTCTCATCACTTTGCCATGAATCTTCTGAATATCAGCTTGCTAAGTGGCCCCTCCACCCATTCACTCCAGTGCACCACACAGCAACACCCTCGCCAGCACAGCAGCAGTCCTGCTTATTGAAGCCCATTGCATGGAGCAACATGCTGTTCTGGCACAGCCAGCCCAATCACTACTGGACCACCCCCACTGAGCACTACCAGTGCCCCTCCAGTGTCGAGTAGCTCCCACTAATCTATAGGATCTGCACAATTGTGGACAAAATCAACTTTGGGTATGGTGCTTAGACTGATTCTATGCCCCCCATAGTATATGTTGACCTAGAGACCAGAGTAGCTCACAGTGCCACCATAAGCCCCACTAACTGAAACAGGGAGCAAATAGTTTCACACAACGACTTAACATGACAACTCTGACCCCTCAGGGATCATGGTAACAGATCTAGAACCCTTTAGCTGAGTCACTTGTGCACTCTTTTCCTCAGTCATATACAAATAATACACTATGGGTTGTTCTTCAATATATTTATTGAACTAGTATTCTTGTATAGAATACATGTGCTGCGATAATCAGTAGACAGAATCATATGAAAGTGATTACAAGCACTAAAATAGTAAATAACAGGTATAGTTCCACCATGGTGCTAAGAACAGTCTATATATGCAGGTATATAAAAGAAGGTGATAATTAGGTGTACTCTTACTATGCAATTCCTACTCTATGTGCATCTAGAGTATGTGTAGGTGTGTATATCTAGAGCCAAGAGCCCCCCCCAGAATGATCCAACCCCATTACCTGGCAGAACAGAATGTAAGACCCCGAGTTGGTCACAAACTGGACACCCCTCATGGAGATGCTAGGCAGCTGTTTGTGAAGCCTCCACATGCAGGCACCTCTCAACGTCAGCTGAAGTGTTTCCTCTGTCTAACCCCTGGAAATGCTCATTTGTTAATAATAAAAAGCAGCCGTGCGATGTATATGCAGATCAACATTGTTATGGGTATGCTGATAGCCCTGTCACCCCTTGAATGAAGATAGAATGACATTTGCACAGCATGTGCAAAGGCCCTGTACTCGGTGTTCAAGACATCATCCTAATGTTGAACGAATCCAGGTGTGTAAGCAAAGCAGTTTCATAGAAACTAATCCAACATTGTTACCAATGCCAATATGTGCAAAAGGTAACAATAAAATGTTATTGTGCAGAAAGAGGACAATGTAACAAAATGTGCAGTGTGGCTACATAGGCCTAAACCGGGACATAACATCCACTCCTCATACTAAGAGTCGACCTAAAAGCTATATAAAAACAGCATGGTATATAAAGTTAAAAAACTGCAAAATCTAAAATCCCTCTCCAATCACCTAAAAGGAATCTCTTAATAATAAACGAAATATAAACTTTCAAAACGGCCATATTACAATTTGAAATACCAAGCACGCAGAAAGCCAAGATGCCTAAAAGTAAAAAAATAGAGAGAGAGAGAGAAAAGAAAAACACATAATTTGATTCATTTTGTTTAAAAAAATAGGCCAAATAGTTCCCACCAAACGGAAGAGCCAATGTTTTATGTGTTCCATGTGGTAGTAACAACATTGTTGTTGCCAGCAACCATAGACGATGTTCCCAGAGGCACACCTTGAAGCAAGTTTATAGAACAAATATGGTTCCATCCAATCCCCACAGCAGCCGCCGATGGAGGTACTACATCCTATGAGCGTTCCGCAGAGCCGGTATCCAGTTCACCATGAGCCAAAGCATCCCAGGGTGGCTAGAAGAAATCCTTCAGCAGTAAAAGAATACTTTGCGGACAACTGTACCAATAGGCCTTTAAAGGGTCCATCAATACCTCAATGTCCAATGATGCAACCAATTGCGATCCGAGGCAGAAATCCAGTACACATTCATCACTGCAAAGCAGGTAGCAGAATACATGCTGTAAGCAGTGAGGCTACCCAGCCCTAAATGTTAAGAACCAGCGCTTATTTAGTTCTGGAAGCCAATGTGTGCTGAAACAGTGCAGTATGCGCTCATTGCATAGCAGCACAGACAGTGTTGTCTACATTTCATTTTGAACTGAGACATCCATTGTGGAGCAGGAAAATTAAAAAAAAGAATCTCTGCTACAAGTAGCAGGACAATCGGAAGATCCTCAAAAACGCTTCCCAGCAAAGAGTGTAAGAATGATGGAATAACTCCAAAACTGTCGGAAAGGTACTAACCAGTCCAGAGCCAATATATTTTTTAAAGTGCACTACTCCCTTAGTATCGGACACATGAAAGATACAGTGGACCAGCTCCCCAAAATGTAGTGGGAAGTTAATATGAAGCAGCATCTGCATTTCAAAAGAAGACCTCACAACCTGAATTTCAAACGTGTCTTTGGCAGCTGTTAAAGCCACATCCTTTTAAAAAAGCATGGCTTACAGTTTGCTCAGAGAATCAAAGCATACTTTGGAAATATTCATCGAAGGCCACAGAGTTGCCTTCCTAACTGTGCGGGCAGGTGGAAACAATACTTGTGTGCAACAAGTAACCATGGATTTAACTGTCACCAGATAAATGATGCCTGGATCCATTTCACAGCAGTCTTGATTGTTCAGCATCAAATAACTCTCATTAGAGAGTAGCTTGAAAACAGGATATATCATGGCAGCCAGAGAATCCTTCAGATAACAGGACCAATTCACCTGCAAAGCATTACAAGCCAAGTGGTGGGAAATGTTCTTCTATACTTATGCTTAAAGCATTCTCCCAGTCCAAACTGCTGAGAAAAACATCTGTGTCTGATTACTCCATGGTATGGCACCCACAATAGGCCACCATACCACTTGGGGCACAGTCTTTGCTGCTGTGTATACCACAAGTCATGGTACTCCATCTATGTCAGTGTTGCTGGTGGTGATAAAACAATTACAGAATGAACAGGGACCAGCTACTGCCCTGCATTTGGGAATGAAATTAATAGGGAATGTTTCCATGGTGTCTGCAATGATTCTGTCTAACATTAATGGCAAAACTGCTTCTCTGTCTACACACCAGCGGCTCACATGCATCACACAAGCTGACTGGGAATATGAGCTACCTCTAATTATTGCTGATGTCTATACTTCATTATGACACAAAGATTTGGGAACCAGACCTACTAAACCACCACTTAGCAAAGCTAGTTCTGACAAGGAAGTCAAGAAGAACCCTGAGTTTCTTAGAAAACCATGGGAAAAATGTAAAAAAAGATAAACCTTAAGGGGGTTTCCGCCACCAGAGACCTGTAAGAGACAGTATGATTTGCACAAAAATAAAGGCACCAAATAGGTATCAGATTTCTGATACTCATTCTCCTCATTCCTTTCAGGAGTCATCTGATAAGTAGTACGAGAGAATAGAGCATTCTGATAGCAGTCAGGAAGAGTACATGTAACCAAAGAGGGACTCAAAAATGCTCATCAGATGTGAGGTTAAAGTAGTAGGAAAGACCTCCTCAATTTAAGCCCTTAATTCAGAAAAAGAAAGTTGCGGTTACAGCTGCGAAAAAATACCACTTACACTGAGAATCCTCCTTCTGAACAGCAATTGGGCAGTGACTCTCCTCAACAGCGCACCAGAAGTCACTACAGTGAGCTGGAAGCTCCAGGGGTTTCTGGCAGTGAGAGCAACTGATAACTTTGTTACAAATAAAACCCCAGATAGGCACTTAGCCCCTCCAATTAGATCATATGATTTGGATATACAAATTGAGGGTGACATACAGTGCACCAATAGGGTGATATTCTGGGAAAATTTAACACAGTCTCATGCAGTCCTTTTAGCAGAGGTTGATTGACCCCCACAGTGTGTGCAAACATTCCAACAAGTTGAGGATTTAATACATCTTTCATTTTGTGCTCTAATGAAGTCAAACATGCCTATGCAGCAGAATGGGCTCTTGCACATGCCCCAGCTTTATCGCAATCATGTTGGGTGCGATAAGGACGCTCCTTAGCATGCCATATCCCTAAGGTTTAGTCAGGAAGTGCAACCACATTACCGTATTAAACGGGATGCTAAAGCACCTGTTAGAGACAAACTCTCCCTATTGTAATACCAGGGAGTAATTGAACGGGGAACAACCTTTACAACGCAACTTTTACAACGCACTACCATTACAACGAAACTGTTACAACGCAAATGCATTGACAATGCAGGACATTACAACGCAAGTCTTTACATCGACTTGCACTAGATGGCGTGCTAACATTAAAAATAGTGTACTTTACTATCCAAACACCTTCCCTACTGTTACGTGGACTGGAGTTAGAATAGTAAATTACACTTTTTTAATGTTAGCACGCCATCTAGTGCAAGTCGATGTAAAGACTTGCGTTGTAAAGACCTGCGTTGTCAATGCATTTGCGTTGTAAAAACTTCGTTGTAACAGCATGCGTTGTAAAAGCATGCGTTGTAACATCATACATCCAATTGAACCCTTGCTCTCTAAAATGAAGAATACTCATTTTCCTGTTTTGAAACCGGATCATTCATATTTCATAGTATTAGACTACATACATATAAACAGGCATCCGTGCAATTTTGCAATGCAAAATAAACACAATTTGGCACTTATAAAGAATATAGTCCATAAAAAAACAAAACCTTGAAGAATTCCAATGTTTTTTTCTGCCAAAATCTAGCACCTCAAAGCAGAGATTGGACAGCCTTGCCAGTGCTTGATTTTCAACATCCCTTTGCTCAACTAGCCATGGGATATAAGAACAGTCCAAGACTGTTTGCAGCCTGAATAGTTTCAATTCTACATGATTTTGACCTAAACATATTGTCCTATGTGGATGACATCTACCTTACGGACGATGAGTTAAACACACATTTGTCAAGAATAGATCACATAATATTGGGATTTGCTGAAATTTGCTGCAAGGTCAACTTCAAATATATCATTTCTAAGTGTCCTTTAATTGGCATATGAGCTTACCCACGAGGGCAAAGGTCTTGCCCCTCACTTTCTGGAGAAATGTGCCCAACTGCAACATCCAAACACTTTAAAGAAATTACAGCCCCTGGTAGATTCCTTCATTTTGGCAGAACTTATATACCTGATTATGCATGACACATTACATCACTTTATGATTTGTTACACCCTGATTTTTTCAGTTCATATTGGATATCAGAACTTGCAGACACACTCAGATCTTTGCAATCCGACTTACCTGCAACATGTCACTTACATACACGTGGGAATACCACAAACCTAGTCATCCATGTCATAGTGGGCGCAATTCGATTTACCTATGTCACCTTTAACAAAGGTGAGTCAGTGCTGATTGCATATAAATCACATTTATATTCCAGTGCGAAAATGCATTTTGCATCCACTGGAAAAATGCTGACATCAGTGCCGATGGCTATTCTTAAAGAGCGGCCACTGGCACAAAGCAAAGCATTGTTGTTACTCCCATTCCAGCTGTAGAGGCTGTTACAAAACCTAGGGGTATATTCACAAGAACGTGTGATAACTACCGCAAGAGTAGCGTAACGCAACTTCCAATATCGCAGCCCATCATGGGAAAATAACCCTGTGTCAATGTGGAATTCACAACAAGGCGGTACCATGCGATAGTCCGCCGACACCGCGGACAATGTCCGCGATACAACCACCACGACGGAGATAAGACCACAAACCACAACACGAAAAAACACGCGATGAGGAAATCATTAATAAGCAGCGCCAGGCCTGCAACACACACCTGGCAGGCCAAAAAAATCACCATAAAAGTAGAAAAAACACTCACACCCAAACTGACCTACACCCAAGCACCATGGAGGCAGCCGGAGCATGTGCAGAGGACAAGCGCAACCCCACAAGCACCCCGGACGACCAGCCCGGGACATCGGGGACAGGGAAGGGCAAGGACAAGAAGACAAGGAAGACGAAGTTCAGCACGCAGGCGAACAGGATCATAGTCACGGAGGTGATGGAACACCATCAACAACTCTTCGTCATCTCTTACATGTCATTGGGCACCAAAACTAGAATATGGCAGGACATCGTTGACAAGGTAAATGCCGTAGGAGGGCACAAGTGGACAATGGACGAGGTCAAGAGGCAATGGAATGACATCAAGCGGAAGACCAAGGAGAAACTCTCCGCCAACCAGAAGGCAGCAATGCAGACTGGAGGTTGGGGCCCAGCGCCACAGCCCGAGCTGGATGACATGGAGGAGCTGGTGTCGACAGTCATCAGTGTGGAGACTGTGGCCAGAGTCGGGAGACTGGACACTGCTCGACAGTACACAACACAACCGCAACAGGGTGAGTGACCACCAGCTACTGGGAGGATGGTTGGAGATGGGCACGATGGCACACATGCATAATCAAGCAGGGCACAGTACACACCCACAATGACCCTGGCTCCTCGCACAGACTGTCACAATGTACAATGCCATGCGGTCAGAATGTGAACCTGTACCATGCAGCTACATACATGTGGACACATTGTAATACACCATCTCCCCTTCAAATCGCACGGGCATCATCAACACCTCCTGCAGAGCAGTCCCAGCCACTCTTCACTGATGACGAGGAGGACAACACCAGCATCGACGCACAAGCCCTCCTAGACATCATTGACCTCATCCGTGACTCACCTCCAGGATCAGAGCAGCCCAGCTACATTGAGAAGACACCACCCACCCCACAAACCATCCAGCAGGGGGCACCCACAGCCCCGGCACCCTCCCAAGTCCCCCAGTGTGAGAAGTTGGCCTGGCATATGCTGGTCACTAGTTATAGTGGCCAACTTGCACCAGTCCAGTTCGACTCTTATGGTAGATAGGTTTAAGACAACCTTTTATAGAAAGCTATCCTAGTGGTAGCTGTGGAGAGCAGCCTTCAGGCTAAGTCTCAGAGGAATGTAAAGCAGCTTGTTTTACCTTATAATCTCTTGAATTACCAAATGAAAGGACACCACACAGGTATATATATCAAATATATATGTATTTATTACTAGACACGCTCTACTAATCTCTTTATGAGATTAGAAGCCAGGTACACATTCAAAGTCAACGTTTCACAATAAATTAAACACAAATATGGCTGGAGCCCTAGGGGCGCACCAGACCATATACTAAGAAAGTGGTATAAGGATGTCGACTTGCAAAAAACCAAGGCCTAGGGCCTGGGGAATCGCTGGGGCTTCACTACTGCAGTGTTATCAGGTAAGTAACAGGCCCAAGGGAGACGCGTGCAGTGTGTGAACACAGCCGCGGGTTCCCTATTGATTATAATGGTGCAAGTCGCGGTTAGATTTTTAAAGTTCTAGGGTACTTCGAGGAAGACTACAAGCAAGCCACTTACAAGGTAAGTACTTCGAGGGCCAACACACACTAGGGCACCAGAGTGCACGAGTTACCTCACCCAGGGAAGCCGGGTGCATAGGTGTCTTTTGGTGTCGGGTCTTGTCACTGTTTTCTTTGGAGACCAAAGAAGACTTGCTGCTTGCGTCGACTGAAGAAGTGTCCGGTGGATTCCAAGCCTGGATTCAAGATGGAGAAGACCTGAAAATTGAAGGGACAGTGTTCAAAGTCACTTGCCAGTGACCGGTGGCCAGGAAGATGGATGACCACGGCTGTCGGGTGATTTCAGGTCATCGATGGTGTTTTGACTCTTCGCTCACGAGGTCCAGAAGAGATCAAGGATAACCAGCAGCTGGATTTGAAGTGTACCATAATTTCTGCAGCTGATGGCAGTATCGAAAACCAGATTAGAGCCAACAAGTCTTGGCAACTGCAAGTCTTGTGTAGACTGAAGAAAGTCGATGGTGCAGCCCAGCAAGGTCTGAGGGACTCACCCAGAAAAAGTAAGTGAGGGCAGGCCTGGAGCAACCAGAGGAGCCCCTTGAGTTGATAGAAAAGTCGTCAGGGGACCCACTAGCCAATGGGCAAGTGATTGCAAATACGCCTCTTTAGGAAATGCTTCCCAAGAGCCCAAGGTCACTCTGGATGGGGTAGGCCACTGATTTTTGGTGCAAGACCTGCTGGAGGCTTGGGCCACAAATGGTCCAATGCACACGTTCGTAGAACATTGTTTAGGGTTTGCACTCGACAATAGTGCATGGTCCCCGGGTATTGCTGTTCCTCGTCACTCGTGGGGTCCACTCACCACAGCTTCGCTGGGGCTTCACAATGGCCATCGAGAAGTCAGGAAATCTACTTCTGGTGCAGCAGGGACTTCGAACTCTGGCGGGAGCAGGAAAGTTTGCAACCGTTGATTAAGGTTTTTGGTGCCTGCCATGCAGGAGAGTCACTCCTTGACTCCAAGGGAGATTCTTCTGTCTTCCAAAGGTAGTGGAACATCGAAGGGCCAGGATTCTTCTTTGTAGAGCGTCGTCCAGGGTTATCTGAATTGTAAAGGCAATGCTTGCTATCTTATAGTGAAGATAGGGGAGGGACTAGCTCTATGACCACTCCTCTAGGAGGGTCAGGGTAGGGGGTGTTTAAACCCACTTCCCTTTGTCCAGTTTTACACCAGAGCAGGGACAGGTAGTCCCCGAACCGGTTTCAGCTGGCATATGCACAGAGGAGCCTACTGCTCCCCAGTTCAGGACTTCAAAGCACTTTAAGAGTGCACCCACCCAGCTCCAATACACTAAATCCTGTCTGGAAGGTGGTGACACCTCCCTGTAACAGGATGCCTTTTGTTGGGCTCCCTCCACTGTGAGTTTCAGTCAGCAGCAGGAGGGCGGCCCAGTGTCTGTGCTGGTGGCATCCATTTTGTGATGCCAGGGCCCTATAGGATTTCTGTCATTTAGTACAGTGGGTACATGTCATCCCCTCTAGAAGGGTGGGATCATACTCCCACACCAGTTACTGGTGTGGGGGTATGATTCCAAGTTGTTTGACACCAAACACAACATGTTTTGATGCAGTCATTCCAAAGTTAGCATTTACCGCAAGGTTATAATGCACTTAAGAGTATATGGTTTAACCGCATCCACAAACAGCCATAGAGAATAGACTCTAGTAGCTGCAGAGGGGTCCTGCTCATGCAGAGGCACCCCCTCACATAGTAAACCAAGCACCCTGCCCTCAGGATTGATAGGGCCTACTATAGGGGTTTATATGTGTGTGTATGGTGAGATATAGAAACCTATATCTCTGTGAGGAGTGCTTACAGTACCTCACACAGGCTGCAGTAGCAGGCCTGTTGTGCCAGATTGAGTCTGCTTCCCAGGGGTGGCATAATACATGCTGCAATCCCTGGTAGGCCTATGAAGTACCAATGCCCTAGGTACCTAAGGTACCATATACTAGGGGCTCATAAGGTACCACAGTATCCAATCACTAGTACATCTAATATGCACACCAAGTCGTTTAGAGAGAACAGAGAGACTGGGGCCCTGATTAGCAGGGACCCAGCCAGACTATAGCCTGAAACCAGTGTATACATCAGAAAAAAAGTGGGGGCAACATAAGTGCAGATCCTGCTCTCCTACACACACCCCCCCCCCCAAACGCAGGGACATTAAACTAACCTTGACCAGTTGAGTCTTCATGTTCTAAGTGGAAATACATTGAGAGTCCATCTGCATTGGCATGTTGGGTCCCAGGTCTACGTTCCACTGTATAGTCCATCCCCTGTAGGGAAATGGACCACCTGAGCAATTTAGGATTTTCACCTTTCATCTGTTTGAGCCATAGGAGGGGCTTGTGGTCAGGCTGAACTATGAAGTGAGTGCCAAACAAGTATGGCCTCAGCTTCTTCAGGGCCCACACCACAGCATAGGCCTCCCTCTCTATAGCTGACCAACGTTTCTCTCTAGGGGTCAGCCTTCTGCTTATGAAAGCTACTGGCTGGTCTTGACCTTCATCATTAAGTTGAGACAGTACAGCTCCCACACCCAGCTCTGAAGCATCTGTTTGAACAATGAACTTCTTTTGGTAATCTGGACTCTGTAAGATGGGGGCAGTGCACATTGCCTGCTTGAGGTCATCAAATGCCTTTTGACAGCTAGCTGTCCACTGAACCTTTTTTGGCATTTTCTTGGAGGTCAGATCATTTAAGGGGGTCACTATAGATCCATATCCTATTGTACCCAGTCAGGCCTAAAAAGGCTCTAACCTGTGTCTGGGTTGTTGGAGCTACCCATTCCATTATGGTTTGGATTTTGCTCTGCAATGGTTGAACCTGGCCTCCACCAACAAGGTGGCCCAGGTACACAACCTGACTCTGCCCTATCTGGCACTAAGTGGCCTTGATAGTGAGGCCTGCTTTCTGCAGGGCCTCCAAAACATTTCTGAGGTGGACCAGGTGATCCTGCCAGGTGGAACTAAAGACAGCAATATCATCAAGATAAGCTGAGCAATAAGTTTCCATACCAGTCAGAACTTTATTCACCAACCTCTGAAAAGTGGCAGGTGCATTTTTCAAACCAAAGGGCATTACCACAAAGTGATAGTGCCCACTAGGGGTTGAAAATGTTGTTTTGGCCTTGGCATCATCAGCTAACTTGATTTGCCAGTAGCCAGCTGTTAGGTCAAATGTACTAAGATACTTGGCTGAGGCCAAAGTGTCTATACGTTCATCTGCCCTGGGAATTGGATAGGCATCAGTCCTGGTGACTGCATTGAGGCCTCTGTTGTCAACACAAAACCTCATTTCTTTCTTACCACCCTGGGTATGAGGTTTTTGCACAAGGACTACTGGGCTAGCCCAAGGGCTATCTGAGGGCTCAATAACACCTAGTTCCAACAGTTTCTGGACTTCAGTCCTGATACAATCCCTGACATGGACAGGTTGTCTGTAGATTTTACTCTTTACAGGCAGACTGTCCCCAGTGTCCACCTCATGGGTGCACCAGGAAGTCTGACTTGGGGTCAGGCTAAACATATGTCTAAACTGTTGTAGCACTTGTCTACATTCAGTTTGCTGATGCTCAGTGAGGCTGCTTGCCAAAGCAATACCATCAACTGACCCATCATCAGGGTTCTGTGAGAGCAGGTCAGGGAGAGGGTCACTCTCCTCCTTCTGGTCCTCATCAGTTGCTATGAGCAAGCCCATGTCAGCCCTGTCCACATATGGCTTAAGTCTGTTGACATGGAGCACCCTAAGGGGTCTCCTGGGAGTTCCAAGATCCACCAAGTAGGTGACTTCTCCCTTTTTCTCAACAATTGTATGGGGGCCACTCCATTTGTCCTGGAGAGCTGTTGGGGCCACAGGCTCCAACACTCACACTTTCTGGCCTGGCTAATAAACAGTCAGGACAGCCTTTTGGTCATGCCAAGCTTTTTGTAATTCTTGGCTAGCCTCAAGGTTTTTAGTTGCCTTCTTCACGTACTCTGCCATCCGGGAGCGATGACCAAGTACATAGTCCATCACATCCTATTTGGGAGGTTTGAGAGGTAGCTCCCATCCCTCCTTCACCAGACATAAGGGTCCTCTTACAGGGTGCCCAAACAGAAGTTCAAAAGGGCTGTAGCCAACCCCCTTCTGTGGAACCTCCCTGTATGCAAACAGAAGGCAGGGAAGTAAAAGGTCCCATTTTCGCCTAAGCTTTTCTGGGAGGCCTTTAATCTTCCCCTTTAGAGTTTTGTTGAACCTTTCAACTAACCCATTGCATTGTGGGTGATAGGGAGTAGTGAACTTGTAGTTGACACCACACTCCTTCCACATTGCTTTTAAATATCCTGACATAAAGTTTGTTTCTCTGTCAGAGATGACCTCCTTAGGGAAACCCACTCTGAAGAAAACTCCAATGAGGGCTCTTGCTACCACAGGGGCTGTGGTAGTCCTGAGGGGTATAGCCCAGATGCAGTTGGAGGGTCAAGGGGACCAACAATATCAATCCCTACCCTTTCAAAGGGAACCCCCACCACAGGTAGTGGTATCAGGGGGCCTTTGTTGTGCCACCTGACTTGCCACTGGCTTGGCAAGTAAAACAGGAGCAACATAACTCCTTGGTGTCCTCAGACATGTGTGGTCAATGAAAATGAGGGACAAGCCTGTCCCAGGTCTTGTTTTGGCCCAAGTGTCCTGCCAATGGGATGTCATGTACTAGTGTCAAGAGGAACCCCCTAAACTTCTGAGGTATTACCAACCTCCTGGTGGCTCCAGGGGTAGGATCTCTGGCCTCAGAATATAGGAGCCCCTCATCCCAATAAACTTTATGGGACCCACTAGCACTCCCAGCAGCCTCAGCAGCAGCTTGCTGTCTGAGGGGTTCAAGAGAGGGGCAGCACTGTTGCTCCTTACTCAGATCTTCCCTGGAAGGTCCCCCTGCCCCCAAGAACTCAACCTGATCAGGCTCAAATCCCTCTGGGACAGGTACTTCTTCAGGATCTGCTTCTCCTCCCTCATGAGGGGGATCTGAGATCTGAGACAGAGGGAAGGCACAGCCTTAACACTATTGCTCCTCCTCTTGGGTAGCATCTGGTCCATAGTTTCAGGATCCAGAGCTGGTTCAGCTTTATGCATTTTGGCCTGTTACCTGGTCACAGCAAACACCTCTGCAGGTATGCCCAACATCTCAGCATGAGTCCATAATTCTACTTCAGACCAGGCTGAAGTCTCCAGATCATTGCCCAACAATCATTCGACAGGGAGGTCTGCACTGACTACTACATTGTTGAGGCCAGTTACCCCTCCCCAGGAGAAGGTCACAACTGCCAGACTATGATTGGTCCTGACATTGCTTGCATTGGTCACCTGGTACATTTCACCCAGGATGATCTGTGCAGGGTCCACTAGATCCTCTGCCACCATGATGGCACTAGCACCTGTGTCCCTGAATGCCAAAGCCTGTTTGCCATTTATGATAGGCTGCTGTTTGTACTTGCCCAGATTACTGGGGCTCACTAGGAAGGACATATCAAGGTCTCCCTCACAAACTAGCAATGCCTGTGTTGGTACTCTGACTAGGCCAGAGTCCACATCAGAACCCAGGGTCAACCCTACTACACCCTTATTCTGATTATTACCTCCACCAATGACTGCACTAGGGGGAACAGTTGCCTTAGGGGCTGGAGTGGTGGTGGTTTGGTCTTTGGACTTGGTACAATCAGAAGTCCAGTTCCCTTTCTGTTTACAGAATTTGCACCAGGGCTTCTTTTGGCCTTTTCCCTTTGTAGGCTGTGAATCCCCACCAGTTGCAGATTTTTGGGGCCCTTGTGAAGACTTCTGGTCTTTTGACTTATCCCCACCATTATCTGAGCCTTTAGGATCTTGCTTCTTGGTGTCACCCCCTTGGTGCTGGGTTTTCTGCCTCACCCTGGTTCTGACCCATTTGTCTGCCTTCTTTCCCAATTCTTGGGGAGAGGTCAGATCAGAGTGCACCAGGTACTGATGCAACAACTGGTTTTGGCAATTATTAAGGATCTGTTCTCTCATTATAAGATTATACAATCCCTTAAAATCAGTAACTCTACTACCAACCAGCCAACCTTCTAGAGCCTTGGTTGCACAATCAACAAAGTCAGTCCAATCCTGAGTCTGTGCTCTCTGGGTATCTCTGAATTTCAACCTGTACTGTTCAGTGGTTAAGCCAAACCCATCTATTAATGCACTCTTCAGGGCTTCATAGTCATCAGCATCCTCTTCTCTAACAGTGAGGAGCTTATCTCTACCTTTATCTGAAAAGGAGAGCCACACAATTGCTGCACACTGTTTCTGGGGGACCTGTTGAACTTTACAGTACCTCTCCATAGCAGTTATCTATTTGTGGAGATCATCCCACTCTGGTATGGAGGAGCAACCTTGGACAGGTTCCTATGGTCTGGAATGTAATCTCTGCCTCTGGGGACACTGTTGCTGCCACCAGGGGTATCTAACCCCTCTTTTCTAGAAGCTCTCTGGAGCTCAAAGGCTTCTCTATCTAAGGCCAATTGCTTGGTTCTGAGGGCAAGCCTAGCTTCCTCATACTGGAGCATCTTGTACCTTCTTTCAGAGGAGGTCTCTCTATGTAAGTATGAGTAACTCTGATGGCCAGATTCTCTGTTTGAGTGATATGAATGGTCAGATTCCCTTGAAGGGGACCTAGGCCTTTCTTCCACTCTATCAGCCCTCTTAGGGAGGATTCCTCTGTCCTGTTCAGACCTTTCTGGGTCTGGCCCTTCAATCACAGACTCCAGGTCATCTTGATTTTCATCATCAGACCCAGAGACTGTGACTGACCCACCCCCTGTCCAGATCCACCAGCTTCTAGAGCCAGTCTAAGATCATCTGCTATTAGTAGATTTATAAGGTGTTGTGTGGAGGGACTCTGTCCTTGCTTCAGGTGTCTTTCAACACACATGATCTTCAAGTCAAAGTAGGTCATGTCCTTTTACTGAGGCTGGGTGGACCCACTGGTTCCACCTTTTAAGGACATTCTAGTGTTGTGCAGTGTTGTACTACCTACACTTGTTTGTGGCCTACTGAACCTAACTTTAGCTGTAGCAAGGGTGTGCTTATCCCTTCACAAACAGCTCTAAGTTCAGTAGAACTTATTGATACTAAGCTTGACTTTATATGCACCTTGAGTACCTTAAGTGGTTTTCAGTTAGTAATTCAAATTGAGATTTTTTGGTAAAACAATGGCAAGCTGGAATCCCACCCGCTGCCCACCAATGTGAGAAGTTGGCCTGGCATATGCTGGTCACTAGTTATAGTGGCCACCTTGCACCCGTCCAATTCGACTCTTATGGTAGATAGGTTTAAGACAACCTTTTAAAGAAAGCTATCCTAGTGGTAGCTGTGGAGAGAAGCCTTCAGGGTAAGTCTCAGAGGAATGTAAAGCAGCTTGTTTTACCTTCTAATCTCTTGAATTACCAAATGAAAGGACACCACACAGGTATATATATATCAAATATATATGTATTTATTACTAGACACACTCTACTAATCTCTTTATGAGATTACAAGCCAGGTACACATTCAAATGTCAACGTTTCACAATAAATTAAGCACAAATATGGCTGGTGCCCTAGGGGCGTACCAGACCATATACTAAGAAAGTGGTATAAGGATGTCGACTTGCAAAATAACAAGGCCTAGGGCCTAGGGAGTTGCTGGGGCTTCTCTACTGCAGTGTTAGCAGGTAAGTAACAGGCCCACAGGAGACGCGTGCAGTGTGTGAACACAGCCGCGGGTTCCCTATTGATTATAATGGTGCAAGTCGCGGTTAGATTTTTAAAGTTCTAGGGTACTTCGAGGAAGACTACAAGCAAGCCACTTACAAGGTAAGTACTTCGAGGGCCAACACACACTAGGGCATCGGAGTGCACAAGTTACCTCACCCAGGGAAGCCTGGTGCATAGGTGTCTTTTGGTGTTGGGTCGCGTCGCTGTTTTCTATGGAGACCAAAGAAGACTTGCTGCTTGCGTCGACTGAAGAAGTGTCCGGTGGAATCCAAGCTTGGATTCAAGATGGAGAAGACCTGAAAATTGAAGGGACAGTGTACAAAGTCACTTGCCAGTGACCGGTGGCCAGGAAGATGGATGACCACGGCTGTCGGGTGATTTCAGGTCATCAATGGTGTTTTGACTCTTTGCTCACGAGGTCCAGGAGAGATCGAGGATGACCAGCAGCTGGATTTGAAGTGTACCATAATGTCTGCAGCTGATGGCAGTATCGAAAACCAGATTAGAGCCAACAAGCCTTGGCAACTGCAAGTCTTGTGTAGACTGAAGAAAGTCGATGGTGCAGCCCAGCAAGGTCTGAGGGACTCACCCAGCAAGGGTAAGTGAGGGCAAGCCTGGAGCAACCAGAAGAGCCCCTTGAGTTGATAGAAAAGTCTTCGGGGGACCCACTAGCCAACGGGCAATTGATTGCGAAGACGCCTCTTCAGGAAATGCTTCCCAGGAGCCCGCGGTCACTCGGGATGGGGTAGGCCGCTGTTTTTGGTGCAAGACCTGCCGGAGGCTTGGTTCACAAATGGTCCAATGCACAAGTTCGTAGAACATTGTTTAGGGTTTGCACTCGACAATAGTGCACGGTCCCCGGGTATTGCTGTTCCTCGTCACTCGTGGGGTCCACTCACCACAGCTTCACTGGGGTCTCACAATGGCCGTCGGGAAGTCAGGAAATCTACTTCTGGGGCAGCAGGGACTTCGAACTCCGGCGGGAGTGGGAAAGTTTGCAACCGTTGATTAAGGTTTTTGGTGCCTGCCAAGCAGGGGAATCACTCCTTGACTCCAAGGGAGATTCTTCTGTCTTCCTAAGGTAGTGGAACGTCAAAGGGCCAGGATTCTTCTTTGTAGAGCATCATCCAGGGTTATCTGAATTGTAAAGGCAATGCTTGCTATCTTATAGTGAAAATAGGGGAGGGACTAGCTCTATGACCACTCCTCTAGGAGGGTCAGGGTAGGGGGTGGTTACACCCACTTCCCTTTGTCCAGTTTTGTGCCAGAGCAGGGACAGGTAGCCCCTGAACCGGTTTGAGCTGGCATATGCACAGAGGAGCCTACTGCTCCCACAGTGCAGGACTTCAAAGCACTCTAAGAGTGCACCCACCCAGCTCCAATACACTAAATCCTGTCTGGAAGGTGGTGACACCTCCCTGTGACAGGATGCCTTTTGTTGGGCTCCCTCCACTGCGAGTTTCAGTCAGCAGCAGGAGGGCAGCCCAGTGTCTGTGCTGGTGGCATCCATTTTGTGATGCCAGGGCCCTATAGGATTTCTGTCGTTTAGTACACTGGGTACATGTCATCCCCTCTAGAAGGGTGGGATCATACTCCCACACCAGTTACTAGTGTGGATGTATGATTCCAAGTTGTTTGACACCAAACATGACATGTTTTGATGCAGTCATTCCAAAGTTAGCATTTACCGCAAGGTTATAATGCACTTAAGAGTATATGGTTTAACCGCATCCACAAACAGCCATAGAGAATAGACTCTAGTAGCTGCAGAGGGGTCCTGCTCATGCAGAGGCACCCCCTCACATAGTAAACCAAGCACCCTGCCCTCAGGATTGATAGGGCCTGCTATCGGGGTGGCTGATAGGTTTATATGAGTGTGTATGGTGAGATATAGAAACCTATATATTTGTGAGGAGTGCTTACACTACCTCACACAGGCTGCAGTAGCAGGCCTGTTGTGTCAGATTGAGTCTGCTTCCCAGGGGTGGTATAATACATGATGCAGCCCCTGGTAGGCCTGTGAAGTACCAATGCCCTAGGTACCTAAGGTACCATATACTAGGGGCTCATAAGGTACCACAGTATCCAATCACTAGTGCATCTAATATGCACACCAAGTCATTTAGAGAGAACAGAGAGACTGGGGTGCTGATTAGCTGGGACCCAGCCAGACTATAGCAAGAAACCAGTGTAAACATCAGAAAAAAAGTGGGGGCAACATAAGTGCAGATCCTACTCTCCTACACCCAGGAACAACAAATGGCCTTCCAACGCCGTGTGCTGGTGGGCCAGAGGGAGACGGCTGAGCAGGTGCTGGTGGGGTTCAAACTCATGGCTGCCAATCTGGACGCACTGGAACATACGGATCCTGAATTCCCCACACTTATAGTGTGTGATTCGTATTACTGTGTCTAGTTCTTTAATGATAATTTAAATTATTAGTGCCAAAATGGATTCAAAGATTCTAAAGGTAGCACAATCGAGCATAAAACGCTTGGGGTAAAAGTGGCGGACTTTAAAGACAGGTTACCACTGACCCATGTCATTCATACATTGAGTCATCAGCGTATGCGACTCCTGTGATTTCTCATTCTAGGAAGAGGATGGATAATGAAATATTGGCTACTGTTAATGATAACAAAGACAGCACCCCTTTACCTAAGGGGTTTCCATCTTAATATACATACCTATTAAGTGAACAAAACATTCCTTTGATAACTATTCCAGGGGTTGGTGATTGTTTGATTTCCAACCAAGACTACAGCCTAGCTTTAGTGATAGATGCTCTTAAAGCTGTTGTTTCTGCACACGCGGGTGTGGCAGCCACAATTTTGTTGCTACGGCAACGTTATTGGTAGCAAGGCTTATATTAACAGGCCAAGAAATATATCCTTTGCTGTGACTTTTGTCAACAAATTAAATCTTCCACCGTGGCTCATCCATGCAGACACACCTGTTGATTTCAAACAAGCCGTTCGGTTGCATTTATGTGGACAATTGTGGTCCTCTTTTTTCTGAGTCTGCACTTAAATGTATCCTATTTGCAGTTGATACTTGCTCATGGTTCCTCTGGGTTTAGCCACAATGTTTGACTTATGCTCGCACTGTTATTAAAGATATAAAAGTCTTTATCGGGACACATGAATGCAGTACATTCCACTTGGACCAGGGCCGGGCTTTCGCTTCAAGTGTATCTGGATACTAATGCTTTCCTGGGTGTACAGGTACATTATTCTTCTCCATGTTGTCCTGAGGGCAATTCTGTTGTGTAGAGAACGAACCATGACTTAAAGCAGTCCTTAACAGCTAAACTGCTAAACTGCTAGACTATGAGGTCCAATCCAATGAGCTGTTGAAGATGTCTGACTCTGCATTTTTTAAGGAGACACCAGAACCTTCCTGCTGGATTCCAAAGGTTGGAGATCTTGTGTGAGAGAAGCTGGCTGTGAATAAGGAGTTCGACCCTCGTACCATGCTCCTCTGTTAGTCCTTGGCATTCAAGGTACAAGGACTGCAATTTTGCCACGGCTTCCTGGTCCCAAAGACAATTGTTTTGTCTCCATTGATCACATCAAGTTACATCATGTGGCCAATTCAAAACAGTAGACCACAAAGAGTCCTTGATAATTCGCTAATTTTTCTCGCTACCACACAGGAAATTCCTTTGCAGCTGGTGAGCACCACCGAAGCTGTTCCTTCCAGGCTGGGGCAAAGAATGAACTTCAGTTGATTCCATATGTCATTTCAACATCCTGCCACATGACTGAAGTGAGTAGTGTACCTACTACTGATCTACTGCAGCTGATTTCGTTCCTATTGAGCCACCTTTTTTGGATTTTTCAGGTCCTGTTACTGTACCTGTGGTACCAGTTTTTCAACAAACTGCTTCTGGTTATTATGTGGATGAAGGTGATTTTTCTTCTGATTCTTTTGACAATATTTCCTTTATAGACACTCCGCCTACAAAGGTCTGTGCTTTGTTTTCAAGACTGAAGAGTACTTTATCTGGTCCCTCCTTGGATATTTGTTTGGATATCACTTTCCTTGGTTTTTCACTTCTTGTGGATTGGAGTTGCGACTGTTTTCATTTTGCTGAGTAATGGCCATTATCTTCCAGAACACTCTGCCACAGAAATGGTCGATGAGGTACTGATGCCTCACTCATCTTCACATAAGCTAAAGAGAGACTTGTCCCTTGTGAACACTTCAACCGTCCCAGAACTGATGGAATTGTTTGTGATAAAATACCTTATGATATATATGGTCCTATGGAAATTCTGCAGATACTTTATGTATTTAGGGTTTCTATAGGTGATATAATTGTACCTGGTTTATATTATGATTATTGGGATATTGAAACTGTAAACTTTGTGCTCTCAGAGCTGGACTACTAGACTATTTTCGAATCAGAGGATCTATATTTAAATTCTGCTAATTTTGGTGAAATGTTCTGTTACCATCATAATGGACAGCACTATCACATCGAGTCAGTGTTCAACTTACACTTTTTAATCATGCACAATGGGAACATTGCCCTACTCCCCCACAAGAGAGCTCAAAAAATATATAGGGATAAATTCACTTATTTTTCTGGATATGATACATCAGACCAAACATCATATTATTTCAAATGTGTCCCTACACCACCAAAGAAATATATACTTACACAAATTAAGCTACTGTATACAGATTTGATAGTTCCACAATTAGACTACGATTATTGGAAGGATACCATTGGCATGACATCAATCTGGGGTACCAAACCATGGCAAGTTCAGATGACGAGAAGAACTCAATAGGATTTTGCAAAATGGTGCATCTAACTCCACACTTTCAGGTCTTCACTGGTGGTTATTGTGGCCAGTAGACACAAACAGTTGTTATGCTAATTTTTCAAAATTCCACACCAGGCTGTAAGGCAAGCAGTCCCGACTCCTATTATTCTCTTTCTCAACACTCAGGTATTGCCACCACCTATTCAATGGAGAAATTGTGTCAACATTGGTTGGAACATTCTACACTGTCTGCAGTAAAACAACATCTTTCTCTCCCGTCAGAAGACATGGCCCTATCTGATATCTTATTGGGTCCTAAGTCTCAGCGTTCTAACAGATTTATTCATGGCGCATGTAATGAAATTCGGAAATGATCACAAATGGAATCTGCCACATACTTAAGACAAATTGATCAAGATAATCTGGATAAAGTGTTGTTGTTAATAGTATTAATACATTGTGTTCTCACATTTACTACTTGAATATCGTTGTGTCATCTGGTATTGATATGATGCAAAGTGACATGTCTTCAGTGTATCATGGGCAAAGTCATCTTAGATCTATCATGTAGTTTAGCAGGACTCTCCAAATTTTTAAGAATGCTTGTGTCCCATGGAGTTACCTCAATTCAAGACAGCTTTTCTTGCCTTTCAATCTGACACGTAAATAAAGACTTATGGCTAAAAAAGATGCCACATACACCATGTTACCTCTCGAGAAGATAGAACAGCTCTCATTCACAGCAGAAAAATCCTCCAATGTCTGGTTAATACATGGTGTAATATCTTTGCCAATTCCAACATTTCAGTACACAGCTTGAGTGAAACATTTCTCTGTTGGTAGATTTGAACCCCTAGGAAGCAGCTTCATTCATGAGTGATAGTCACTCCCAATTTCCTATCAATATGATTGAGTCAACAAAGACGTCTTCCTTACTAGAAAGGAATGCAACTCTTCTGTCAGACACTCACTTTTTTGTAAACAAGTTACAATTCATTACGCATGCAATGCGTTGGTAGCACATTTTTCCTGTTTTTGATAAGGAAATCCAGCCCCTTCAATTCTCCTCCTCATTAAAGTACTTAATGTTAGGTGACCAGGATGTTGTGGAATAAAGGCCGGGATCCCATATATTTTATCGGTCTCCCAGATAGAGACCCCACTGTAATAACATGCTCTTTCCTCCAACTCAAGGGACTTTTGATACCTTGTTGTGGCCTTCATACCAACTTTGAAGGCAGATTTTAAAAAGCTATGTAGACTCAAAGCAATAGTGTTTCAAAAAGATGTAGCATTAACATCTGCCTGAGAAACTTTTAAATCGCAGGTTGAAAGACTATCCAGTAAAAATACAGTCCTTGTTAAACACCAATCTCCCATTACATTTTCGATGAGCTAGTTCACTTCATATTTAATGCATCCAATGCTGTCAATATAGCACACTTTTTAAAAGTTATTGGGACTTACTTGGTCAGTTCCTTCCAGAAAATCTTTGGAATTATACCAGCTTTACTACATTCTCTCTTTATTCTGGGGCATCCCGTTGGTGTTATTCCTCATTTTCTGCATTGTGGTTCTATTTTGCTACTCTGCAATCGATGTTCCATTTTGAAGCCCACTACTAATGAAGTTACCATCAGTCTTGTTCTTTTAAATTCAGCAATTACAGAATCATTCTCTGTGGAAACGGAATTCATTCTGGATGCACTAAACATTGATGTTATGGAAGATATGGAAGAAATCTCAGAGGCCTCCGGATCTACTCATATTTGGCAAGGATTTCCAAATTTTCATGTCATATTTTTTATTATAATTATTTTTTTGCATAATGTGCTTATTGGCATGGCTTTGAATTTGATTATCTTGGCTTTGGCTTTTTTTATCATTTTGTTGGTCGCTAAGTTACATTCCCGACAAAGGATGTGGTGTAGTAAGTTCCTTTCTGGACCTATGTTGGTTCTTCCCTGGTTCTGCATATGACATGTTTCATGCTGCCTCTTGTTTTGTACAGCCCCAATTAATATATTTGTTATGGTGGCATGATATTATTTTGGAAATACGCTGCACTTGAAGCTCTCTTTCTTGGGACTCAGTCTGAACATTTCTTACAAAGTCGAACAACATGGTGCACTGCTTTCAGATGATTGGTCAGCAATATCGTCTAACGTTTTAGACACAGCACACAATTACAGCTACTGTTCTCCAACACATCACTTCTTCACATATAAACCGAGACTTACCTTTTTGAAAACAGAGCAGAAGATTCCTGCAGAGGGACAGGTCATGAAACTGGCACCCTCGCCTTGTGTAAAGTGAGTTTACACTTAAGAAGCGGACCACATAGCTATGAAATACCAGGTATGAGGTCCGGTGCTAATCCCAGAGAGCACTGATATTTCCCTGTGCTCATGTAGTGAGGGTAGGCTTAGACAGATAAATCATTTGCCATGTTAGGGCTTTTCATTGTGTCCAGTGTTATAGTAATGTTGATTACTTTGCTTAGTTGGATATGTTTTCTGATTGTAGCACACTTACTTCAATGTAGAGCACGATAGTTTCAAAAAATATTATAAACTTTCCTCATGTCTTTATTTTGTTAATTATGGATATGCATGAGTGAGAGGCGTGATGGTCTCTTTCCGTGGTTCCCTTGGGGACTAGAGTGTTGTGTTCTAGGTTGCTAAAATTACCTGCTACTCAGTGAAGTTTAGAAATTGAGGTAAGAGACTGTAAGCAAGCCAGGAAATTTGGGCTGACAAGCACTGATGTGGCAGAGAGAGACAGCCCCTGTTGTCCCAAGGTACAGTTCTGCACAAGCAGAATTACTGCAAAAATGTTACATGGCTGTTACATGTACTTGCCACTGTTGTGCAGCGATTTGTGGTGAAGAAATGGGAATACATACTTGTACATGGGAATAATGGGGTTAAATGTCAGTTGGATACATTTTCAGCTATATTCTAATTGGACCCTGTTAGGAAACTCTGAGTAGATAAAGTTTACATGGGCCATTATGAGGGTAAATGTCTACTACATATCAGGGGATTGGTATTTTACATAGCCTCTTGGGATAATGGCAATAATGACTTCTACATGGGGTAGGATGGGTGTTAAGTGGCTGTTACACATACCTGTCATTGCTGTTTAGTCATTCATGTTGAGAAAATGGTAATACTTATTTTTTTGCATGGGGATAATGGGTGTTACGTGGTCACTGAATATATTAGGAACCCTATTAGGATTATTCTTGGTCAGAAATAGGGATGGGGATTTTCTACATTGGAAATAATGGACGATACATTTCTTTACATATACCTGCCACTCTATTTTCATGATTCCTGTAGGGAAATTGTAATATCTACTTTACTCACAGGGAACTATGGGCTTTACACATCTGTTGAATATATTTTCCCTATATTATTACCGTCTCGTTAGGAAAAGGGCAATAGATAATTTTACATGGGGGATCATGGGTGGTAAATGGCTGCTACATACCCTGAGCAGGGTATTTAACATAGCCCTCTTGGGATCATGGCCATAATGGTTTCTACAGGGGAATGATGAGTGAAATGGCTGTTACATATAACTGCCACTGCTGTGTAGGGAAGTGTGTTGAGGTAATGGGCATAAATATTTTTTATATGGGGATGATGGCGGTTAAATTGCTGGTACATATACTTGGTACTGTTAATTAGTAAATTTTAAAGGAAAATGGCTGGGTTCTGCATGGGGGACTTTGGGGGAAACATGGCAATTTAATATATTTGGGACTCTATTAAGATTGTTCCAGGCAGGGAAAAGGAATAGGAATTTTCTACACCAGGGATGATGGGCATTAAATGGCTTTCACATGTACCTGCTACTGTATTTTCATGATCACTGTAAGAAAATGTTAATAGTTAATTTCCTCACAAGTGATTATGGGCTTTAAACAGCTGTTGACTATATGTTCTCCTATATTCTAATGGTTTCGTTTGGAAAATTAGAAGAGATAATGTTTAAATGGTGGGCTATGGAAGGGGGATAAATGGCTCCTACATATCCTGGGCATTGTATTTTTATGTAGCCCTCTTGGGATAATGGCCATGACAATTTCTACATGGAGGTATGATTGGTGTTAGCTAAATGGATGTTACGTATACCTGCTACTGTAGTTTAGTAATTTGTGTTGAAAAAATAGGCATACATATTTTTTAGATCACATGATGGGGGTTAAATGGCTGTTGAATAAATGTTCCCCTATATTCTAATGGGTTCACGTTAGGAAAATGGGAATAGATCAGGTTTACATGGGGGATTATGAGTGGTACCTGGCTGCTTCATAAAAAAATCATATAATATTAGTTGTTCCTTTCGGATAGTAGGCATAGTGACCTTTTGCATGAGAGATGATAAATGGCTGCTATGTATAGCAGGCAAAATATATAGGATCTTCATTATCTAATAAAGTAGATAAGGACTTCTAAATATAGGTTTTGCCATCTGCTAAATGGCTACCACCTCCTTGTGTTTGCTTTGTTTGCCCTAAGTTGGCAGGGTATGCCCAGACGTGGGTCCCTTGCTCACTTTGCCACTGGATTCAAGCTAGCCTGGCTGATGAAGGGTGTTACCCAGAAACCGTTCCCAGGATGCTTGTTTCCGGTTCAGGGAAGACCTGGCTTGGGAGCTTAGACTGTACTGTTCCCATGAGGCACAGGGTCAATACTGATTTGCATATAGATGGGTCTGAACTGAGGTGGCGAAGTGAGCTAAAGAATGATGATGGATTCAACCCAGATCTGTGACTGGGGGTGAGTGTCTGAAAAGGTTCAGCGCTCCATCCATCATCTCCTTGTGTTTGCTTCATCATGAATATCTGCCACTGCATTTTCCTGAAATGGTTAGAGTTGGATGCCTGATCCGTGAGCTCTGCTCTGGAACGGGCTGTGGGCGGAGGCTGCGGCCTTCCTAACGTGGTTGGGGTTGCACCTGATATGTCCGCCAAGACATCTTGAATCACTGCTGTCAGTGACCCAAGATTGGACACTGGCCGGGGGCCAAAAGGGAGAAGAGAGGCCCCAGGAAGCGGGTGAGAGCGCCAGGCCTAGAGGTATGTAGCAAGCCCTGGCATTCACGCAGAGCGTTGCATATTGCCTCCCTACACCCAGGGCCATCAGCTTGGGAGGGCGGAGTAGCCACAAACCTCACGCTACCTACGCCGGACCTGCATACAGCACATACCAGCTACGGCCCATTCTTTGGCGCTCCTCCAGCCAGGAGCTACAGTTTTGCTTTGACCCTTGGCGCTGCCTCTGACAGAAGAGCACCGACTGGGGACTGGAAGCGAATGTCCACCAACAAACAAGGAAACAAGCCTTCCAGGCAACTTCTCTTCATTGAAGCACTCAAGCAGCCACACAATATGTCCACAAAGCGCTCCACACCTCCTGCAAGTGACCCCCCTCAGACCACTTCACCCTCCACACAGGGGGACACCATGGAGTGCATCCTGCTGGAAATCTCAGCCGTCAGCCGGCGACCTGAGGGGATGGACACAAATATCTCCTCACTGGTGAGCAGAGTGCCTGGACCAAAGGCTGGCAGTGGTGGAGGGCTGCCTTGACTCCATCCACAGTAGGATCAGGAACTTCTATTTCTTCACAGCAAGCTAGTAGACATGGAAGACTGTAGCAGGAGGGACAACATCCGCTTCTTTGGATTCCCGGAGAAAAGTGAAGGCTCAGATGTCAGGGCGTTCCTCAGGGACGCCCTCCCAAAATTGGTCACCATTCCTTTTGATCCACCACTGGAACTGCAACACACACACCGCATTGGCCCTCCTCACAAGGACTCTGCCTCACGCCCACGACCCCTCATTGCCTGCTTTCTCTGGCATAAGCAGGCATGGCAGCTATTGGCCGCAGAGCGCACCCAAGGCACATTCAGATATGATGGGCACGACTTATGCATGGTGGCTGACTTCTCCCAGGAAACCAACAACTGCTGCAAGGCATTCCTCTCGATGAGACCTCAACTTCGGCAAAGGGACATTAAATACAGCCTCTTTGAACCTGTCCGACTCTGAATCACCAAGGATGGAGACTCTAAGGACTTCTACGATCCTGAGGACTATTCGTGAACGAATTTGCAATGTTCTATGGGTCCATCTGCACCCCAGGAGTGCCAGCCATGGGAGACAGAAAGGGCATTTTTCTCACAGAAGCCGCTATCCCCCACCTTGCAGACAAGGGCAGAGAGCTCCTCGAAGGGAAAATAAGTAAGATGGAGATTGAAAATATAATAGCCAACCTACCCTACCACAAAGCCCCGGGGGAAGATGGCTTTCAGCCGGAATTTTACAGCTGGGCGGGGGAGGGCATTGTCGAAATGTTACAGGTGGCATTCCAGGAGGCGGTGCACAAATCCTCCTTAGGCCTCCTCTTGAGGAGAGAGGTGATCACCGTTCTACCCAAACCTGGGAAAGATCCCCTACTGTGTGGCAGCCACCGTCCTAGTTCCTTACTGAATTGTGACATACAAATTCTGGCTAGTATCCTGGCATCCCGCCTATGCAAAGTTATCCCCTCCCTGATCCACCACACACAAGTGGGATAGTACCCGGCAGCTCCTCCAGAAACCACCTACGCTCTCTGGCCCATACACTCTGGGCTTGCAAAGCTCTTCAGACAGACGCACTTGCGCTCTAACTCGATGCAGAAAAAACATTCAATCACATCAAGTGGGGCTACCTTTTTAAAGTAATCAAGCGCTTTGGTCTGGGCGACAAATTCATAGCCAAAGTACGATTGCTATACGAAAACCTCACAGCACAGGTAAACGGTAGGGGCTTTGTATCGTACCTGTTCCCGATTTGCAGGGGGACGCATCAGGGGTGCCCCCTCTCCCCACTCCTTTTCCTCCTAGCCATGTAACCGCTAGCGGACACCATACGTAAATCGGCTGACGTTTCAGGCATACACCTCATGATGGGTGTCTCCAAAATTTATCTTTATGCAGATGACACCCTGCTTATCCTCACAAATCTACCTCACTCTCTACCATTCCTGCTCCACATTATAAATGATTTCTCATCCTTCTCTGGTTACAAAATCAACTGGGACAAAAGTGAGGCGCCGACGGCACCACAAAGGCTGCCATACATAGATTCCCCTTCCATTGGCAATCATCGCGCCTTAAGTTCCTGGGTGTCCTGGTGAACAAAGGAACTGAGGGGATGGTGGTACACAACCTAAATCCCCTAATCGCACAGATCACACGGGACATCAAAAAATGGAAGGTGATGGGTTTTTCATGTGGGGTAGGGAACAGGCCGTGCATATGGTGATCCTCCCACATTTTATTTACGTCCTTGGGATGTTCCCCTTTCAGACGCATCTAGCCATGCTACGTCTAATAGATTCAAGGATAAAATCCTTTGTGTGGGGTACTTCAAAGCCACGCTTGGCAGCGCAGAAACTGAAGGCCCGCCGCTCCTATGGAGGACTGAGTCTCCTGTCGGTGCAGCACTTTGCCCTCTCCCAAATGGCGTACATGTTACATCTGACACACCACAGTGGGTCCACATTGAAAAATGCCTGATGTCAGCAGAGACGGGCCTCTCCGCCCTCTATGGGACAGGCGCAAGCTGCCAAGACCCCACTACCCTGATCTTATTCACCATGCACAAGGCCTGGCACTGAGCACACAGCTTGTTGGTTTCGAACCCACGACTGCATGACAAAACTCCAATCTGGGGAAACGCAGGTATAAGTATAGATGGTCAGACTCTGTCCTGGCCCCTGCGGAGGGCGACGGGTGTCCACACCTCAACCAGCTCCTCCAAGGTTGCGACCTTAAGACATTCCCACAGCTACGGGAGGAACGTCTCCCCATGTCTCAGTCTTGGAAATTCATTCAACTACAGCACTGCCTAAGGAAGTGTCTAGGCCCACCCCCATGGTCCCTGCCGGCTTCAGCAGTGGGAACATACCTGCACACATGGGGAAACATAAAGGGGTGACATCGGGACTCTAGGGGTAATAACGTCCCACCTATTCTCCTAACCCCTGTCAACAATCCTCCGCACAAGATGGCAGACATGACTCTCGGTTTTCTATGAGGAGGAGGTCTGGGTAGAGCTCCTAGAGGGCCTGGACCACGGTACCTGAGAGAGAAGACTGAAATTTTGCCTATTTAAGATTTTACATGACTGGCACTGGTCACCAACAAAACTGCATAGTACAGGTCTACTCCTGTACGCTAAATGTTGGAGATGCACAAACTCACAATGCGACATAATCTACATTGTATGTGAATGCCCAATGTTGCAACCCCTATGGTCTTATGTGGGCCGGACCCTGAGCACCACTATGCCCCTGCAATTACCATTAGCCCCAGCTGTCATCCTCGTGCATGACATGCAGCAATCTCCAGAGCTTTCGAGACCTAAGCGGCATCTTCTCCACACGGCAATGGCAATGGTGAAAATAGGCATTCTTCAACAATGGAGGTCCCCATCCCCGCCATCGCAGGTGGCATGGCTAACGGCCATGATCAACACGGCCTCCCAAGAGCGAGTTATTTACAACCTGTAGGACCAATCTGACCTGTTTGTTCAAGAATGGGAACCATTTTTGCTTGCAGGTAACAGAGATGAGATGAACCCCAAAAGAGACTGTCCAGCCCCTGCTACAGCAGGGCTAATGGACGCAGATGCACATGCGACAACAGTCTCCACCCCCCCTTCCCGCATACAGTCTAGACACATACAGTCAATCCCTGGATCCCTAACCCCCTGCCTCTGACTGCCCCACCTTCCCAGCGTACATCCATCCCCCAGCTTACACACCCTCACATTCACCTATCTCCACAGACACCTGACCATGACCCTTTCATAATCTCCCCCTGTCTCCCCAGCCCCAATCCTACCCCGGTGCGGCCTCCTACTACTAGCTCTCTGCCTCTCTCCTTTTCCTATCTCCCCCTCTTCCTTTCCCCTCCCTGACACGGCAGCACCATGGAAGACTAGACACACAGGTTAATGGCGTAGGTACTAACAGACCCACACGAGTATGGACGATCACCCCCTACATATCATTCCATCCCCCATACCCAGAGGTTACTATGGCTCTAGCATAGTAACTGCACCTGCATTACCCCGTATCACAGATGTTTCAGCTACCACACCTGGACCATATCCCCCCTACAAACCAGGATAGAGTATGCAGCCAATATCAACCCTTCCGCCCATTGTCCCGCGGGGACACAGACATATAACTACATTCCCCCCTCACATAACCCCCCAACCACACACCCAACCACCCCATATGTGTTTAATGTTTAACAATTATAGGAAGCACACAGCACATTAGTTGCCATTATGTTATTCTTTCATGCCAATGCTATGTGCAATCAATGACGCTACGACCACTGTGATGCAACATGTCAAAATTGTCAATAAAGAAATAGTACACACAAAAAAAAACTAGTTGCTAAATAACTAAGGGCCTGATCTATAGCTTGGTGGCCTGTATACTCCATTGCAATGGCAACGGAGTATACATGCCACCAAGATTTTTGTCTACCCACCAAATTTAAAAGCAGCCAGACTTTAGGTTAAAGCACCTCCAATGGCCATGTGGAGTAAGGCCGGTTGGAGGCAGACCTCTTATTCCACCCACCTAATTTAAATAGGTGGAATTAGGGGTCAGTTGAGCTTGTTTTTAATTTTCAAAAAGAAAATCCCTCAATAGATCAGTGAATCTAGCCTTCATCTATCTATATCCATGATGGAGCCTACTGTCCTTTGACTCCTAATACTGGTGCAGCATTGCTGAGCATGTTCGCAAGTTGCTAGCCCTCCTCCTGCTCTCCTTCTACAAAGTGACATTGAGGCTAAGCTGGGCCCAGTCTCCATGGGATCGTTGATGGACTCACCTAGTGCCAGACCAGAGCTGGGGGGGAATCATGGCTTGATTTGCTGAAAGATCTTATCTGCAGCTTAAACCACATTGTGAATGGGAGCTGCTGATTCTAGGCACTAGGCTTGCTGAGATCCAGCCAAGGCAGGCGATGATTGATTCAAATGGTTTGGTAGGTGGTTGCAGGCACATTGAGGGGATGTGGCACAGTAGTCTTGGTGGTGCTAAGGACCTGTGCTCTGCAGAGGGGCTGCTGCTTCCTGGGAATGGTGATGTAGCCGCAGCGCTGTTGTTATGGTCTGCTGAGGCCTAGGGGAGCTGAGACATCTCTAGCTGCAGAATCACTGATTCACGGGTCAGGTAGGGAGAGCACTGGTTACATAACTTGTTCCTCATTACAATTGGGCCCTCATTTCTTCCCTCCACATATACATCGGGATTACTGACCCACCGCTACAGCTCTAAGCTAAAACTCCATAAATGGTGTGTTGTTGCTCCCAAAGGGGGCATTTACTGACAGACGTGGTCACAAGAGGCTGCCTGCGGAGGCTGGTGGCAGGAAAGTGGAGGTCCCATCGACATAAGAGATTGTTGAGTGGCTCTTATCACCCAAGAGTACATAGAGCATTTCCTCATCGAGCACTAATCCCAAATTGGTTCCATCAAGACTGACCTCAATAAATACATTCAGGAAATACATGGTGAAATCACTGAGCTAGGCACCAAATTCAAAGACCTAGAGTGCACCACCATCATGCGCATAGAAAACCAGGAGTTCTCCTTGCTAAAAATACTGTCACTAAAAGAGCAGAACAATGAGCTCAAAACAATGCAGGAAGACTTCCAAAACAGAAGCTAGAAGAACAATATCGTTGGGGCATTCTATGGAAAGAAAGACGATAATATCCAGGGGTTAACTTAGGATCTCCTACAGACCATCAAAGGTTCTCCGAATGTTCTTCCCATCAGGCTGGACTACACACATACTGTGACTGACATTAGGCTGACACCACAGTGGACATGATGACAAGAGAGCACTTTTTCAAAGGAAAACAATACCTCATCAAGACTGCTAGAGGGAAACAGAATGTGACTTTCAGGGGATGCACCATCTAACTGGTTCAAGATTTCTTCCTCATCAATCAATCATTATTTACAAAGCGTGGCTTGTCACACGAGAGGGTACCCAGGTGCTTGCTGTAGGTCTCAATCGAAGAGCCAAGTCTTGACCTCCTTCCTTAAGTTGGTCGGTCAGGGACAAGCACAGAGGTGGAGGTACAATTAAAGGTGTACCCAACGGGTAATGTCAAAGCAATCAAGGAGTTTTCTTGTTTACGAAATTATGAGGATCCACATCAGATGTATCATATGTAAAGATCTTTTTATATATATTGATTTTTACATCCAGATCAATACAGTATAAAAAACAGACCAGCCGACGCGTGTTTCGTCACAACGTGTTTCAGTTTGTGACTCTTCAGGGTTGTAAGTGCTATGACGGTTCTGTGTTCGAAAGCCGGTGTACTATGACCGGGTCCTGGTAGGGGTAATGTTACGAAAGGCCGGGATGAGCGAGATAATCTTCTCATGTGATCCCCGGAAAACGGGGAAACATAAAGACGGGTGCGTCTTTAGGTGAAAGAAATTCTCAGTGTTGAGCACTCGTGTTAGAGCTTGGAGAAGTCTATCGTGTCCCTACCACGATAGACTGCTCCGAGCTCTAACACGAGTGCTCAACACTGAGAATTTCCTATGTCTCTAAAGTTTAACCTTGCTTTGCTTTGTCTCTTCCAGTGACTGTAGACTTCCGAGATCAGAGTATACAGTTCAGCCGAGTATGCAAATTGGAGTTTGATCATGTGTTGTGGGAGGAGAGGGCGAGCAAGCGGAGTGTCCAGTGATGAGTGCTAAACAAGGAATACAGTTTTGTGAGACGCACCACCATTGGGTTCAAAGACATGCTTTATTAAGTTAATTTCCCTAAATGTCAGTGGGTTAAACACAACAAATAGGTGGCGGCATGTCTAGAGCTACCTTAATAAAAGAGACTGTTTGAAAGGAGGGATCAATTGCATTTACGGCACACCAGTTAAGGTCCTCTGCAATAGGGAAGGTAGTAAGGCTAGCTATGCTCTGTAAGGCCCACATACCTGTGGGGGAGGTTAAGGTCAACAGGGATACGTAAGAGTGTTATATTAAAATCCAGCTACTTCATCACAAAATCCCCTTTAAACTCTTGAATATATATGCCCCCAATTCCTCTTAGGATAACTTACTTCTTCAAACAGTAAAGGAGTGGCTGTAAAACATCTGAGCTGACGTGATAGTTGGGGATCAGTGGCTTCAGCCTGGCTGAACATATACACAGGAGAGGGGGCAATGTCAGCTGTTCCTCAAAAAGAAATACCTGAATTGAGTTTAGTGGATGCCTGTCAGTATTTAAAACCTGACTTAAAAGACTTTTCATTTTACTCCCCTTTGCATGCAGCACACTCCCATACAGACTACATTTTAATTTTATATTGAACATATTAATAAACATCGTCAGAGATGTTACTGTCTCTGACATCTCCATCTCAGACTATGCACAGCTGAGAATAACCTGCAGGGAGCACTGTGCCCCACTTACAGGGAACTATAGACGGCTTATGAAATTAGACACTTTCAGAGATCAGCTGAATAGTTCATCTTAAGAGTCAACTATCAATTAATATTTTAGCTAAACTCCTTCCTCAACCTGTCATTGCATGCTATAGGGAACTCTTTCAAGGCAACAACTCGAGAGGTAATCAAAGACATAGAATTAAACCATGCCATAGAATTGAGGCTACTGGATGATAGACTCACGTCCCAAGTCCAAATCCCGTGAGCAGCAGGGCAAACGGATCTCTGACATATTATCGACAGACACATTATCGAACTACACAAATATCGCAACAAATATATCGACATCAAAAATATCGACATTGTATACTTATTTAAAAAACTACACTAACATCGACACTACAATATCGTAATACAATTATATCGATCACACAAATATCGCACACATTAATATCGAAATACTAAATATCGACATAAGTTAATAAATATGACACATGTCACAAATATCGATAACCAAAATATAGACATCAATAATATCGTTTTTTTAAATATATCGACAATTCTAATACTAATAAAACCAATACTTTCAACAACATAAAGACAATATTTTACCAAAACATACATTTTCAAATGAGATTCTACTTAAACATAAACATAACATTTATAGCGATCTCTATATTTAACAACATAATAAAAAAACCCTAAAATAATTATCACATTGGCATTTCGAACACATTTAAATAAAATTAGTACACATTATAAACAATCTTTTTATATATAATAATTTAAAACTCTCCTCCTTTAAAACTAAATATACTCTTACTTAGCATTTTCCATAAAAGGAAACCAATTAACTAAAAAAAATTCAAACCATCCAATAGAAAGGCCACATACAGAAAACAACCAATAACATTCAAGAAACAATTTGAAACCACTATATAAACCAATTAAAACAAGTGTTCCACGGTGCCTTAAACCAAAGCATTGAACGAAGAAGAAGCTCTACTAAACAGAAGAAACCTACATCCTATTACTATTCTAAAAACGTAAGTAAATATTCTTTTCTAACTAAACTGCCAAATTAAACTAAAACACTAATTTATCTTTACTCAAATAAATAACTAACTTATATATTCCATCTCTTTATGTTTCCACTACAGATATTACTCCAAACAGCTAAAGAAAATATTGAAGATTGCCAGAAAAGACTCACTAAAAAGTAAGTATACTATCAAAATACTTTATAAAATATTAATTAAATCCTACTCAAACCCCAAAACATCCTAAACCCCTAAACAAATCCATGTTCTCTTTTTTAAATTGTAAAAAACCTGTATAAATTAACGCCTATAGTCTATACCACTGGGCATGAGGGTAGGCTCTGTTTGCTTAGTGAGAGGTTAGGCTACTGCATCTTATTTATTAGGCAGGAGGGGCACATAGTAAGAGGGGTAGGAGACGGGGGTACATTAACATGTGGTGGGGGAGGGGGGGTAGAGAACTGGGTGGAAAGGTTGTTCATTCTCCTGAATAATTGGTCTTGATGATAAATGTGTGGTACTTCCGGGACAGATGAAGGTGGGGGAATGTTTTTTGAATTGTTAATTTGTAAAACAATAAAATAAGTTTCTTCAATAAAAATATAGTCTATACCAAACAGCAATACCACCCCACTTAAAAAACTAAACCAACCACAACAATAAATGTTCTTTAACTTTCAGAGACTAAATCAACTAAACAACATTTTTGCGACAAACAACATCTTCATTCAAATACAACAAAAAAGACTTGGTAAGTATATATAAAAAAAATGCTTTTTTGCTAATTTCATATAAAGATATAAAGTACTATAGCATATATTTTCATATACATTTTTTCCAGAATTGTAACACATCACGATGACAGAAGAAGCCCAATTTATAACTTCGCAGAAAGGAAAATTCCTATTGTGTTACATGGGTTACACATACACCCAAGAAAAGCAGACGGACCGAAAA
This sequence comes from Triturus cristatus, assembly GCF_964204655.1. Taxonomy (NCBI): domain Eukaryota; kingdom Metazoa; phylum Chordata; class Amphibia; order Caudata; family Salamandridae; genus Triturus; species Triturus cristatus. The sequence continues at coordinate 1,130,842,113 of NC_140583.1, forward strand.
GTGAACTGGAAGTGTACTAAATATTATTCTAACAAATGCTACGGCCGAGCAACAACAAGAGAAACAACTGTACTATATACAAGAGAGCATAACCATCCACCCAATCTCTCTGAAATAGAAGTCAGATCAACTCTTGAAAATATCAAAGAATTAAGCACAGGTTCACAAACTGCTACAAGTGTAATCCTAAAAGAACTATTACCTAGAGTGCCCAAAGAAGCAAGAGGCCAATTACCTCAATTGCTTCTATAAAAAGAACTATTGCTAGGACCAAAAAAGCAACCACGACAACTATACCATCCCCTAAAACTTTTCAAGAGATCATCATTCCACCAGAATTAAGTATCACCCACAATAATGAACCTTTTATTTTTTTTGATAACAAAAGCCCAGAAAAAAGAATCATAATGTTTGCTACTGCAAACAATATAACTAAACTGCAACAATGCCAAACATGGATGATGGATGGCACCTTTACAATATGCCCAAAACCATTCTATCAGCTTTACACAATACACGGTCAATATCACAACACTTCCATACCTTTAATTTATGCACTATTACCTAACAAACAAAACACAACATATAATGAAATGCTAGGAAAAGTAAAACAAGAATCTAATGATTTTTACCCTCAAACAATTATCATAGACTTTGAGCAAGCCATGATAAATTCCATTCTAAAACTGTACCCCCATACAGCTATCCAAGGATGTTACTTCCATCTTAACCAATGTATATGGAGACATTTACAAAAATCTTCACTAAGTGTAGAATACGCCACTAACATAAGCTTTGCACATCAAATAAAACTTCTAACAGCCCTAGCTTATGTACCAACCACAGATGTTGCAGAACATTACAATCTTTTATTAGAAAGTCCATTCTACAAACAAAATGAAGTAAAGTTATCTCCCCTGTTAGATTATTTTGAGGATACCTGGGTGGGGAGACTGCACAGATCAGGCCATAGACGTCAGCCCAAGTTCCAAATACCTTGGTGGAATGTATATGTAAGTACACTCAACCAACAAGCCAAAACTAACAACGCCGTCGAGGGCTGGCATAATGCATTCCTAACTTCTACTGGGAGAACAACTCCAACACTACAAAAACTACTAATTGCCATACAAAAGGAACAAAGTTTCCAAGAATTAAGAATGCAACAATCTGTCCTACAATTAAAACCAAAACAGTCTAGACAAACTACTCAAATGTATAATTACCTACAACAACAGGTACAGCTATACCCATCCACAAGAGGACTTGAGTACTTAAATATAATAGCTCAAACTCTCTTCTAAACCCTTTTCTAAATATTAACCCACAATTCTACTAAAACAACTATCACAACATAAATAATCCACTTTATTATATCACATATTTAATTATGTGGTCTAAAATATATACATGAATTATATGGACATATATTTAGACAACATAATTAAACAAACCAAGTACACAACAACAATATTAAATATATAAGGTTTCGCCACCAACAATAAAAATATTTAAATGAACTTACCTGTGTAGTATCTCCAATGGGATAATAACATTCCTTCCAAATAAATCCAGGGAGTTCAAAATCCATAGTTATCCAAAAAATGACTATCCATTAACCATAAAAATCCCGAAAAATATAAAAAAAGTAAATAACCGCTCCTGGAAACCCGAACAATAAAGGAAGTGTTAAATAAACATTAGTAAACACAACTAATACACACTTCCTTTAAAAAAATAAGGTGTTTGAAACCGACGAAAATATCTTCTCCGTAAAACCTACAAAACAGAAACAAACATTCCCACCCACCCACAAACACACAAAACGCACGTACAAACCTCACTACAAACGTTATTCAAACACTATAAAACTTTAACACACCGAAATACCAAAACACTAACAAAGCCACAAACACGGAACACAACGTTAATTATAAAACCGTATACAAACTATTACTAACACCCTAACTTCTAAAACATCAATCAATACACACTTATTACAACATAACTACTTCCACAAAACACTTAAAACTATTTAATAATAAAGCAAATAACTCTTACCTTCTCAAACGCGAAACAGCTCCGAACCGCGACCTGGATTCGACCAAAATAACCCAAAACAACAGCGAGCGGTTACAAAATAAAAGAACCAAACAAACATAGGAAGTTTGAAAATTAAAGCAGCACGGTTTTAGGTGAATGCTCAGCCTGGACTTTTCACTTTATCAGTAACGATAATATTGCCCACCTCAAATGGTCAGCTGCTCAAATGACCACCAAGACAACAATTATCCACAAGTATGAGAGGCAAAATATTGGAAGAAATGTAAATTAATGTCAAAATAAACTTTTGTGTTTCGAATCCACACAGTAGTTGAGTATTTGCTTGAATTCCTTTATTCCAAGATTTAGTGAGACCAGATCCGCAGCCAATGCATTTCGCACAAACATGGGATTTTCAAGGCGAGTTTCAACAATAAGAAATATTTACACGTCAAAACGGGGGGTAGTATGACGAAATCGGCAGGACCCAGAGTTCAATCTAGGTAATAGGTCGATAGCTTTAGACAGTTCGTATGGTATATATCAGACATGTTTATTGCAATGATGTAATTATTAAAATATGCGTAATAATAAACAAAATTTTCTCTCGAATGAATATACATTCCAACAACTATAAAATAAATATTATTTTCCTATCTACTATTTAATTTAAAAATAATTTGGAATTTGCATTCTGATATAACTTCTATGTTTTATCCAACCCAAACTAAAATCTACAGATTTTTTGTCAATTAAATCCAATAAATTTAACTATTCTTATTCAACTCTATAATTAATTCTAATATTTGCTATTTACCAAACTTAATTAACATACTACTCCCACTACATACTGAACTTAATTAATTTACTATTCTCACTCCAACCTATATTTAATTAGGGTAGGTGCTGGACACTGAACTAAATTAATTTACTATTCCCACTCCACTCTATATTTAATTAAGATAAGTGCTGGACACTGAACTTAATTAATTTACTATTCTCACTCCAACCTATATTAAATTAGGGTAGATGCTGGACACTGAACTAAATTAATTTACTATTCCCACTCCAGTCTATATTAAATTAAAATAAGTGCTGGACACTGAACTTAATTAATTTACTATTCTCACTCCAACCTATATTTAATTAGAGTATGTGCTGGACACTGAACTGAATTCATTTACTATTCCCACTCCAATCTATATTTAATTAAGATAAGTGCTGGACACTGAACTTAATTAATTTACTATTCTCACTCCAAACTATATTAAATTACAGTAGGTGCTGGACAATGAACTTAATTAATTTACTATTCCCACTCCACTCTATATTTAATTAAGATAAGTGCTGGACACTAAACTTAATTAATTTACTATTCTCACTCCAACCTATATTAAATTAGGGTAGGTGCTGGACACTGAACTAAATTAATTTACTATTCCCACTCCAGTCTATATTAAATTAAAATAAGTGCTGGACACTGAACTTAATTAATTTACTATTCTCACTCCAACCTATATTTAATTAGGGTAGGTGCTGGACACTGCACTAAATTAATTTACTATTCCCACTCCACTCTATATTTAATTAAGATAAGTGCTGGACACTGAACTTAATTAATTTACTATTCTCACTCCAACCTATATTAAATTAGGGTAGGTGCTGGACACTGAACTAAATTAATTTACTATTCCCACTCCAGTCTATATTAAATTAAAATAAGTGCTGGACACTGAACTTAATTAATTTACTATTCTCACTCCAACCTATATTTAATTAGAGTATGTGCTGGACACTGAACTGAATTCATTTACTATTCCCACTCCAATCTATATTTAATTAAGATAAGTGCTGGACACTGAACTTAATTAATTTACTATTCTCACTCCAAACTATATTAAATTACAGTAGGTGCTGGACAATGAACTTAATTAATTTACTATTCCCACTCCACTCTATATTTAATTAAGATAAGTGCTGGACACTAAACTTAATTAATTTACTATTCTCACTCCAACCTATATTAAATTAGGGTAGGTGCTGGACACTGAACTAAATTAATTTACTATTCCCACTCCAGTCTATGTTAAATTAAAATAAGTGCTGGACACTGAACTTAATTAATTTACTATTCTCACTCCAACCTATATTTAATTAGGGTAGGTGCTGGACACTGAACTAAATTAATTTACTATTCCCACTCCACTCTATATTTAATTAAGATAAGTGCTGGACACTGAACTTAATTAATTTACTATTCTCACTCCAACCTATATTAAATTAGGGTAGGTGCTGGACACTGAACTAAATTAATTTACTATTCCCACTCCAGTCTATATTAAATTAAAATAAGTGCTGGACACTGAACTTAATTAATTTACTATTCTCACTCCAACCTATATTTAATTAGAGTATGTGCTGGACACTGAACTGAATTCATTTACTATTCCCACTCCAATATATATTTAATTAAGATAAGTGCTGGACACTGAACTTAATTAATTTACTATTCTCACTCCAAACTATATTAAATTACAGTAGGTGCTAGACAATGAACTAAATTAATTTACTATTCCCACTCCACTCTATATTTAATTAAGATAAGTGCTGGACACTGAACTTAATTAATTTACTATTCTCACTCCAACCTATATTAAATTAGGGTAGGTGCTGGACACTGAACTAAATTAATTTACTATTCCCACTCCAGTCTATATTAAATTAAAATAAGTGCTGGACACTGAACTTAATTAATTTACTATTCCCACTCCAATCTATATTTAATTAAGATAAGTGCTGGACACTGAACCTAATTAATTTACTATTCTCACTCCAAACTATATTAAATTACAGTAGGTGCTGGACAATGAACTAAATTAATTTACTATTCCCACTCCACTCTATATTTAATTAAGATAAGTGCTGGACACTGAACTTAATTAATTTACTATTCTCACTCCAACCTATATTAAATTAGGGTAGGTGCTGGACACTGAACTAAATTAATTTACTATTCCCACTCCAGTCTATATTAAATTAAAATAAGTGCTGGACACTGAACTTAATTAATTTACTATTCTCACTCCAACCTATATTTAATTAGAGTATGTGCTGGACACTGAACTGAATTCATTTACTATTCCCACTCCAATCTATATTTAATTAAGATAAGTGCTGGACACTGAACTTATTAATTTACTATTCTCAATCCAAACTATATTAAATTACAGTAGGTGCTGGACAATGAACTTAATTAATTTACTATTCCCACTCCACTCTATATTTAATTAAGATAAGTGCTGGACAATGAACTTAATTAATTTACTATTCTCACTCCAACCTATATTAAATTAGGGTAGGTGCTGGACACTGAACTAAATTAATTTACTATTCCCACTCCATTCTATATTAAATTAAAATAAGTGCTGGACAGTGAACTTAATTAATTTAATACTCTGACTGAAATCTATATTTAATTATGGGATTAGTTAAATTTAAAAATAAATTTAAATTTTCTAAATATTAATATTTTTTAAAGTAACAATATATAAACATGTTAAATTAACTTCCCACCCTTATCCCCTATAACCCAACATTCCGCTCCTAAAATTATTTGTAACATTCTAAAAAAAAAAAAAAAATTCTAAATTAATTTGGTAAAAAATTAACAGATATATAAACATTTTTACAACACTTCCCACCCTTAGCCCCTATCAACCAACATCCCACTCCGAAATATATTTGTAAAAATCGAAAATTTATTTCCTATTTATAAATATTTTTAATAAAAAATTAACAAATATTTATAAACTTCCCACCCTTATCCCCTATAAACCAAAATCCCGCTCCTAAAATTTTATTTAAAATGCAAATTTTAATTTACAATTTCTAAAATTTTTTTTATTTTAAAATTAAATAATATATAAACATCTTTAAAACACTTCCCACCCTTATCCCCTATAAACCAACATCCCGCTCCTAAAATTTTATTTAAAATGCAAATTTTAAATTGCAATTTCAATTTTTTTTTTTTTTTTTATTAAATAATATATAAACATTTTTAAAACACTTCCCACCCTTATCCCCTATAAACCAACATCCCGCTCCTAAAATGATTTCTAAAATTCTAAATTAAATTTACAATTTCTAAATAAATTTAAAAAAAAATCTAACAATATATAAACATTTTTAATACACTTCCCACCCTTATCCCCTATAAACCAACATCCCGCTCCTAAATTTTTTTATAAAATTCTAAATTTAATTTAGAATTTCTAGAAAATTATTTTAAAAAATTTACAAATATATAAAAAATTTTAAAACACTTCCCACCCTTATCCCCTATAAACCAACATCCCGCTCCTAAAATTAAATATACATTTCACATTTTAAATTAAATTTAATAATTAAATTTTACAATATATTACAAAAATAAATTAACTTTTTTAAAACACTCCCCACCCTTATCCCCTATAACCCAACATCCCGCCCCTAAAACAATATAAATATTTCTCATATTACACAATAACGATATTTTCACATGTCGATATTATTACGAACGATATTACTTGCATCGACATATAAGTAAAAAAAAAAAAACGATATTTTTCACATCGATATTAGCTATTTCGATATTTTGGACATTCGATATTTTTGACTCGATATTTATGTCCCTCGATATTAAAAAGTCGATATATAGACTGCTCACCAGGGCAAACTAACCCCCACTAGGAGGTCCCAATGACAACTAGCTATCCTCAGAGGTTAGCATAAGGCTCACAGAATGAATCAAGCCCTGAGGGCCCTGCTCAAGTGAAGGCATCTCTTTTATGCTGAGATAATAAGATGAAATTCCCTGTGGGCAAGGAAGATATACCTTCAAAGGGCTACATTGCATATTACAAAATGTAAAAAGAAGTGTGGCACATGGTCAATAAAAAAGATAGAGAGGACGCTTTCAATATCTTCGATACATCTTTATGTGAGAGGGGAGAGGAATGCCCAGCTTATATAGTGTGCTGACTTGAAAACTCTGATTTGACACACCTCACCCCTGATCCGAGGGATTCCTTCGAGTCCCCCATAGACATCTCAGATTTAGGACAAGCACTAAAATCTAAGCTCTCAGGGAAGTCCCTGAGTCCACATGGCTTCCTTATAGAGCAGCACAAAACATTATTCACTTTGGTGGGTGAACCCATGAGAGCATTATTAAATTTGTTCACAAAATCTCCAGATCTTCCCCCACTATGGATTTGAATTAACTTTAATTCACAAACTGGGTGAAGACCCTGCTCAGTGCTTGTCCTATAAACCTATAGAGCTCCTCAACAATGATGCAGAGCTTTTCACCAAATCACTTGCAATGCACCTGGAGCCTTGCTTGGCCCTCCTAATAAACCCTGACAAAGTTGGATTGATTAGCAATAGACAGGGTTAGGATAATATCAGGAGCCTAGGCCACCTAATTGAAAAAGCACAAATTAAAAGTTTTCTGAAAAGGAATTTGACCAAGTAGCAGAGTGCTTCCAAAAGTGGTTTTATACAAATTTCGGATGGGTCTGAAAATGAAGGACTGGATCTGTGCAGGACACAAAGCCTCTGCAGGTTCTGTCAGGTTTAATGGCATTGCTCCTGGGTCTTTTTCCTATAGAGGGGAACCAGGCCGTGATGCCTTTTCTCTCCCCAGGTTTTAGCTCTTCTGGTTGAAAATCTGATCATCTCACAAGGCCTGCTCCTTACCTTGTCAAACCCCTTCCCATACCTACGGATAGTAGTTGGCTTACTTGACCGGTTTGAATCTCTTTTAGTTTGAGAGTCAATAAACAAGAATAACAACTATTTAATAAAGCTGGTGTCACAAAGTTATGGAGTCTCGGCCGCTTCCATTGGTCATGTACTGCTATCCAATAATTGGAATCTTAATAGCGCTAACCTCATAGAGAAATGGACTAATGAGAAAAGAAATATAGGGGCCGATTACGATGTGTCCAGAAAGCATTCCTATTGAATCGGTCCCGGAATGCTTTCTGGACGACTCAGATCGGGTGAGTCCGACAGAGCGATTTGGATGTATTCGGATGCTAACGGATACGATTTGGTTGGACTCTCATTGACTTGAATGGGAACTTGTGTTCCAAATGAGAACACAGGCTCATTAAAGAAAGAGGTGGCTTGGAAAACTTTGCACCCTGTGGTGGGCACCCCATGGAGTCAGCCACACTGTGTAAGGGTGGGAAGGGGTGGTCCCTTGGGTACCCCCACGGACCTGAATCAGAGGGCCCTGGATAAAGAAGAGCCTGCTACGGGCCTCCAAAGACAGATTCTGGAAGCTGATTTATTCCAGAGAAACCGAATCGGAACAGCTGTCCGAATCAGTCATCGTAATTGCTCGCTCGGAAACAGAGTCCATAGAGCTGTACAATTCAGCTCCGAAAGGCGAGAACTGTTCGAATGCCTTTCGGAATCGATTCGGAAAGCCCTACTGGTTTACAGACATCGTAATCAGTTGTTGGGAACTGTGTACGATTGTAGGAAGCTTGCTCTGTATATACTATACCAAAGTGAGATATAGTGTGCACAGAGTCCAGTGGAACGCCAAAGGTAGGCAGAGGTAAAATCAGATAGCACCTTACTCTCTATTTGTGGTAGTGTGGGCAAGCAGCAAGGCTTTATCAGAAGGTGGTGTTAAGCATTTGTTGTACACACTCAATCAGAAAATGATGTCACACACTCAAAGACTGAACTCAGACCAATTTGCTTTGTATAAAATAATATTTAGTTATATGTATTCCCTAAAACTAAGCAAGCCTGGCACAGGTAAGTGCATATGATAATTTTCAAGGCAGGTTGAACAATACAAGCAAGCTGAATGAAAATAGCTTTGTTACAGGTTTGTAAATGATTTCAATACAGTGAAAATTACTTTTAGATTACTTTGAATACCTTTGTAGATTACTTTCTGGATTATTTTTTCTACTCAATGTGATACACCTAGATATCACACTGGGACATTTCCTAGTGAAAAGGTACGTAAGCAATTTTTAGTTCTTTGCAGTTTTTTAAAGTTCCATACAAAACCAACTCAACTGAAAACATTTTTCAAGGAAAAACAGTCAATGGATTCCTAGGGAGAGAAATTGGGAGTTGGTATTCTGGGGCTACAGTAAGGATTCCCTCATGGTCAAGGATGCCCTCTTGTTACACCCTCAGCAGCACTAGGGTGGCCGGGTGCTGAGTGCTGAGGCCCAATGTTGTGCAATGGGGGATAGTTGGCCTCCGGTTGGTGGCTGCTCACGAGCAGGCGACAAGGTTGTGGGAGCAAAGCTCCTGGGTTTAGCTCAGGGCAAAGTGGAAGCTGATTTAGCACCCAAAGTACACCTGTAGCGGTGCAAGGGTGGCTGGGTGCTTGGTGCTGGTTTGGTGCCGGGTACCCCATTAATTTCAAAGGGGATTCTCCGGTTTCAACAAAGACTACAAGCTCGGAGACGAAGATCATCGGGAGGTGACCACCAGCTGGAGAGGTACGTTGGGATGCCTGGGGATTATGGGACACCGTTGCTTGGGCCACCCAATGCCGTGAGACTTCAGGTGCAGGGGTGTCTTTAGGCATCAAGTTTTCCTTACCAGCTCTGGTCACGGTCGGAAGGATCTTCAAGAAAATGGCTGCAGGCTTCACTGGGAGATTCGAGGCACGTCAGAGATCACCAGATCTCAGGTCAGGATCACCGGGGAGACCTCCTCGTAGTGTTGGACCACTCAAACTCAGACCATGGGAATCGGGTGCAGAGTGGTGCAGACTCACGGATTTGGCCAGAGCCAGAGTCTGTGAGTGAGCATATCCGGTGCTCACAGGAGACAGAGTCTTTTCTGTGAAAAGCAGGGCAGGTCCTCAGAGTTCTTGGCGTTGCTGGAAGCAGGACACACCAGGATTTTGCTTCTTCAGTTTTGATGTGGGGACAGCCCAGTATGGCTGGGGCCAAGTCAGTGGGCATCCTCCTCTTCTTAGCTCTAGCACAACTTTTTTGGTCCTTCTTCTTTCTTTCTTCTGGGTCGGTTCTTGTATCCGGAGGCAAGGTTCAAGGCTGCCCCTAAACACTAGATTTAGGGGTGTTGCAGGTAGGTAAAGTTTGGGACCAATGGGTCCCTTCCTCGGGGTGGGCACACCCACTATTATGCTACCCTCCAGTGGGAGGGGGGCATATGCCTCACTCTGGTTGGCTGGGTCCCAATCTGTAAGATGGTGGTGACTGAGAGTTGTGCTTCACCTTGCCTCTCCCACCTGAGGGGTAGGGTTGGCAAAGATGGGCAAACCTCCCTTCCACACTTGGTTTTCATGCCAATTTTCCCATCAGAACCGGTGGGGGCCAGTTGCTGGAAGCAGCAAAAGGCATGGGGAAACTCACAAAGGCAACAAGCCATTAAAGCTTCCCCTTCGTGGACCCTGCCCTTCCTGGGGGACGAGGCTTGGCACCTCGTCCCAGGGTGTACATTGTTTCAGACCCCCCAGATCAGCAGGCTCTCGACCCAGGGTTCCAAAAACATGTCTGGTGGAGGCATCTGGAGAGTAGCCACTCAGCCTAGACACTAGTGTTAGCTCATTTTTCAGGGGGCATCTCTAAGATGCCCTCTGTGTGCCTTTTTCAATAAATCCCACACTGGCATTGTTGTGAGTTTAATGTGCTGAGAAGTTTGATACCAAACTTCCCAATTTTCAGTAAAGCCATTATGGTGCTGTGGAGTTCACAATGACAAACTCCTAGTACCATACATGCTTAACCTGTTCGATGCGTTCGCCGGCCAACGGACGTCGTGAGCACTACCTCCGTAGTGCTGCGCACGTCCGTTGGCCGACGAGACCAGGCCCGCGCACGGAAACGCCCGCACCGCGGCGGATTTTATGCAGCGGTTAAAGGGTTAATGGCATTACTGCACTTACAATGTCCAAGAATTGGCTTAGACACAGTAGGGGTACAGAACTCATACACCTGGTATAGTGCACCAAGCTAGAGGGGTGGCTGACTTATGCTAGGGCAGTGGATTATAGGCATGGCACACAGGGATGTGTGCCATGTCAACTCTTCACTTTGTTCTGCATCAAAACACACAGCCTGCAAAGGAAATAGCTGTGTACAGGAAAGGGGCCTCTAAGGGTGGCACAATAAGTGCTGCAGCCCGTACAGCCCTTCCATGGCCACAGTGCCCTTGGTACTTGTGGTACCATTTACAAGGAACTGACCTGTGGCCAAAGAGTGCCAATTGGGTTTTGCTTTCAATGTAGTTTAGGGAAAGAACATAGGCCCTGGGTACCTGGTTGGCAGGAACCCAGGGCACACTCAGTCAAAGCACCTCAGCAGTTTAGCAAAAAGTGGAGGCAAACATGCAAAAAGAGGGCACGTTCTTATAACGATTCAGTCAGAAACAAGGGTTTCCGAATCGGATTCAGCAAACCTGAATCTGATTTGGAGCCCGTCCAAACGGAATCGTAATCGACCCCTTAGACATTGGCACCCACTCTAGATATCTTGGCTGGGGCAGATCAATGTCATAAAACTTAATATACTACCCAAGATACTTTACCTCTTTTAATCCAATCCAAAACCCATTCCTCATACATTCTCTGCAAATGATAGAATCCATATGAGGAGGAAGGAACCCCCATATGTCAGCCAAGCTCCTGATAGCACATAGGGTAAAGGGTGGTTTAGCTTGTTCTGATTTAATTGGTACACTTTTTATCAGTGTGGGTGGTGAGCGAACTGGAGAAAAAAATGGTTGGATGTAGGCTGAGATGTAGCGGGTTGCCCATTACGTGATCTGCTTTGGCTGGAATGGGAGCACAGGTTTAGGAAGTCTACCCCAATGAAAACTGTTCTCAAAATGTGGGATCAAATTGCTGCCTGAAGAGATCTCATGCCTTTCAGCTTACACAACACCTCTCTCATTTTCACCCTAGATCTCTCTCAAGCAGTAAAAGGCAGGCCCGTTCGGGAGTGGGGAACTGGTGGGTATTGAACCCTGAATGACCTTTTGAAGCAAAATGCTAATAAACCCTTTAAATATTGTAAGCAAGATTTTCATATCTCAGAATTGAACAGTCTCCATTATCTTTAGCTGAAACACTGAGCACTACATCCCCGCATTTCAAAAACAGCTTCCCACCCCTCACACTCTGAAAAGCTAGTTCATAACTTCTCAGGCTCTATGGGCCTAATATCAAGGATATATCAGACGACTCAAATTTGCAAAATAAGTCAGAAATTTGCTTTTCATTATAGATAGGTCTTAGACACACAGTCAGTTGCTACTGACAAACATTGAGAGAGATTTTTGCAGGAGTTTCTGAAGATCCATTATACCACATCGCAAAGTGAATCCTCTTCAAACAAATGTACCAGTGCTACTTAACACCCATGAGCCTAAGTGTCTATTTCCATCTATCACTGAAACACGCTGTTGTTGTGATCTGGAACATCAGACATACATTCACATAGTGTGGTCCTACTTAGTGATCCAAACCTTCTGGAAAGAAATACTGGGGCATATAAAGGGAACTCAATGGCACCCTATCCCAGCAGAGTTTGGATTTGTGACGCTTGAAGCAAGTTCCTTATTTTTATTGTGTTTGTCATCAACTTTCCTGTTGCTGGTCCAGGTCAACAATGGCTAGGAGCACCGTGTCTATGAGCCCATTTTTATTTTACGCATGTTATACTTTTTTATAGAGAAATCTTGTTTCACGGAACAGGACTGGACCACGACTAAAGCGAGCCATGTGTGCTGATGTCACAGGCTACCAGGGGAGTTTGCTGCTGCTGCTGGTTCGCTGACCTGGACCTGGACTGTCCTGTGTTGCCTTGCTGCTGATCTGCTGACCTGGACTTTCCCGCGTAATGCTGCACCACCTCCTAAAGCCCATTCCCCGGTTAGTCTGCTCCAGATTAGGAACCAGCTCTGGAAGACAGGGGCTGCCAGGAAGCTGCGGGTTCGGGCCATCCCGCACTGTGCCAAGCTTCGCTGTGCTGCTCCGGCCAAAGTCCGATCTGTCTACTCTGGATAGGAAATCAACTCTGGAGGGAGGCCTGCGGGTCTGCTCAGGCCTAAAACCTGGTCCGTCTGCTGTCGGGTGACTGGTGCATAGGAACCTGGAACCAGATCTTTGGAACAGCTTTGGGCTGTGGTTACAGCAGCGGTGAGTCCACGAGTAGAGGTGTAGACAAGTGCTGAGTTGGAAAATTGATGTGCTGGTCCCTGTGTGACTTTGGCCTGAAGCCACGACTGAAATTTTCAGCTTACCATTAACCTGCAGAGTCAGAGCCAGACTCAAGTCAGGCTCAAGCCGCAACCACTTCGCCCTCTCCGTTGGGCGCCTGGTACATGGCTGGATTCAAGAGGGTGTGAAGGGGAGAGACCCCAATTCCATGCTGTCTGTCTGAAAAAGACACATTGCTGCAGTTCCAGCCCCCCAAAAAAGCGTCCTTTTAAGCTGCATCATAAGGTCAATATTTGGGTCAACCTTGGGGAAAAAGGATGCCTCCCTTAAATGCATCTTCGCGCTGGGGCCCATCTGTGGGCTTTGATTATGGACAGCAATGTAACAGTGATGCGCCCATACAGGGTGTAAATTTATGGACGCAATACAGGACCCAGAATGCTTTGCCCTGTGATGGGCGTGGGATGTAGTTTAAATCTGTGGGTGTGTCCTCCTGCATTTGTTGAGAATCTGAGGAAGAAGCAATCTAGCTTTGAAATGCGTCAGGCTTTTCGACATGCTGTAATACCATCAGCGCTGTGAGATGTCTACCTTATATAGGATTGCTACATCAACATTTTAAATATATATATTACTGCTCCTGGTGCCCCTCTTTTAGAAATGCACTCTGAAAAGTCTAAAAATATATATATTACCTATTGGCGGTCGCCAGTAGGTAGTTATAGTTAGGACCTATTATCCATAGGAAAATCGTAACATTCTTTTCCCAATAACTTTGGCTTCAGTTGACGAATCTTCGTGACATTTTCAAAACTTGTGGGGCGCTCCGGTCAGCTCCTATCTTAAAAGTTTCGGGGTGATTTGGCAAGCGGGGGCTGAGAAAAAAGGGGGGTCCCCAAACATGTTTTCTCCATGTTAATTTCCATAGTAAACTTTAGACACGGCTACAGCCCGAACTGCGAACGGAATTACTCCAAATTTGGCGAAAAGGTAGCCCTTGGTTCAGAAAGATCCCTTTTTGTTAAATGGTGTAAATCCGTTCAGTAGTTCATGAGAAATTAGAAAAAGAAAAGTTTTAATATCTGGGCGGAGCCTAACGACACATCTCATCGTGAGATTTGATTGGCTGTCAGCACTTCATCCTGGAATTGCTGGCAGCCATCTTGGGACCAATATACATTATAGTACCCCATTGAAATGCATTGTAGTGAATCGAAGATTTTGAGGGTTGCCAAAAGGAGAACTATAAAGGGTGATAAAAGACTTTAGTTATATTAGAATTCATTTGTTGATGGTACCATACTAATTTCAAGAATTGTGGTGTGTTCTAAGGTGATTTTACCCTGTAAAAAACCTTCTGCAGGGATATCATGAATCATGTTTGAGAGAAAACTGAAGCTAAAATGAGAACATATTTTTTGTAAATTCAAATTATCTTTCTCAGTCATGTGAGAATGAAGTCTGTCATTCTCAGTAAATCATGTACATCCAACAAGGGCAGAGACTGTCAGTTGATTCCTTTGTGTTCTACTGCAGCTTCCCAGAGTGTTCTAAAGAGCAACTAGAGCGCTAACAGCCTTACTTATGACAAAAGTATGGCACACCTGAAGCTATCTTGATTGAAATAAACTGGTAACACTTAAAACATTTAATTTAAAAAGCAACTAAAACTTTTTTTGCTTCTTAAGGTGGCCTGATGTTAGTTGTTTTAGGCCTCTAGGCACTTTAACACTGTGTCCCAGTGTAAAGTGCGTGCGCTCTGGGTTACATTTAGTGAGACTGGCCTGCCCTCCCATAGGAATGCATGGGGGATATGTGTGTCCATGGTAGTTCCTGATGTGAGAGGAGTGCAGGGTCGAGTTTGGTACGTGCGAACTAGTGAGGTTGAATGCTGCGCGATGATGTGCGCGGATTTATTATAGCTATAGGAGAAGTGCCACTTCTAGAAGGCGTGTCTGTGTAATAATTGTGAAGTGACTGTCTGGCTTGTGATTGGCTGGTGTGCCTGGCTCCAGGAGTCATTATTAACCACCACAGGGGCAGCCCAAACCACCTGAACCAGGGGCATTCAATAATTATTCCAAACAAAAGGTTCAGAGTGTACAATTCAAAAACAAATATCCAAAAGCAATAAAAACATGAATTTATGTAAGCAAAAAAGGAAAAAGAAAAAGAAAAAGAAGAAAAAAGAAGAAAGAGACCCTAATAGAAAAACATACAAAATGTATTCAATAAAACAGCTCAGTGTATTAAGCTGGTACATATAACATAAGAACATATACATGACCAGACAGGTGGCAGACAAGGAGATGAGTACATAACAAGGGAGTTTACAAAAATTTTCATAAAACTCCAGTAGACAAAGAAGTGTGTCCTCCAATAGTTGCGGCCACTATAGCGTCGACGGCGTTTCACCCTTTGGTGTTAATCCATGGTCATCTTCAGGACGAAAAATATACTGAGCATCCTAAATAGGTAATTTCTGTCTTAAACAGATTAGATACCGCTGTCAGTTTACTTCAACAGCCACAGTTTCAGAAGTAACTTGAAATATTAGGCAATTCCAGGGGTCACTTCAACAACCACAGTTTGAAGAGCCGATCACAAATGATTTCTAGGGGTCATGGAGCGAGCAAATCGTCCTCAACTTTTCTTACTTAATCCAGGCGGGACTTAAACACCACACGGCAAATCACAAGACCAGTAGCAGCAGTTTCAGGAGTCAGGATGGGTCTGCCCCAGTGGTGAATAGGTAGATTTACATCTGGATGGGTGGGAGGAGTGCACCTGAATAGGGCTGGGCCTTCCCTACACAATGCTGGCTCCGCCCCCTGTGGTGCGACTGATGTCCCTAGCCTGTCCAGTGAATGGGGAGAGGGGCTGAGCACAACAGAGTGCTCCAAAACCAGTTGCATCTGGTTTTTCCTTAACCCTGCAGCCTGAGACAAAGGAAATGTGTATATAAAAAGGGGCTGTGACCCCATGTAAAATGTTCTCTCTCTGTGTTCCTAACTCGAGGGGGGCCTGCTGCTGCTGGGTGCCAGGAGATACCGCCACTGGGGACTACCTCCCTGCTGGAGGGCCCTGTGAGCTGGCCCCTGGGCCCAGCCTTTGCCCCCCCTGCATCCTAACAGACTTTCCCTGGACTTTGGGGCTGCAGCGTCTGGGAGCGCTTTTCTCATTCTGGCGAAGCGCTTGACCTTGGTACTGAGGAGTGCTGTGTTTCTGCCCCAGGAGGACTGCTGGGGGCCTGCAGCGCGAAGCTGTACGGTGTAGGGATTCCCCCACTTTTGGATTGCCGGATACTTAAAAACCGAGCGGGAGCCCACTCCGCATCGGTGCCTTTAGGGCGGGTGCCCACCCCGCAGTGTGCGCTTCGCGGGAGCCCACCCCGCCTCTGTGCCTTTTTTCTTTGTTTTTTCTTATACCCCTAGCGGGTGCCCACCCCACTTTGGGATCTATTTACAACGGGAGCCTATCCCGTATTGCCTCCGCATTAGAGAAATCACCGCCGACTGGCCCGGGAGTCGCTGAAGCGCTGTGAGGACTCCCCAGCAGCGTCAGGAAAACGCCATGCTGGGATTGGTGCCCGCGGGAGGCGTCCCCTAGCGACCGAGACTCTGCCGACCTGCATCATCACGGATGCAAGGAGAAGGCGACCCGGAAGTGGTGAAGACCTGAGCGGGGCTCTCGTGAGTCAGGAGAGAGCCCCGCAGCCCCAGAGAAGTCAGAGCGCTGTATGCTCCATTTCAGTCGTCTGGCGCCCAGCAGAAGTCAACCTGTAGGTGGGAGCCTACCCCGCCGTGAGGAGCCTGCAGCCCGGAGAAGGAGGCACATAACAGAAAACTGAAGCCTCGCGGGTCCCAGGGACTGCCATCTGCAGAGTTGTCTCTGGTGAGTGGGGGCTGAGGTGGGAGCAGATGTCTTATGCTCCAACGGCACGGGTGGGGTCTGTGCGAGTCTTCTTCTTCCGCTGCACCGCAGATTGCGGGCAACTGGGAGTGCCACTTGGTTAAGAAGTCCCGGAGTGGGACTTAAAGAGGCACAGGGGTGACCAGGTTCACTTTGGCATCAGCTGCACCACGTAAGCGCGGGCAACTGCACTGTGGGGCAAATTAGAGTTCAGAGTCCCAGTTGGGAGCTCACAGGGCACAGTGAGTGCCAGGACTGCTTGTGCATTCCCACAGCTGCCCTGCGTGGTGCAAGCAGCTGCAACGATTGGGCTACATTCCTTGGGAGAGGCCCAGAGCAGGGCCCCCGAGCCCAGCGCCATTCTTTCAGTGAGTGCCCACATTCCTGCCTACACAGCTGCCAGCAAGTAGTGGGCAGCTGCTACGTTTAGGCCTGATCCTTTGTGCACCTTTGGAGTTTGCTGCATGAGCAGCCAGCCCAGACATTCTGGACATTGGGCATTTCCGCCCCTGTGAGACGCCAGTTGGCCTAGGGGCCAGATTCAGTGCGTGGTGCCCCCGATTGGGGCACACTGTTTTCTTATGTCCATTTATTTCCCAAGGGTTTTACACTTGTGATGCCTACTGTAATGCCTATTGTGTGATATGTGATGCTAGTGAGGTTTTTGGCATAATATAGTTTTATGCCTAAGGAGGTTTATTGCCAAAGTGATTTATGCATCCACTGTTTTGCTTTGCAGGATCTCATGCTAAAGTCCTAACATTACCAGTAGTTACTGGTTGTGCGCTACATTAATTATTTGTTCTACATTTACAATTGGTGATTTGTGATGATTCTGATGGTGGTCCATTGGCCCTGTCTTGTGTAAATAGTCCCCTGTAAATTCTGCCTAGTGCCGGTTGGCACAGTGTAAATTGAATGATTATTATCTAATGTGCTTATTATAATACAAAGGCTATTTTTATATATAACCTTGTGTGGAGTTTCTTTTGTGGTGGGCCTAGGGTGTTGTTGCTGTGTGCGAGCGCAGACGCTTTACACATTGCCTCCGGGATAAGCCTGACTGCTCGTGCCAAGCTACCAAGAGGGTGAACAGGGGTTATCTTCGGCGTGTAACTCCCCAGCCCTGACTTAGAGTGGTGGTCTCTGCCTGGCTTTGGCACAAGCCTTAGGCAACCAGAGATCCCATTTCTAACAGGGTTCATTTTGTCATAGAAATTATGGTTAGTGCTGTAGAAAGAAAAATTAGGACATGTTTCAAGTGTGATCTCAAGTATCTTCCTGTTATATTTCAACAGGAGCAGCTTGTCAGTTGATGCCTTTGTGTTCTACTACAGCTTACCAGAGGCTAAAGAAAACGTAACACAACAATCATTAAGCAAAAGACTACACAACCCATGAACCATTAGGGGGTTAACCATTAGTCTCCAAGGCAACTATAGTCCAATCATATCACAGTCCATCGTATATAATATCACGACGTCCCTTCCGTTTCCTCTTTCTTCACTGCTCGTCAGTTAAGTGCATTCCTTACATTCTTGGCTTAATCTGACGTTGTTACTGTTTGGGGGAGCGTTCAAAATAGTCAGGATCCACTTTCTCCACAGATATTGTGGCTGGTTGGGCGCACTACCCTAAACCCTAAAACACTACCCCCTCCACTACCCAAACACCACTGCACTACCCTAAACCCTAAAATACTACAACCAGCACGACACCCTACAATACCCAAACATAACTGCACTACCCTAAACCCTAAAACACTACCACCAGCACGACTCCCTACACTACCCAAACACCACTGCACTACCCTAAACCCTAAATCTACCCCCAGCACAACCCCCTACACTACACAAACACCACTGCACTACCCTGAACCCTAAAACACTACCCCCAGCACGACCCCTTCACTACACAAACACCACTGCACTGCCTTAAACCCTAAAACCCTACCCCAGCATGACCCCTACACTACACAAACACCACTGCACTACCCTAAACACTAAATCTACCCCCAGCATGACCCCTTACACTACACAAACACCACTACACTAACCTAAACCCTAAAACACTACCACCAGCACTACCCCCTTCACTACCTACACACCACTGCATGACCCTAAACCCTAAAACACGACCCCCTACACTACACAAACACCACTGCACTACCCTAAATAACTAAAACCCAGCCCAACTCCCTACACTACACAAACACCACTGCACTACCCTAAACCCTAAAACACAACCCTCAGCACTACCCCCTATACTAGACAAACACCACTGCATTCCCCTAAACCACTACCGCAGCACTACCCCCTACACTACCCAAACACCACTGCACTACCCTAAACCCTAAAACACTACCCCGCACAACCACCTACAGTACACAAACACCACTGCACTACCCTAAACCCTAAAACACTACCCCCAGCATGACCCCCTACACTACTGCACTACCCTAAACCCTAAAACACTATCCTAGCTTGACCCCCTGTACTGCCCAAACACCACTGCACTACCCTAAACCCTAAAACACTACCCCAGCACGACACCCTACACTACCCGAACACCACTGCACTACCCTAAACCCTAGAAAAAAAAAACCACCCCATGCCCAGTCCCCCTTACCTCTCACTCCTCGTGGTTCCTCTCTCCTCGTGGTTCCTGCTTCATGTCATCTCTGAGGGGCGGTGCACGTCGTTGTGAGGAAACGGAACAGCCTCTGTTTCCTTACAACAATGTCAATCGTCTACATGTTTTTTAGAATGCATGGTCATTTACCATACATACCTTTACAACAAAATGTGTTGTAAAGGCATGCGTGGTAAATGACCATGCGTTCTAAAAAAATGTGTAGTAATGACTTTGTGATGTACAACGCATGCATGGTAATGCATGCGTTGTAATGCTTTCGCAAAGTAAAAAAGTTGTTGTTACGGCTGTTTACCGATCGAAGCTGGTTCCTTTTCTTCAGTGAGACGTTTACTTGATTAATTAGGAGGAAGGAATGTGTTTTTTTTACCGAAAAGTGCATTTCCAGCTGTTGGATTGTGAAAGTGTCCGCGTGGCCTGGTTTCACTTCCGGTGAGAAAGTGGAAGAGTCTGTTTGGATCTAAAGGAGTTCTGTTGTTGGACGGGGCCGGCGCGACACGTCATCAGAAAACATAGCTAATGGAAAGCGTCCTCCCTGAAGTGTGGAGCAGTGCCATGAGAGGTCAACGAGTGTGCATCCCACCACAGTATGACCGTACCGTGTGACCCATGTGCTGCCTCCAGAGTACGGCAGGTCCTCTTGAAGACCGATGTAGCACTAATTCTACGTTTTGGTACTATGGCATTTTAACTTTGTTGTTCCTGCCAGATACAAAGAGAAGATCCTGTGTTATTCAGTGCCCTAGTTACCTTTTTTGTGGGTTGTGGTGCTTGTCGCTTCGCTGCCCCACCAGTGCACACGACTGGGCACCCCACCTCATGTGCCATCTGCAGGGCCTCTGCCCCCGGATCTCTGGTTTCGGTTTCTGGAGTGGCAACATAAACAGTTGCTCCCAAAGGATTAGCCTGAACACTTAGGTGAATATCCCCTGCACCAGCATTCCACTGAAATTCTTTCCTAGCTCTCCCACGTCGACGAGGACATCATAATAGCACGGCTCCGCTCGCGACACCATATGATGTCATCGGAGCCATAAGAGGACCTTGTCGGTGTGCTGACGTCATTTCCACCCATTTTGTGTGTGCCACCGAGGCAAACAGGCGGACCGAGACATTTTCACATGTATGCATAGTATAATAAATATATATATTCACTGAAAAAAATATAGGTTTCAGGCACGTTATAGTTCGAAATTAGCATTTTAAAAACCTTAGAAATTCACTGAAAAAACCATAGGTTTCAGGGGCGTTATAGTTAGTTGGACATTTCACTCATACAAAACCATAGAAATTCCCCCGTTATAGTTAGTTCAGCTAACTATAACTCGCACGCACGCAATGCACTGCTGATGACGTCACATATTACATCACTCATGACATGGTCAGTGACATGACTCATGACATCACTGATGACATCTCAAATGACATCACTGATGACATCATCCAGTAAATGTATGTTTTTCTTAAAATTAAATATGTTTTATATATGTATATCTCAAGGTCGATGGAAGAATAAATGGGTATATACGTGTCTAAATGGATGATTGTATTTTTGCAAAATTGATTGTAAAACTGACTGATAAAGTGTATCTTAGTGAATACATGGGTTAGTGAGTAATGTTTAACCCCTTGTGTGCCCATGACGAGCTGGACTCGTCATGGAGCACAGTTGCGCTGTGCTCATGACGAGTCCAGCTCGTCATGAGGCATTCCCTGGGGAATCGGATTCCCTTTTAGTGAAAATAGCCTCGGGAACTGGGGAAGAGCTTCCCTAGCTCCCGAGGCCCCCCCTGCTTTCAGTGTAATGACGATCGGCGCGCACGTCGCGCCGACGTCATTACACTGAAACTGAAACTGAAATGAGCCAAGAGGCTCATTTCAGTTTCACTTTGTACGTGCTCAGGGGGCTATCTCAGCCCCCTGAGCACGTAGAAAGACGGGAGAGATATTGTTGGAAAGGGAAGAATCTCCCCTTTCCAAGGGTACCCCTCCCCAGTGGATCCCTGCTTGGGGATCACCACAGGAGGGCGAACCCCAAGCAGGGATCCACCCACTAGACACCAAGGAGGGGGGAGCGGCCCCTTGGGCAAGGGCCTTTGCTCCCCCCAAATAATTTTGGCCACATTTAGTCTTTTTGCCCCCCCTGAGGGGCAGATGGGGGCAGTAGTAGTGCGCCTCAACAGGCAAGGGTCCTAAACGTAGTGCGCCTCACTACGTTTTGGGCCCTTGCCCGTGGCGGGTCCTTAGGCCTCCCACACGAGTGAGGCACTGTTTTTATCAGGAGACCCGGGGGAACGCTGGGTGGTAGGAAATTTGTGTCAGCCCAGTGATGCCACAACTTTCCCACACAAAAATTTGTGAAAAAGGTGAATTTTTCAGCTAAATTTGAGGTTTGCAGGGCATTCTGGGTAAGGAAACGTTGGGGGATCTATGCAAGCCATACCTCCCTAGAATCCCCCGGGTGGCTAGTTTTCAGAAATGTGTGGGTTTGGTAGGTTCCCCTAGGTGACCGCTGAGCACCGGGCCAAAAACCCAGGTGACACCCTTGGAAAACCAGGTCGTTTTGAGGTAGGCAATTTTCATGTCACCTCAATACGTTTTGGGCCCTTGCCTGTCGCGGGTACTTGGGCCTCCCACACGAGTGAGGCACCATTTTTATCGGGAGACCTGGGGGAACGCTGGGTGGTAGGAAACAAAAATGTGTGAAAAAGGTGATTTTTACAGCTAAATTTGAGGTTTGCAGGGCATTCTGGGTAAGGAAACGTTGGGGGATCCACGCAAGCCATACCTCCCTGGAATCCCCCGGGTGTCTAATTTTCAGAAATGTGTGGGTTTGGTAGGTTCCCCTAGGTGGCCGCCGAGCACCGGGCCAAAAACCCAGGTGACCCCCTTTGCAAAACCAGGTCGTTTTGAGGTAGGCAATTTTCATGTCGCCTCAATACGTTTTGGGCCCTTGCCTGTCACGGGTACTTGGGCCTCCCACACTTCAGAGACTCATACACCACTTCTCCGACCCACTCAGAGACTAACAATCTTATACACACAAACTCAGAGACTCAACATTCAAAGGCCCACTGAGAGACTGACACACATTTTCACAGACCCTCTCAGAGTCTCATGCACCTACTCACATATCTACTCAGACATTGATGCACCCACTAACAAACCCACTCAGATACTGTTGCACAGTGAGATACCCACTCAAAATACTTAGATACCCATTTGTAGACCCACTCAGAGACTCATGCACCCACTTGCATACCCACTCAGAGACTCTCATATGCACGTACAGACCACCATCTAATAGAAGGAAAAGATGTAAGGTATTTATGTTGTTCAATGTTATATTAATGTTTAAGCAAAATTTAGACTAGATACAGCCTCACTTGGCAAAGTGTTTGTTCATAAATTTGTTATTTGGCACCATTCTGCTTTCCACCTTAAATCATTCATTGTGATGTTTGCTATGATTGCTTTAAGTGTGAGGAAACGTAGTCACATTCATTGTTCTGCTGCCCAATTGATATTACGTGGCAAAAAAGAATATTTATAAGCAATATCAAAGAACATGTACATGTTTCTTGCATGTAATCTACTACTAAGATCTGTTAACTCTGGTTTGTTTTTGGATAAGAAAGTAAGCTTAGTGTTTTGTTAACCGAGCCTGATTAAATAGTCTTCTGCACTCGTTCCAGTACATTTCCTCATGCTCGTCATTGCAAACCACTCTCTAAAAGCCCTCAAGTGAAGTCCAAGAAGGGATAGCTTCCACAGTTCATAACAGTTAGGAGAATGGATGGATAACACAACACAAAGCTGGCCTACTTATCCAAAAACAACACTGGGTTCCCTACTTCTGTATAATTCCAATGGTACATAAAAATAAGTTTCCCCATCCTGGGAGACCTATTATCTCAGGGATTGGATCCAGTTTGGCATACCTCTCACAGTTCTGTGATATGTTCCTGAGGCCACTGGTCCAAAAAATGCTGACATTTTTACAGGACGGAAAATACGTGCTGAACCTGATCAAGGCACTTCCCTATGAAAAATCCAATGTACACTTCATCAATCTGGATGTAGAGTCTTTGTATATGAACAACCCACAGGAGACGACTATAGATGTAGAAAAATAAATTCTCAGCATGACTGAATGGGACTCCATTACCCCAAGGGAGTTTGTATTCGATCTGGTACATTTGGCACTGATACTGAATTTTTTCAAGTTTGAGGGAGAGCACTACCTACAGGCACACGGAACATCAATGTGGAGTGCCTCTGCTCCCAGCATAACCTGCCTTTATCTATACTTGTTTGAATTGGAATTTGTCAAAAGTGACCGTAATCCTTACCAGGATAGATTTGGAAATGTTATATAGGTGACTTATTACTAGTTTGGACAGATACTAGAGAGGAGGCCCTAGACTTTTGCAACTGGCTGAATGCACGCAATCCATTCTTGAGGTTTACATTATTGGTGGGGGTAAACTGCTATTCCTTTACCTACTGATAGAAGAGATAAATTAAAAGTTGGTGAGAGATCTCTACTATAAGTTGACAATCTGTTATCGTTCAAAGCTTTTCACCACTGCGGACTGTGCAAGAACCTACCAGCTAGGCAATTTTTGCGGCAGCGACGTACTGCTCTGAAGTCAATTCCCATGCCAAATCAATTTGTGACAAAAACATTCTGAAAAAACTACCCCCTAGAAAGCAGGGTAGTGATGGGTTTATTTCCATTTCCATCTACAGTACTATATCTAATGCTTTTCAGAAAGTATTAAAAAAAAGTTGGAGTATATTACAAGCAGGTAGACAAACTTTGAAAAACCTATGTACTCATTCAAGTAAGCAAACAATATAAAAGAAGTATTGATTCACCCTTGTCCAAAAAGTACCACAGACCAAAATAATCAGACTGCCCTTTGGAACCTCCCACCCCCTGAGGGACATTCATTATGCAGCAATTACAGTGCATGGCCTCTGACCAAGAGAGTAAAAGAACTGGATGTGGAGATGAGGACACCTTGGAAACTGAAGCATCTGACCAATTGCAACCCCATGGATGTGGAGTATGTGATCATGTGCCTGTGTAATCTCTTTTATATAGGGATGACTATGAAGAAAGTGTGCACTAGCATAACAGAACAAGGGAGTACTATCTGGCATAAAAGAGACTCCGCCAAACCAACACAACGCTATATAGAACAAGCATTTGCAATGCAATAGGTCTCGCATTTACGCGAGTTTGAGCTATTGGCATTGTAAATGACAATGCCTTTGAATTATGTTGTGGTTTTTAAAACACAAATAAAAAAAGGCATTGCCATTTACAATGCCATAACTTAAACTTGTGTGAATGCAAGACCTATTGCATTGCAAATGCTTGTTCCTCGCTGTCATGGAACTCCAGCGCAGCCCCAGAAGAGCTCCTGCTCGGGCAGTGTGGTTACCATGGCAGCGGGAGGACACAGAGTCTGGTGGTGGCCCTTAGCACTGGATCGGATTTTAAAAATGCCAATCGTGAGACGAGCGCTTCCCTCTGCCTTAGAAGGCCGAGACAAAACACCAAAACAAACTGTGGAGCTTCCGTCCCGACTTCCACGCAGGCAATCAGGTTAAATAATTCCTGAGCGGGAATTAGAAGATAATTACCATAAAACAGAGCGGAGGTAGGAAGTCTGAGACCTATTGCATTGCAAATGCTTGTTCCTCGCTGTCATGGAACTCCAGCGCAGCCCCAGAAGAGCTCCTGCTCGGGCTGTGGGGTTACCATGGCAGCGAGAGGACACAGAGTCTGGTGGTGGCCCTTAGCACAGGATCGGATTTTAAAAATGCCAATCGTGAGACGAGCGCTTCCCTCTGCCTTAGAAGGCCGAGCCAAAACACCAAAACAAACTGTGGAGTTTCCGTCCCGACTTCCACGCAGGCAATCAGGTTAAATAATTCCTGAGCGGGAATTAGAAGATAATTACCATAAAACAGAGCGGAGGTAGGAAGTCTCCGTTACGATTGGGGATAAACCAAAATTAAATACTGGCTGAATGAAATGGAGACAGAAAGCCTCATATTGATCATAAAGCGAGTTCACTTTACCTATTGATCACAAAGAGCCCCTTCCTTACGATATAAATTAACAAGCTTTGGCAACGCGGCCGCGAAAATGACGCGGCCGCGAAAGTGAAAGTGATCGCGATTACGATCGCGTGCTACGGAGGAAAGACACATGGCGCTGCGCGTGTGCACGTTCACGTGCACTGAAGCTTTAGGCCAGGCAGCACTTTGAAAATCCTGTATACAAAATGTCTCGGCCAGAACAGCGCAAGCGCTGGATCAGGCGAGACCTAAAAAGGGCACAGTGAAAATGAGATGGAGTAATATGTGCTAGGGAAACTCAAACAAACTCAGACAGATATGACAATGCCACTATTAATCTTTTAACAGAGATGGATGTACAGGTTATGCATGGCTCTAAATGGATTAAATGATGAGATACCCTGGGGTAGTTTAAATCAATTAAACATACCATTATGTACCTCTCCCCAGAAAGTCCACTTCCTGTGAGACATATTAATATCTAGAAAACCCACTGATTTTTGTATCCCTTCTTTACTGCTCATGCTATGCACTTCTTGCCTGCAGTTTTCTCAAAAAGAAAGAAAATCTTGCTTTACTCATGATGCCTTCCAGCTATAGATCTCTCTATCTTTAGGGGTCCAGGGACAGCTTGATCCCCCAAAAAGTGGCCCTTGGAAAGATAAACGCCTTTGCTCAACCATGGCAGTTACTCTTCTGTTTAACAGTAACAACATTAAGGTGCAAGAATAATGTGCCATTGTTTCACTTGGGGTAGTGTCTTGGTAATTGAGCTGTAACAATGATCTGGGATAAAAAAAAAGAAATAAAGAAAAACTCCTCTTCTATTTTAACATATCCCAACAACACCCTATTGTTTTTTAATCAACGCTTGTAACCTATTTTTGCCATATGGCGAGGCTCTACTCCAGCACACCAATAACGCTCTATGAGTGGACTACACCCCCCATGAGCACACATAAATCTTTGGACTTCCTCTTCTGGTATCCACCCTTTCACCAGCCATGTATCATAGTTGGATGCGCACAACTTAAAAAGAGTTGCCTTGCTCCGGCCACTTGCACAAGTGGTCCAGAGTGGTGCTAATGTAGGTAGCCCAGTGTGGTGTACCTTTTGACAAAGTAAGAGTGGCAGTTTGGGTTCTTCTATTTCTTGTGAGACATCCACCAGTTTGCTGGGTGCGTGACAGCTGAGCTGAGGCTATTGCATGACTCTTACTAAAGGCTGGGGCGTGTAAAAGTGTTTATTCCCCATGGCCCCATTGGGGACCAAAGTTAACTGGTGAGATAATCAAGGAAAAAACTGAGCCCAAAGAGGTTAACACCAGTGTGTGAAATAATGTGTGAATATGAAGGTATTATGTATGGGCAGTCGCATGGCAAAAGTCCACATTCAGGAGTGTGAGTTCACTAATAAGTTTGCGAACTGTGTGTATGTCGAGTATCTAGGACCGCGCAACACGACAGCAACCAGCCCTGTACATGTTTCAGCATCTGACCCTGTTGTAATGTATCCATCCTGGGAAAATAAGCCCATGATCTTGCTGGACAATCATGGCCATATTTTGGGTTGTCCCATGTTGTACCCAGAGTATGAAGGAGTATGTAGGAGAGAGGAGGCAACATGATATGTCTATCTCTTAATTCAAAGAGTCACATGACCAGGCTACTACGTCATACTAGTGAATGAGATAATTGTTTCCCACTATACATTGTTACTCAACACAACTAATGGTTAAAGCAAAAGCATTCTGACATCATCTTCTTAAGAACATTCTCAAAAAATTGAATGGAATGAAAGTCAAATATTATTCACATTGATTCCTCTACCTCGCCATAATTAATGTAGGCTGCTATACAGTTTCCTTTGTGACCAGCTATGTACTGACTTACTTGATTATAAACACCATAGTTTTAAGGGGCAAACACAGATTGGGATCACAATATATATTTCCTTTTCATGAGATGTGCCCTCTGAAAAGGAAGAACAGGTGTTAAGGTCTCTAGACCCCAGAGAAAGTACTATGAGCATAAAAACTCTTCACCTCTCATGATAGGGCTAATGTATGTCACCCTTAAACTACTACAAAGGACATCACACCCTCTGTAACCGGGAAGCCTGTATCCCCTAAAGTCTAAGATAAGGAATAGGATTCTCCATTCTAAAGATAATTTGTGTTTGTCACACTGCTATGTTAATGTTATATGTATGCTCGTGAGGGTTACTAAGCCCTTTCACATTTTTCTGTTTGCAGTGGTGTGCTGTGATATTACACTTTCATGAACACATTTTTAATTGCAATAAAAGTACATGTTGATGTAGGGACATCTCTCCTCTTCTTAATGTGTTATGTCTAAAATATGTATTTTATGTCAATTACTCCCAAATAGGAGTGTGTAAAAAATATATCCAGCTCCAGGTAGGATTGACCTGGGTTAAAATGTAGCGTCCACCTTTATTTGTGCTGTATGTGAGTGACTATTAGAGCGAGAAGGACTATTTATGGGGGCCCACAAGCCCTGAAGAATGCCCCAGACCATTTAGGCTACCAGCAGTTGGCAGAAACATGTTGGCAGATGGTAGACGGGTTTGGGCCATTGTCCTCAAGATACCCGTTCGCGATTTTCTTTAGATATACCTAGTGCCCTCTTTTAAATAAAAATAATAACCTTGGAACACTGAGGTATTTTTAGCTAATCTGGATCCTGCCCTTTTTTGTCCAGTAGTTTTTAATTAAGAACTGCCTCCGTCCACTAAATTCTTTGAGGCGGTTGAGTCTGCCCTGGTGGCATTGCCCTACCAGGGTGGGGAGAGGATGCCAATGATAAAGCATGACACTTTTAGGTGTGGGAGGTTTCCTCTTCCATAAAGGATGACTTTCCTCAGACATGTGGCTGAAGTCCTGTGACATCCAAATTCTGGATTCCTGACTATTCCTAGAATATTAGGAAACAGTACATTTTCCTTTCTTCTTTACATTTATCTGGGGCTACCATACTTAATTCTGTGATCTAATTAATACACTATTGGAGACAGAGCTCGGGAGCGCTAGCTTCACTAATCTGTATTTTTTCAGCTTCTTAACATGCAAATACAAATTTAGTAGTTCCTCCGACCATTATCTTAAATGTAGAGGAATGCTGTAGGTAGCATCATCTCCAATTACTTAGTTTACTTTATTAACACATCTTTGAACTAAGTCTTCCAGATAAGTCAGATTTTATAAACATTTTAATATTTTTCCATTTTTTTTGTAACATGAAACATCACTTACCATGGTGCATAGACTTTAAAATTTAGCAGAACTTCATGAGCTGTAGTTTCATATTTTTTCCAAAAGCTGTATCGCAATGCATACACTACATATCAGCTGCAAGACCAGCTGCTACCAGTGTGGAAATACTATGACTTAAGGTACTTATAACATTTTATTTAAAAAATAGAGTCCCTAATCTCTTTACTAAAATCATTGCAATTTACTTACCCTCAGGCCGGTATCTTTTTTTCGGGTGACTTCAACATGTCACTACTTCAATCAGGCACAAATCATTTCACTTAGTCAATGCACCCAGCTGCAAACACCATTCCCCCAGTTATTGGCAATTACTCCAGAATAGAGGGCCAAGGCACAACAAGCATTGCTGCACTAATGAACATAGGCTTGCTTGCTCTTAATGGCTCTCTAACCACGACCAACCAGCACCCATTATTAGAGCTTCAAACCATTCCAATAGTATTTTAGACTGCACTCTTGTAGACATTGAGCTGTTCAGTAGATCTGCAGTTATCACAAAAACAAGACTGAAGATTGACCAATTTCCCCAACTGGTAGATCTCACCATTCTTCCATCAAGAGCCCCATGAACTAAAGACTTAATGGTCCCACCCAGCACATATAATCTGAAAAGGGTCCCTTGGAAATGTAAGAAGGCAACTACACTAATGGAGCTCATTATCAGGCACACTATGGTGCCGATCACGATCCGGTAAAAAATTCCCTAGTGCGACTCGTATCGGGTCTTTTTACCGTACGAATCGTACAAGTGCCGTACGAACTGGCAATCACGATTCGCATGGTAAAAAGTCCATACGAACCGCACTGGGAATCATTCCCCACACGTCCTCGGGTCGGAAAATGTGTCCGACACGTCCTCGGACGATTTACCGTACAAACGTGAAAATCCAAGTCCGACCGAGGAATCACGATCCATCCCGTGCGTCCGAGGTTACAACCGTATGGAAAAAACACCGTCCGCACCGAACTCCTACAGCAACCATGGAGACATGTGCCCGCATACGCGCCCAACACTCCCCCCAGCCCCCGTACGTCCGACACGTACCCCCCGTATATGTATACCCCCACCCGTCTAGGTACACCCCAGTACGTTCCAGTCGAACCCCCACCCCAGTACGTGTCATAGCCCCGTGTACCTACACCCCAGTACGTTCCAGTCGTACCCCCACCCCAGTACGTGTCGTACCACCGTCAATGTACACCCCCCCACCCCAGTACGTGTCGTACCACCGTCAATGTACACCCCCCCACCCCAGTACGTGTCGTACCCCCCGTGTACCTACACCCCAGTACGTTCCAGTCGTACCCCCACCCCAGTACGTTCGAGCCCCACCCCCACCCCAGTACGTGTCATACCCCCCGTGTACCTACACCCCAGTACGTTCCAGTCGTACCCCCACCCCTGGACGTGTCGTACCACCGTGAACCTACACCCCAGTACGTTCGAGCCACACCCCCACCCCAGTACGTGTCATAGGCCCGTCCACCCACACCCCAGTACGTTCCAGTCGTACCCCCACCCCAGTACGTGTCGTACCACCGTCAATGTACACCCCCCCACCCCAGTACGTGTCGTACCCCCCGTGTACCTACACCCCAGTATGTTCCAGTCGTACCCCCACCCCAGTACGTGTCGTACCACCGTCAATGTACACCCCCCCACCCCTGTACGTGTCGTACCACCGTCTATGTACACCCCAGTACGTTCCAGTCGAACCCCCACCCCAGTACGTGTCATAGCCCCGTGTACCTACACCCCAGTACGTTCCAGTCGTACCCCCACCCCAGTACGTGTCGTACCACCGTCAATGTACACCCCCCCACCCCAGTACGTGTCGTACCACCGTCAATGTACACCCCCCCACCCCAGTACGTGTCGTACCCCCCGTGTACCTACACCCCAGTACGTTCCAGTCGTACCCCCACCCCAGTACGTTCGAGCCCCACCCCCACCCCAGTACGTGTCATACCCCCCGTGTACCTACACCCCAGTACGTTCCAGTCGTACCCCCACCCCTGGACGTGTCGTACCACCGTGAACCTACACCCCAGTACGTTCGAGCCACACCCCCACCCCAGTACGTGTCATAGGCCCGTCCACCCACACCCCAGTACGTTCCAGTCATACCCCCACCCCAGTACGTGTCGTACCACCGTCAATGTACACCCCCCCACCCCAGTACGTGTCGTACCCCCCGTGTACCTACACCCCAGTACGTTCCAGTCGTACCCCCACCCCAGTACGTGTCGTACCACCGTCAATGTACACCCCCCCACCCCAGTACGTGTTGTACCACCGTCCATGGACACCCCCCCCCTGTACGTGTCGTACCCCCCGTGTACCTACACCCCAGTACGTGCGAGCCACACCCCCACCCCAGGACGTGTCATAGCCCCATCCACCCACACCCCAGTACGTTCCAGTCGTACCCCCACCCCAGTACGTGTCGTACCCCCCCGTGTACCTACACCCAAGTACGTGCGAGCCACACCACCACCCCAGGACGTGTCATAGCCCCGTCTACCCACACCCCAGTACGTTCCTGTTGTACCCCCACCCCAGTACGTTCCTGGCGCACCCCCAACACAACCGCCTAAGTACGGAGCGCACCCCATGCCCCAACATCACAACCGCATGTACGAGTCGTACAAAGCCACACACAAGGACCAAATCGTACAACCAAATGGCCCATGTACACACCGTACACACGCTCAAAACGCACGTACACAACAAGGACAAAACAAAACAACTCAACAATACACCATTCGAAAGGCACACAGCCACTAAACATGGCCAACAACCACTAAAATAACACAATCACTGACCTGCAACTGTCAAAAACAAACAGAGGCCCAATACACCACCACTCCTTATAACACACCCACCCAATATTCAAACACTGCCACACCCACCCATGGACCAATGAAAAGGGCCCACACACACAAACCATGAGCCTTTGCAACAGACCCACTGCTGCCAGACACCACAGAACCAGACTACAAGCGACACCACATCTTACACTTGCACACCTTCACACGACCACCCTCACAAACACCCTCTCATCACATTCACACACACACAACCATCCACACCCCCCCCCCAACATCCACACACCCCCCACACCCACACCATCCCCACCCACACCCCTCACCATGCCCACTACCAAGAATCCAAAGTTCAGTCACCGAGAGTTGGAGGTCCTTGTTGATCAAATCCTCAGAGTCGAGCCACAGATCTTTGGAACATTGGTCAGAAGCACCAGCCAGGCAGCCAAAACAGCCATGTGGCAGACCATCGTCGATGCTGTGAATGCTGTTGCGGACACCAGGAGGACCAAGCAGGATTGCCAGAACAGGTGGTACGATCTGCGGAGGAGGGTCAGAGCCAAGAGACAGGAGGAACACGACCAGGCCAACGCCACCGGAGGAGGGCCCTCCCGCAGAGCCGTACAGTACCATCCCTGGGAGGAGAGGGTGATGGCCATACTGCCGGTGGAGGCAGTTGAAGGAGTAGAAGGACTCCGAGACCCGGGTGAGTACACAAACAACGCACCTCACATGGGGGGAACTGCAACCACAACCAAAATTAATAACAGGCACGCAACCACCACAAGCCATCGCATTACTCAACCACACTCCATGAGCAGGCACATGCCACTGCTGCCACCATGCCCCATGCACCCAGCTGGACAATGTCAAGTCACAGGCCACAGAAGACAACAACACATGACACGGTAACCCGGATGGCGGGAGGCTGGGCACCAAGAATCACATAGTGCGACTCCAAAGCAGACAACAATGCCCTCTGCCCATATGGCCTAGGTCACAGCCAGACAAACACTGTGTCCCAACACAGGAATGACTTGCCAGCAAATGGCGGACGCCTTGCATCAACACATGGGGGTGAAGGCACTGTTTTGCACATGCAAGCAGCTAATGAACAGCCAACAGTGTGAAAGAGTGGCAGCACACACCACCACAGCAGCAGCGCACAGACACACAGCAGACAAAATGGGTGCCTGGAGATCAGAAACAAACTCACATCAACAGGCCAAGGGCCACTCAAAGATCTGCTAACAGTGTGTGCCCAGGAAGCTGGGCCAAGGTGACAGAGGGTGACACACGGAGGGAGGGAGAGGGGGACAGAGAGGGAGGGAGAGGGGGACAGAGAGGGAGGGAGACACAGGAAGATGGACAGAGGGAGGAGGCTGACACACAGAGGGAGGGAGAGGGGGACAGAGAGGGAGGGAGAGGGGGACACAGAGGGAGGGAGAGGGGGACAGAGAGGGAGGGAGAGGGGGACACAGAGGGAGGGAGAGGGGGACTGAGAGGGAGGGAGAGGGGGACTGAGAGGGAGGGAGACGGACAGAGGGAGGAGGCTGACACACAGAGGGAGGGAGAGGGGGACAGAGAGGGAGGGAGAGGGGGACTGAGAGGGAGGAAGATGGACAGAGGGAGGAGGCTGACACACAGAGGGAGGGAGAGGGGGACAGAGAGGGAGGGAGAGGGGGACACAGAGGGAGGGAGAGGGGGACAGAGAGGGAGGGAGACACAGGAAGATGGACACAGGGAGGAGGCTGACACACAGAGGGAGGGAGAGGGGGACAGAGAGGGAGGGAGAGGGGGACAGAGAAGGAGGGAGACACAGGGAGAGCAAATCAGTCCTGTGGTGTGTGGGAATGTCTGCTCGTCAGCAGGTGGACTGCGTGCATGTAGACAAGGGTGGCCAGTGCCAGAACCCCCCCTCTTCATCATGGCAAAACGCAGGGCCATGTTACAACCTGTACACGAGCACAAGGACAGCCACCTGCATCATATAAGTGTGTGGATCCACTCCATGTGCACATGTACAGTGCTACAAGGAAGGCGCAAATGCATAGCTCGGCACACATGCACACTCCACTGCTGACTGCAGTCACACTTGACGCAGCAAGTAAGACTGTGCCACACATAGTTAAAGGGGCCAAATTGGTGCCCAAGGGACACACACATGCACAAGTGCACTGTGAGTGGAATGCAAGACAGATCCTAATTCCAAGAGGAAATGTGCCAACTTTGTAACGGATGAAACATGGATGTTGCATGGATCAAAATTAACATTGTCTCTCTCACACACAGGTCAACGTCGTGCTGCACCCCCCAACACTGGGGGGGAACACTCACAGGACCCGGATCTGCAGGAGACCGATCCCACCGGCAGCGACCACTCTCACCACTCTGCGGACGACCCCGACCGACCTGGCCCCTCTGGTGTCCAACCACCTGCAGCACCTGCGTCAGGTACAACCGTGCCAACCACCACCCCCACTCCTGCCACATCCCAGGAGACACCCAGGATCCCTGCCCCAACACCACAATGCAGCCAGGCTCGCCAGGAGGGACACGGTGTCCCGGGCACCCAGGAGGAGGCAGGCGACAACGCCAATGCCACCCCTCAGGGGTCCCGGAGACCCGATGTGCCCACAAGTGCAGGCCAGACGCAAGTGGGCAGGGGTGGTGGGAGTGGAGGACGGCGGAGGCGCGAGCCTGACCAGTTGGCTGGGGATCCGGTATTTTCACATGTCCGTAACATCCTGGACTCATACCGGCAGGACACCACGGGCATGGCCCAGGTTGTGTCCGTCCTCGAGGGGATCAAGGTCCAGCAGGCCCAGCAACATGCGGAGCTAATAGCCTGTCTACAGCTACACCAACGGAGGATGGAGGACAGACAGGCTGAGCAAGTGACGGCGTCCCAGGGGATTCACGCTGAACTCCGTCGGATGGCCGACACCATGGCCGACCCTCCCTGTGCCAGAAGGCGGAGAACATCACCACCCACAGGGAGGGATCATGAGGAGGAGGAGGAAACATCCGACGGAGCATCCCAGACGTCGTCACGGCCTGCTGCTGAGGTTCCCCGCAGGAAGCCGGGTCGTCCACGGAAAGGACCGTGAGGGTGGCTGCTACATCACCATCTCCCAGGACACCTGGCCTGGCACCTGGCCCACTGGAGCAACAGCATCACAGCATCAAGAGACATTCTCTGCCACATGGCCCTGCTGGTCACTGGCTGACCAATGTTGACAAAGACTGTGGCATGGACTCTGAGGATTTCCAATGGCAAGGACACCAACTCCCCTACTGAACTTTGGATTCCCTAATCCCGGAAAGCCCCTCACTTTGCCCCCCCCCCCCCAATAATAAATCACACTATTAAGAGTAGATGCCTGCTGGTAGCATTATTACCTAACATGTGTCTTGTACAGTCTAAACATGCCTGAGTCATCTGTTCACTTCAACCATCCACACCCTGGGGCCTGAGTCTGGCACAGGACACATGGGTCACAGTTTTCTAGGCAAGACAGACATGGAGCACCATACACACCCGTGATGGTCAGAACCAGCTGAGGGGGTGGCCGAACAACCGTGCTGACAGACACATTGAGTACAGCAACAGTCATGCGCAGAGGTCAGGGATCCTGGCCCGTGTCCGGGGGGGCACCCAGGTACGTGTAGACAGGTGGCAGAACCATGTCCTGCAAGCTTGAGTCCGGTGGATGCAGAGAATGGGGTCATGGACAACGTTGGATGCATGGGGATGGCACATGTCACAATACCCACACAGTCATGGACATCATGCCCAATACACATTCTCAGCACACACACACAGCTTGCATCTTGCCACTCGACACATTGACACATAGCCACAATCAGGGAATACCATGCCAGACATGCAGGATGCACCGTGCCAACACACCAGCATTGACTGAGAAGAGGCACCTTGGAGGCATAGGGACACCTTTAATAGTCATGTTTTTGGGATTGCAGAGGCAACTTGAAGTACACATGAACACATCATGTGGAGTAACATGTGGCTCCAACACTGGCACCCCCCTTCTGCAGCACAAATGCGTGATAGCCATGGAACTGGCACACAAGTGTCGGCGAACAGCTAAATACCCACAGCTGCTCACGGAGAGACTGCCATACACCATACATCCGCTGATGTGGAAGTCCCACGCCATGTCAAGACAATGTTAACCGTATGTGTCCGAGGGCAGTGTCACACACATTGATGCCTTCATCACAATCCACTATCCCATCACTGATGACTGACAACCAGGCAGCCCATCTATTCAGGTGTACCCAGCTGCATGTCGTGTCCCATGGGGATGCCACATGTCTGCAGAGGAACCAAACCCCGACCGGGGCAGTGTGCACACATCGTGAACAACTGCCACACCCAATACACCCCAGATGCATCCCTTACCCCATGGAGACTTCCAAACGTGTCCGTGCCTGTAACGCTGAGTCAGCCCACGATGCCATGTCCATGAGGAATAGCAGTGCCACAACAATGCAACCAGAAGACGGCATGCGCAGGTACCTGGGGAAGAGAGACACACAAGAAGTCAGCCACAAAAAGCACAGCCACTTGCATGTGCATTGACTCGACACATGTATGGATGACAACATGCTAGGTCACAATTATGAGTGGGGAAATACTACCATCACTGCCACCATCACTCCAGTGACACACCCACACACACCTCTGACTCACGTGCCATACATGCAGGTGGAGACACGCATCACAACACATGCCACACGGGGACCAAGGCGTGCACACTCAGACACTGGTACTCACCACTAAGCAAAGAAGTCGCGTATGAGCCGAGTCCGGATGTCCTCTTGCGGCTCCACATCCTCCACATCACTAGCCCCATTGCCAAGCCCTTCGTCCTCCACGGGTGGATGGTCCTCGTCATGTTGATTCAGGATGAGTGGCACAGCTCTTTCAACTGCCATGTTGTGCAGCATGCAGCAGACCATGAAGATCTTGCAGACCTTCGCCGGGGCATAAGGGAGTGCACCGCCGGTCTTGTGGAGGCACCTGAATCGGCTCTTCAGCATGCCAAACGTCCTCTCTATCACTCGCCTTGTCCGGCCATGGGCGGTGTTGTAGCGGAGCTGGGCCGGCGTGATGGGGTTGCGGAGAGGTGTCAGCAGCCAAGGCATGTTGGGATAGCCAGCGTCCCCTAAATGGAAAGCACATGGATATCGTTAGAACTGGCGAAGCGGTAGTGCTGCTCGGCCAAACAGAATACAGGACAGACAGACTGTACCCACCAACAACACATGCCCGTTCGTTGCGCAGCTGCATCATCATATCAGGCATCCCGCTACGCCTCATGATGTAGGCATCGTGTGCTGATCCTGGAAAACGAGCACAGACATGTGAAATCACCATGTTGGACAGACACACCACAAGGGCATTGATGGAGTGGTAGTGCTTCCGATTGCGGTACGCCACCTCCCGTGCGTGTGGTGGTACCAAACCTACATGTGTCCCATCTATGGACCCAATGACATGGGGCATCCCTCCCAGGGCATAGAAACCACGCTTGACCTCAGTCATCTGTTCAGGGGTTGGGAACTTGATGAAGTCATCCAGGTGATTCAACATGGCCTCCAAGAAATCATGCAGCACACCGCTGAACATGCTCTGGGACATGCCACCAACATGAGCTATGGTATTTTGGAAGGTACCCGTGGCAAGGAAATGTAGGGCAGCCATTACCTTCAGCTGGGGTGTCAGTGCCGTAGGATACCTGTGCTGCGGTTGCAGGTGTGGTGCCAGTCTCGCCGTCAGCTCCAGAATCAACGGTTGGGTGAAGCGGTAGAGCCGGATCCTGTCATTCTCCTGCATGGTGGCCAAGTCTGGAATTCTTCGGGCAACAGGAGGCGCTCTGCAGTAATTTGGAAGTGACAAGGAAGAGTGAGTGCACTACGAGAACAACTCATGTCTACTGAGCACATGTAAATCTGGCAATACACACATGCCACATAGGGAGTCAGGCATGTGCTACATGCCCAGGACACGTATGGATGCAAGGTGACACTCCTTCCAAGACCCAGCTACACACGGTGATTGAGAACCTCCCCATGCCACGCCATGGAAATAGCTGTGTCCCAGTGCAAGTGCACTGCCCGACGCAAGACAGGAGTGACATACACCCACACATCAGCAGAAGTGTGATGCCGATTGCAGAGACTGGCAGCGGAACACTTGAGCCACAGGTCACATGACATTACACTAGTCCAGCCCACACACCTTGCCATGAAGGTGCACATGTCATGACTCCCCACACATTCCTTGTGAGTTTGCTGACATGGCCTTGTCACGCTACTCCGTGTCCCTTGCATACATGTGCACCTCACATCCGATGACACATGTGGCATGGTGTTGGGAACAGTGTGCAATGACAATCTACACACAGCCACATGTTGGCT
This sequence comes from Triturus cristatus, assembly GCF_964204655.1. Lineage (NCBI taxonomy): Eukaryota > Metazoa > Chordata > Amphibia > Caudata > Salamandridae > Triturus > Triturus cristatus. The sequence goes on from NC_140583.1 coordinate 1,130,880,596, forward strand.
GCTGCAACGGCTGCAGCTTTTGAGGGTGCTACAACATCAACCTGATGTAAATCCCGGGCACATATATGGCATAGTCACATTGTGCACTGTGGGTAGTGATAAGTCATGTGTCATGACCCCTGTACCGGGCATCATGGGACACTTCCGTGTGTTGGTGTCCGTGCCATGCCAGTGACGCTCACCCCAAGTGCGCAGTCCCACATGCACACATGTCAAAGGAGTCAAGGGCATGCCTGGCACACATTGCACCCTCACACAGTACACATGTACACATCTCATCATACATCTGGTGCCTTCTCCACTCAGGAGGCATGTTCCACATCACAGCCTGTGACACCTGTGCCCCACACATGTGGTAATGCACAGACGATGCCTTGATGTCCATTCCTGGACAAGTATGTCCATCCATGGACAAGTATGTCCGCCCTATTCCTACATGTGTGTCGCCTATCACCACAGTGATGTGTAAAATCCGCCGTACTGCTGCTGAGAGGGCCTGTGCATGTTCCCAAATCACTGTGGGAGTGCTGCCGTATGTGTACCCATCGTGTTGGCGAGCGTAGATGCGAGTGTACGGTCCGTACCACTACGAGTACGCATACGCGTGCAGACCCATAGTGATAGAGAGCGTAGATGCGAGTGTACGGCCCTATCACTATGGGTCTGCACGCGTATGCGTACCCGTAGTGGTACGGACCGTACACTCGCATCTACGCTCTCTATCACTATGGGTCTGCACGCGTATGCGTACCCGTAGTGGTACGGACCATACACTCGCATCTACGCTCTCTATCACTATGGGTCTGCACGCGTATGCGTACCCGTAGTGGTACGGATCGTACACTCACATCTACGCTCACTATCACTACGAGTACGCATACGCGTGCAGACCCATAGTGATGGTGAGCGTAGATGCGAGTGTTCGGTCCGTACCACTACGAGTACGCATACGCGTGCAGACCCATAGTGATGGAGAGCGTAGATGCGAGTGTACGGTCCGTACCACTACGGGTACGCATACGCGTGCAGACCAAAAGTGATGGAGAGCGTAGGCATGCATGTACGGGCCGTTGCCATGCATTTGGGGTGCCCTAGGGCCCCCACACGCACCGTACCTGTGTGTGATGCTCCAAATTACATAGGGGACAAGTATTAAGGCCTACATGCATGCTGGTTGTCATGGAGACCAAGTTCAAAATTCGAAATAGTTCTGGAAGGTGCACAGCAGAAGTCAGTTGGGATTTGTCTACTTTGTTGCAATGTGTTTGTGGGGCTGACATCATGCAGGAGAATGAAACCGATCGAGAACGCACAGACTGCTAGGTTTGAAGGGATTGGTGGAAACATAGGATGCAAATGTGAGTGACCAATCTCTCTGTACTCCTGTGCATGAGACTGGGCAGAAGGGCACATATAAGGCAGCCAGGTCCCATGAGGGAGCACTTGCCTGCACATCTTTGCATTTGTCGACCCAGCTGCTGCTACTGATTCCCTGGAACCATGTCAAGGGCTGTGGAGAGGACACAGCCATTCACCCTGGAGGAGAACATGGCTCTGCTGGATGTGATCCTCCCACAGTACTCCATGCTGTATGGGCGACCAGGTTATCAGGTGAGTGCATAGGCCACTGCCACAGACTGTCCCTATGTGGTGACTGTGACTTCTGCCATTGCGTCCAGGTGTAACACACATGCCATGTACTGTCGGGGGGTCCCAGGGGGGGGGGTGCCTGATGTCTCCCAGCAGTGCCCTGAGACAGGAGGGGTGGGGGCCTATCACTCACAGCAGTGCCCTGAGCCAGGAGGGGTGGGTGCAGAGTCCTCCCAGCAGTGCCCTGAGCCAGGAGGGGTGTGTGCAGAGTCCTCCCAGCATTGCCCTGAGACAGGAGGGGTGGGTGCAGAGTCCTCCCAGCAGTGCCCTGAGACAGGAGGGGTGGGTGCAGAGTCCTCCCAGCAGTGCCCTGAGACAGGAGGGGTGGGTGCAGAGTCCTCCCAGCATTGCCCTGAGCCAGGAGGGGTGTGTGCAGAGTCCTCCCAGCATTGCCCTGAGACTGGAGGGGTGGGTGTGGAGTCCTCCCAGCAGTGCCCTGAGACAGGTGGGGTGGGTGCCCATCACTCCCAGCAGTGCCCTGAGACAGGAGGGGTGGGTGTGGAGTCCTCCCAGCAGTGCCCTGACACAGGAGGGGTGGGTGCAGAGTCCTCCCAGCAGTGCCCTGAGACAGGAGGGGTGGGTGTGGAGTCCTCCCAGCAGTGCCCTGACACAGGAGGGGTGGGTGCAGAGTCCTCCCAGCAGTGCCCTGAAACAGGAGGGGTGGGTGTGGAGTCCTCCCAGCAGTGCCCTGAGCCAGGAGGGGTGGGTGTGATGCACAGTGTGAGCCTTGATCATTGATTGTGACATTGCCATCATTCCACCTGTGTACCCACTGTGGCACGTAGTGCTTTTTCCCTCACCAGGGGATGATGTCCCTATGACAAAGGTGCAATGCGTTGGCTGCATGACATGCCTTGTTGTAACCAGCTAATTTGTACCCATATGTCACTCTGTGACATGTGGCTGGTGTATTGATGTGGTGTCACTTGTTCCTCCTCACAGGTAGGCGCCACTGCCAAGGAGCAGATCTGGCTGACCGCCGTCAGTGCCGTGAGGGGTGTGGATGGTCGGAGGCGGAGCCTGCCCCAGGTGAGGAAACGCTGGCAGGATATCCGGTGCTGGACGCGGAGGATTGCACGGCTCCTGCTGGGGGACTCACCTGAGAGCCACAAGAACCGCGGCCGCCGCCGTCTGAGCCACCTCCACAGGCGTGTGCTGCCGGTGGTCTTTCCAGACCTGGAGAGGCGCTTACAGGCGATGCAGCAGCCGGAAGGGGGTAGGTACATGTGTGTTTGGTGTGTGTCACCGCCATTTGTAAGGGCACAGTAGCATGAATCCACTGGCAGGGTTTAAACGTGCTGTGCAGATCCTGTTTGCCCCAGTATAGCGCTGTGCCCCTGCCACCCTTCCCCTCCTTGCAATGTGTTCCCTGGTCTGTGTGTAGTCACTCCTTCACAGGGTAATGTAGGCTGGCGCTTTGTCCACGGGAACAATGTCTGTAGCATCATGTGTGGGGGTGGTGTGTAACAGGTTGTGGGACCTTGCCTGTGCACTGTCAAGTTCACTGCATGTGGGTTCCATGTCAGTTGGCACTGATGCTGACTCCAGACATGGGAGTTGGTCTCTCATGTGTCATGCCTTACAGCGCGCATGTCCTATGTAGTGGCCTGTGACATGATGTGCATGAGTGTGCGATACACATAGTGCAGGGATGGTGACGTGTGTTGCAGTCATTACCATTCAGTAGCATGTAGTTGCGTGCCCACTACTGTCCCCTGGGGCACCTTTTCCTCAGTGGTGTATGTGTCATCATAAACGTGGCCACTGTCAGTGTCTACAGCGTAAGTTGTGCTCTGTGCCATTGTCCCCTGTCACCATGTATATAGACGTGCTAATTTGTACAGGTGTCCACTGTGCAGCCTGACCTGATTGTCCTTCTTCATACTCACAGTTGCCAGTGCCTGTGTGTCTTGTTATACTCATCTGAGGATGGGCACTGGTACCTCATTATTTGTACAGGCGCACCTTGGCTGTTTGGCGTCCAATCTTGCTTTTTGCCTGCCCCTGTGTGTATCACCCAGACTATGAGATGTTGGTGCCACCTGTGTCTCAACAATTTGCCTCGTGTAGGGTCTTGTTGGGGCGGGCAATGCCTATGTGTTAAATCCTGATTACCACTTGCTGGGTCTGGGCAGTGTGTGATGTGCCTGGACACACACGCAATGTGCAGTGACCGAGTCATGTTGTGCATGTTTTCAGCATTACCTATGCAGCATGTGTCTCAAGTTCATGGATATGGTCCCTGGTCATCGGTATTTTCGCCAACGCTGTGTGGTGCAGATGCAGTGCTGGATTGTCCCCAGGGCCTGGGTGCTATGTCAGACTCCTTTTCCTGTGTTTAGCTATTGTCTCATGCTCTCCATGGTATTTCAGTGGCATGGTGGCTCAACCAACTGTGTGTTTCATGCCCTACATCGGTACCCTGTTCAGTAGATGTTAGGGATCTTCCTTTTCAGGCCATGCAATGTTACCTATGTAGATTGGACTCATGTGACAGATGTGTACGGGTGTCTGAATAATTTCTGTCTCTCCACCCTGCCCACAGCATCGTCGGGGGACACAGAGGGAGACATGGACACAGACCAGGCGGAGGGACCGAGCACCAGTGCCAGCCGTGACATCGGGTCTGGCACATCGAGTGGGACAGAGGCGGAGGAGAGTGTGGCCGAGGACCTGTCGACTGGCACATCAGACTACGAAGCTGACAGGTCCGGGGACGATGTCTCCGAGTGGGCGGAGGCTGCACCAGCAGCTGACAGCGGAACAACACCTCGCACCGCCCCCTCAGTTTCCACCAGCCGCCTCCCACTTGCTCGTGTCCCTTCCCAGCGTGCCCGGTCACAGCATGTCTCCTTCCTGCCAGGCACCGCACCCCCTGCCCCTGTCTCCACTGCTGCCGCCAATGCAGAGTCTGTGGACATCCAGCGGCAACTGCAGGTTGGTCAGGCTGCGATCCTTAATGTCCTCCATGCCCACGGCAAAACCCTCACCAACATCGAGGCTTTCTTGGAGGGCATTCATTCATCGCAGGCTGACCAACGCAACTTGCTGAGGTCCATCGACTCCACACTGACTGCAGCAGTGGGTCTCCTGCAGCGCGACCTCCCCCCACCTACCCCTGCCCCATCCACACTTCCCACTCCCATGCCTGTCACACGTACACCCAGACGTCGGCATGCACCCACATCAACGGACACGGGCACCACACCAGCAGGGAAGGTCCACCGCACTCCTCCTGACACGCACACACAGGGTGAGGTAGGCACACCCACTGGGTCGGGGGGCAAACGTGTGACACGCAGCCATAGTGGGAGTCCGCATTCCACCCAGTCCACTCCCTCCAAATCCCCTCCCCTCAGCTCTCCTGGCCACATCTCCCCCAAGGACTCCTTCATGGCCGCTCTGTCCCTGAGCCCCACAGTTACACCACCACGCAAGCGGTCAAGGAGGTCCCCGGTCAGGGTGGTTGAGTCTCCCCCCCTGTCTCCACCCTCCCCCGGTGGCGCTGCGACCCATCCCTCTGACCCCCCCCCCCTCCTTGGGGCCTGAGGTCCCTTCGGGTGCAGGGGACTCCCTGGAGGACTTTGCAAAGGTGTGTAGTGCCATCCTGGCCTCCGCCTTTGGCACTGACCCACCCCCTGTGGTGGAGTCCTCCATCCCTGCACCCACAACGCCGCCCCTTTGCCCTGATGTCCCTGCGGTGCCTGTTGCTCCCCCCCCCCCCTGATGCCCTCACCAGTGTGGAAGACGATGCCATTTGACTGTGCAGGCAAGGTAGGGGACACGCATCCCACTGTGTCCCCCATCCAGCTGAGAATCATTGACTGCCCTATGGGCTTTGTGAAGATTGAACTGCCTGCGATCCACGGACATTGTGCTCCTGCTGAATAAAGCTTAATTTTGTTTTCATTATCACACTACTGCTATGCTGGTATTGGTGTTGGTGGGGCTGCTACATGGTTTTGGGTGGTGTGTAAGGGTTTGGGTGTGTGGGATATGTAGTAGTGTACTGCTCATTGGTGGGACCCTGTGATCTGTGTGCCATCACAAGGTGTTGGCTAACTTTCTTTGTTCATGTAGGCAGTTACTGCATGGTGCACTTGTCCCAGGGTGTATTCCTTCCTCTGTGTACCCAGCTTTCTTCCCTGCAGGGTGTTCCCAATGTTTAGCGCAGAGCTGTGTCTACATGAGCTGTGTGTGTGACTGAGCCCTTCTACTTTGGCCATGCATGCAGGGCCATGTCTCCACCTGCGACAATCGTGGCATCCTTGGTGATCACTGTACTTGTGTGTGGAGTCTGTTGACATGAGTTCATGGGGACTTGTTCCCTTGTAGCCAGTATGCATGTGGATAATTCTGGCCTCACACACATGTGTTACACCCCTCCAGTCTCAGGGCACTGCTGGGAGTGATGGGCACCCACCCCTCCTGTCTCAGGGCACTGCTGGGAGGACTCTGCACACACCCCTCCTGTCTCTGGGCACTGCTGGGAGTGATAGGCACCCACCCCTCCTGTCTCAGGGCACTGCTGGGAGGACTCTGCACCCACCCCTCCTGTCTCAGGGCACTGCTGGGAGGACTCCACACCCACCCCTCCTGTGTCAGGGCACTGCTGGGAGGACTCCACACCCACCCCTCCTGTCTCCGGGCACTGCTGGGAGTGATAGGCACCCACCCCTCCTGTGTCAGGGCACTGCTGGGAGGACTCTGCACCCACCCCTCCTGTCTCAGGGCACTGCTGGGAGGACTCCACACCCACCACTCCTGTCTCAGGGCACTGCTGGGTGGACTCTGCACACACACCTCCGATTTCTGGATATGTGCGCTTGGCACATACACGGTGGGGGTACGCACAATGCATTCGAGGTGAGGGTACGAGTCTACTGACACTGGTGTGGTGGGGGTACGCTCCGTACGTCCGCGGGTGGGGGTACGGGTCGTACTTACACTGTTGGGGTGGGGGTACGCTCCTTGCATTCGCGGGTGGGGGTACGGGTCGTACTTACACTGTTGGGGTGGGGGTACGCTCCTTGCATTCGCGGGTGGGGGTACGGGTCGTACTTACACTGTTGGGCTGGGGGGTACGCTCCTTGCATTCGCGGGTGGGGGTACGGGTCGTACTTACACTGTTGGGCTGGGGGGTACGCTCCTTGCATTCGTGGGTGGGGGTTCGAGTCGTACTTACACTGTTGGCATGGGGGGTACGCTGCATGCATACGCGGGTGAGGGTACGGGTCGAACTTACACTGTTGGGCTGGGGGTACGCTCCATGCATATGCGGGTGGGGGTACGGGTCGTACTGACACTGTTGGCATGGGGGTACGCTCCTTGCATACGCGGGTGAGGGTACGGGTCGTACTGACACTGTTGGGGTGGGGGTACGCTCCTTGCATTCGTGGGTGGGGGTTCGAGTCGTACTTACACTGTTGGCATGGGGGTACGCTCCATGCATACGCGGGTGAGGGTACGGGTCGAACTTACACTGTTGGGCTGGGGGTACGCTCCGTACGTCCGCGGGTGGGGGTACGGGTCGTTCTTACACTGTTGGCATGGGGGGTACGCTCCTTGCATACGCGGGTGGGGGTACGGGTCGTACTTGCACTGTTGGGCTGGGGGGTACGCTCCGTACGTCCGCGGGTGGGGGTACGGGTCGTTCTTACACTGTTGGCATGGGGGGTACGCTCCTTGCATACGCGGGTGGGGGTACGGGTCGTACTTGCACTGTTGGGCTGGGGGGTACGCTCCTTGCATTCGCGGGTGGGGGTACGGGTCGTACTTGCACTGTTGAGCTGGGGGGTACGCTCCTTGCATTCGTGGGTGGGGGTTCGAGTCGTACTTACACTGTTGGCATGGGGGGTACGCTGCATGCATACGCGGGTGAGGGTACGGGTCGAACTTACACTGTTGGGCTGGGGGTACGCTCCATGCATACGCGGGTGGGGGTACGGGTCGTACTGACACTGTTGGCATGGGGGTACGCTCCTTGCATACGCGGGTGAGGGTACGGGTCGTACTGACACTGTTGGGGTGGGGGTACGCTCCTTGCATTCGTGGGTGGGGGTTCGAGTCGTACTTACACTGTTGGCATGGGGGGTACGCTCCATGCATACGCGGGTGAGGGTACGGGTCGAACTTACACTGTTGGGCTGGGGGTACGCTCCGTACGTCCGCGGGTGGGGGTACGGGTCGTTCTTACACTGTTGGCATGGGGGGTACGCTCCTTGCATACGCGGGTGGGGGTACGGGTCGTACTTGCACTGTTGGGCTGGGGGGTACGCTCCTTGCATTCGCGGGTGGGGGTACGGGTCGTACTTACACTGTTGGGCTGGGGGGTACGCTCCTTGCATTCGTGGGTGGGGGTTCGAGTCGTACTTACACTGTTGGCATGGGGGGTACGCTCCATGCATACGCGGGTGAGGGTACGGGTCGAACTTACACTGTTGGGCTGGGGGTACGCTCCGTACGTCCGCGGGTGGGGGTACGGGTCGTACTGACACTGTTGGCATGGGGGGTACGCTGCATGCATACGCGGGTGAGGGTACGGGTCGAACTTACACTGTTGGGGTGGGGGTACGCTCCATGCATACGCGGGTGGGGGTACGGGTCGTACTTTCACTGTTGGGGTGGGGGGTACGCTCCTTGCATTCGTGGGTGGGGGTTCGAGTCGTACTTACACTGTTGGCATGGGGTGTACGCTCCATGCATACGCGGGTGGGGGTACGGGTCGTACTTACACTGTTGGGCTGGGGGGTACGCTCCTTGCATTCGTGGGTGGGGGTTCGAGTCGTACTTACACTGTTGGCATGGGGGGTACGCTGCATGCATACGCGGGTGAGGGTACGGGTCGAACTTACACTGTTGGGGTGGGGGTACGCTCCATGCATACGCGGGTGGGGGTACGGGTCGTACTTGCACTGTTGGGCTGGGGGGTACGCTCCTTGCATACGGGGTGGGGGTAGGGTCCGTACATATCCGTCCCCACGCTATGTGATGTTTGTGCGGCCCGTACCCAGGCCTTTGCCACGTGGGTGCGATCCGTCCCGCCATTGTTGGGGTGACGTGTGTGGGCGTGGTCCGACTGGTACCCACGCTCTTCAGGCGTGGGTACGGGACGTACCTGTCTGGTTGTGTTGCCGGTTCGCGTGGTGACGGACTTCCGTTGTGGCGGTCGCTGGCTTATCAGGACACGCCCCCACCCCCTCGTGGTGACCAGGGCATGGGAGTCAGGTATGTCCAGGCCATGTGTGGTGTGTGACTTATGTGGTTGTTTTGTGGCCTGCCCTGGTCGTGCCACCCCCACCCCACCCCACTTTCCCCCCTCCCTTAGTTATTCTGACCTTCTGCGGCGTCTGCGTCGTAACCTGTAGAGGAGGTGTACTGCTATGAGGGCAGGGATGACTCGTAGGTTCGGGTCCATGTCTGTCCGTCGCGTACTGGTCCTCCTTGTTCGCGTCGTCGTCTGTCCGTCGCGTACTGGTGGTCCTTGTTCGCGTCGTCCTGATTTCCCGGCAGTTTTTGGCTGCCGCAAAATATTCACCGTGCGGGGTGACGTCGGTGCGAATCGTGATTCCTGGGTCGTGAATGGCTGGCTGCGAGCGTCCCGACGTCAGGTCGGCGCTTTACCGGATCGCATTGGTAGGTGTTTTTTGTTCGGTCGGGCTTTTTTACGAATCGTACGGTCATGGTGTGCCCGTGCGAATCGTAATTCCTTGTTTGTAAAAATTGTCGACCGGGTACGCGTCGGGCGGAGATTATGCTCCGTCCGACGGTTCGTACCCGGTTTTTGCCGGATCGTGATAGGCACCTATATGTACGCCCGATAACCAATTACGGACTCTGTTGCACATATGGGGATCTATCACAACGCAACTCATTGGTAATTTCTTAGTCCACCGCTCTCACCATCTGACCAATTAAAGAAAAGATGCACCTTGGTTCACTAAATTGCTTTTAGTGAAAAAAGAGAACTAAACAAGGAGAATAGAAAACTCCCAAAAAAATACTCACACCCCAGACATGGGACAACAAATCTAAATTTTAAGGCGCCTCTACAAAAAGGCAAGCTGGTCAGCAAAAAAAAACACACAAATCAAACATCTGTATAAAGCTAACTGCATACCTGCATCATGGAGAGGCAGCATCCTCCAACCAATCTACAAGGCAGGTAGCAGATAAGACCCTGTGAACTACCGACTAATCGTGCTCATTGACATTGAAGCCAAACTGTACCCCTTTAATCTTCTTTTAGACCTTGAGGCATGGGCTGAGGCCAAGAACATCATTCCAACCACATCAACTAGCTTCAGACCGGGCACTAGCACAATAATCAACCATTTGGCTCTTACTCTCCTTGTTGAAAAAATGTTTTACAAAGCCACCAAATTGTATACCTTCTTTTGTCGATTTAAAAGTGGCTTTCAAAATGGTTCTAAGAGACCACCTATAGTCAAAGATGGTTAAATGGGGTATTCCCTCCAAGCTACTCAAGCCCACAGTCAACCTTTACTCAGAAATATTGGTTTGAGTCAAACTAGGCAAAGGCGACAGGACTATAGGGAAGATACCCACATACACATGCCTAAAACAAAGGTTTGTTCTCGCACCCAGCTTACCCAATATCTATACGGCGGACCTAGATGAATGGCTGTCAGAAGCTCAAAACAATCCAACTAAGCTAGCAAATCGTCCAGTGAGGTCCCTACAATATGCGGATGACATAGTCCTATGTATCCAGACACCAATGGGTCTCCAGTGCCTGATACATAAATTACACAAATACACGGATGAGCTAGATCTGAAGTTAAAATGAAATAAAACAAAATTGATTTTTTTTTGCAAACTGGCACATTGACAACCGAAAAAGTGAACAGTAGCAGGAAAAAAATTACATCCGGTTGGATTGTATAAATATCTAGGTGTGGACCTGGACCCTAAATTAAAATATAAAGATCACCTAGTCCACAGACAAGTCCAAGTGAACAAACTTCAATTTGCAATCAACACACTATGAACAAAGCTGGGGTGCCCGTCCCATGCTCACCTTTTCCAAGTAATCGCATCCAAGTTTCTTCCTACACTCACTTATGGTTCAGAACTCCTGAAGGGAAAGGACGTGACCATACTGAATCAACAGCTATCCACCCTGTTTACATGTATTTTCTGCCTTCCACGATTCTTTTCTCAGACATTGGAATTTGGCCTATTCTACCAATCTCTGGTTAGGACAGCCACACTTACTAAACTTTGCTGGAGATTGAGAACAGCACAGCCAGAATCATTGGCCATCCTATGCTGGACAAAAATAAAGAACCGACACTTGATGCCATCTCGGGGTGGGAGGAACATGGCGGCAGGCTGACGCTGGCCGCGGGAGCTCCGATCTGACCCGGAGTATCGACCCGCTTTTCTTCGATGAACTGATCCCATTTTTACGCTGAGAGTGCAGGGGAGACCTTGCGCCCGTTTCTTATGAGGATGTTGTTCTGACCTTTTTCTTTTTCTTTCACTTTTTCCCCGCTTCTCTCGCTTCTCCCGCGTCCCGCCCGAGGTCGGCGGCTCTGCGAGTGGCGGCGTTTGGACCGAGGAGCCGAGCGAGCCGTATGGGAGCCGAGGCAGCAGCAGAGGCGGGTTTTGCAGTCTCTGAGACTGGTGGAGGTTGCAGGGAGCATCGGGAAAGGCTATGGAAGAGAATCAGAGCGGCGGTTGCTAGGATCAACTTTCGAGCCCCTGAGGGGCGAGCAGCTGCGGTGACACGGTCAGTGGGGCCAGAGGGGGCAGGGAAAGGTCGCATGCAGCAAATCTTTCAGAATTTTATTGGTGGAGGAGCGCGGAGTAAACTGGGGTCCCTCAGGTACTGCTAATGGAAAGAGACTTTTCCCTATTAAGTTCTGAAAGCTTTGATACCATCTTAAAACAGGGCCCAGGTCTATGTTCTAAAATCAGAGAAAAGACTTCGGCTATAGAAGACGTGGGAGGGGAGAGAGCGTTACCTGTTAAAAACAGATATCAGCTTCGCTCTCAGCTGGAACTCCAAAGAAAAGATCTATTATCCTCACAGGGGGGGTATAGGGGGATTTGATGCAGTAGTCCCATTAACCCCTCTGAAAAAGAAGGAAAGAAAGGAAAAAAACATAAAGAAAGGGGAGTTCAAAAACAGTAAGACTCTGAAAAAATTTGCCCCCCTAGTAAAACCCACCCCCTCGTTAAAATCTTATTTTAAGATAATGGAGCAAGTGGCCGCTTCCAAGGGGGGGAGGTTCCCCCACCATCTTCCCCCGTTCGGATTATTCCTCAAATCTCCATTGAAAACCAGTACTCTCCCCTAACTTGCGATCCGGATCTCGAGATTGAAGAGACGGCCCCCTCTGGGCTAGAGTTTTTTGACTCCCCAGCCCTGCCTGAATCTGCTATCTCGACCCTAACTCAGCAACCAGATAAAGATCTAGATGCTATGGTTACTGATAACATTAAGATCTCTACAGCAGCTCCTCTCCCATCAGCCTTAGGCTCATCACCCTCTATCGATGCTGAAGCGGGGGCAAGGCATGACCACGGTGCTCTGGGGGCGAGACATGGGGATCCGAGTGGCGGACATCTACAGCTACAGTCACTTCTACAGTCCCTCAGAGGAGACTTACTTTCTAAATTTGAGATTTCCGAGGCAAACCACAAGGGGATACACGAGAAGTGTGCAAATTTAGAAACTAAATTGGACGATACCTGTAAACGAACTGGGGCCTTGGAAGTGGAAGTTGCTACACTCTCGGAAGTGGGTCGAGTACACACAAAAGACATTGCGGGATTGAAGGCCCAGAACAAGTCACTTCAAATGGACATCGAGAGGCTAGAGATTCAAGCTAGACAAAATAACTTGACATTTTTAAAGATTTCAGAGGGAGCTGAGAACGGGGATGTTAAATCATTGATCTGTAAACTTTTTAGAGAAGGAGTACTAAAAGACAGATCAGATATTGACCTCGAAAAAGAAATTCAAAGGGCGCACCCAGATAGAAAAGCTCCCAGAAAAATCTAAGTTAACTTCCATACCTTTTGCAGTCAAGGATTTGATATTGGGTAGAGCACTCATTGATACATCTCTTCAGTTCGATTCTACAAAATATCTTATTCGTTCTGATGTGGGTAGAGCTACAGCACAAAGGCAATGGGAGTTGGGGTCTAGGATGTCCGATCTGAGGAGCTTTGGCGCAAAGTATGTCAGAGAAGGTGGACCCTGGATAGATCCTTATTACTAAAGGAGGAGGTCAAGTTTGGTGGAGAGGACTAGGAAAACAGTATCAGCTTGTGGGATCTCCATCTCTCCCTCTCTCTACGGGCCTCGGAGTCGGGGACTGGAACAGGTTGGCCATCTGAGAGGGGGGATGTCTTGTCTCCCATCAAGAATGCCCTTCATGGTGTATGAGGACAAAAAAATAAATTAAATAAATAAAAAAATAAATGAAGAACCAGCCACAAACCGAGAACGACTGGCCCACGGTGCTCCAAAAGGCGCTAACCTCTCTCAATTTGAATGAAGCATGGGACCTTGACATCAGCTTCACACCTTTATAAAAATTGCCAACAGAGCATCCAAAGTAAAAACCTGGTCACTCGATAAAAGTGAGGTGGCACAAAAAAAAACAGATAGATAGAGGGCAAAGTGGCAAGTCGAGTAATCATGCAATTTCACTCTATGTGAAGCTATTTAAATCCTGCAGGACAGCTCCAATCATACTGAACTATAACCCAATTTTATAAAGAGAATTGTCTCGCAATATTAATTATTAATCGTTCTTGCCTAAGCAAACTGATGGTGATCCAAGTATGCTCTTGTTCTTTAGTTGACCAAAAACATCACCATGGCCAATTTCAATCCTATCTCTCCTAAAATTGTAATTCCTTGTCATTGTTCATGGATATTTACTTGCAATGCGATTTTAATACAAGTTGGCATGCAAATGTTTTATGTAATTGAAATGGTTTTAACCATCCAAACAATGAAGATATATATTTTTTTACCATTTTATTTAAACATTTTATTTTTATGGTGATGTCTGAGTTTTCTAGTAAACCAATAATACAGACATTGTTATGTTTAGTTAGCTTCTCTAGACGTTCTAATAAGTATGCTACACTGAATTCTTCTTTTGAAGAAAAAATTATATTTCTGCGCTGATCTTGAACCCAATTATCTAAGTCAGACACTTTAGCTCCTATTTTCTCAATAAACGTGCAAAAGAAATGATATTGACATCTTATTGTTTAAGTAACTTTCAGATATTGTTAAATTATAAATTCATCTCTTCTTGTTTGATATCAACATATAGATTCTTAGGTCCAAAGTGCATTAAATTAGACACATTACATTCATTACACTCTCCAAAAATGGTTGTCCTTATCTTTACAGTCTTGCCTTCATTTTGAGTTTCATATTTCTTCAGTGGCATATACTGCCATTAGGACCATTTGGTGTCTTTGAGTTCCAAATGATTTAATGAAAGTGAAGTATTTTGTGTTAGAGATTATTTTAGAGGTACTGTAATGATTGTTTGAAAGAGGAGCTTTAATTATTTAACTTTTGTATTAGGTTTAATCCCAAGACATAATATTTCTTTTTTATTATATATCATTTGTAAATAATTGAAATCTTGTGTAGGTGGTTTTATTGCTATAAACCTCATATTAGCTTGAGTTGTTTTAGTCGGTCTGACATTCTGTCTTGCATTCTAAGATCTTCAGAACGTTTATCATAAATACCTGGTTTGTGCCATTTTGGTTCATTTCGATTTGTTTGACAGGTAGGCATATATAAAGCAAAATGTGAGGGCTCTGCTCCCCCTGTTTTATCCCTAATAAGATAAATCAAGCAGGGAAGTTTCCACCTAAATTTGAGATTTTCCAGTGTTTCCAGAGAGACTGTTTCTTGTATTGTCTCTGTCAAACAAGAAGAATTGGATTTCCTCAAGATCTGAGTGGTTTGAGCTTTCCACGACTAATAGTCCAATATACAATTTATTTGATCTTAATGTGTAGGAGTACAATGATGGCATGTTAGAGGCTTTCTTCCTAGTGCATTGTGGAATGTGCAGTTCACAAAGGTCTTTTAACTTGGACTTCTTAAGTTATCAGCAACAATAATACACATTCCTCTTTCTCCTCACATATTAAATGTTAACTGTTTCATATCAAAAGAGAGGAGCTTGTCTTTGGAGCTACCTAACATTCTGCTTTCAATATTGTCAGGTAAAGTACCTATTCTAGTTTAAATGTATTAAATAATTGCTTAGTAACCCCTTTCAATTAATATCTGACAAGGTATAGTTACATATTTCGATGTCGCACGTAGAAAATATCAGGTTTAAAATGTAATCTTTGCATTTATATTGAAAAACATTAGCCTGTTAAAAGAAAAAGTGGGGTTCAGAGTCATAGTGGCCAGTATCTGCCACATTGTTGCCTGTTAGATGGTCGTTCTGTTCCTTAATGATAACATGCCCATTAAGTTGCAGTTTGGATCAGCCCGGCTGGAAAAATTGTATTGTGACTCAGTCTTTACATGACCTTCAACAACAAATTAACAAAATAGCAATTCAACTTGGATCCCCTGGGCCAAAGCAGGCCAGAACCACCTGCCTTCTTGAATGTGTTCCCCTTTGATTAAAAGCCCTGGCTAGTAGCTGGCTCATTTCTTTGTGTACAGTGTTGCAGTAGTGGACTAAATGCAACATGTCTTCCTTACCGGTTCCACAGGTGAGGTTGGTGGCAGGGAGATTTCCGTGCAAACAGGGTGCTAACTGATCTTTTACTGGTAGCAGCCCCAGCTGACATCTTGAGACCTGCAGCTTAATGAAGGCTGGGTAGCCAGTTGGCAAACTTTTTTGGAGAACAATGGTTTTATAATTTCTGAGCATCATCGACTCGTGTGCTCTTTTTGAAAGTGTGGCCTTGTCCACAATGATAGATTGAATTTTCAGTGACTTCATAGCCAGGCGCTTGAAAGCCTGAAGACTGGTAGCTTGCCAGTGACATGTTGTGGCACTGCAGTTCTTTCCATAGCATGTGGTTCAAGTTGTTTGGTTCGGCTATCTGAATATTGTTCTAGCATATTATGTATGCTCCGTGCCTGGCTAGTGACTGTTTTAGCAACCCAAATTCTAATCTTATATGTGTGGGTGTACCATCCCCAAGTCATGGAGGGGTTCTTGCCTAGTCCCAATACACAAAATAGGCTCGAGATCTTACCCACAAAATTATCGAATGATTGCCCTCTTAGATGTAGATGGGAAGTGCTATGCCAGCATATTACTACAAGAATTGACAGCTTGGGTAGAAGCGAGCAAACTGATCTCTAACACGCAAATAGGCTTTCAAAACGGGCGCACATTGAAGGCAACCTGATCTGTAAATCCCAATTGATTGAGACAATGCTCGGAAAAAAAGGAAGGGATCTGTATCATGCATACATCCACTTTCACCAAGCCTTCGATAGTGTGGCCCGCCCAAGACAGTGAAAAAAATTACAAAATTGGGGCATTGACAACTCACTACTGAAAGCACTGGTTGCCTTATTCTCAGAAACCTGGGTTAAGATTAGAGTCTCTTCTGGCTGGTCAACGACCAACAAAATACAAATTAACAAAGGATTAAAGCAAGGGGGTATACTGACCCCAACGCTTTTCAACATGTATTTGGAAGATCTACCAGATTGCCTGGCTGCTTTTCCCCAAAGATTTCCTGGATCCAAAAATCACTCACTCCAATATGCGGAAGACAAAAAATTGCTCAAACAAACTCCAATCGGGCTACAACGTTTACTACCAGCACCCTGGTGTCGAGCAAATAATCTGAAAATAAACACAGCAAAAACCAAGGCAATGATAATTTCCAGACAAATAAAGAGGCATGTTGAAGGAAGGTAAACCCATTGAAATAGTCACTGCATACAATTATTTGGGATTATTGATCGACCACAAAGGAAGGCAGTCCTCTCACATCACTGTAATGCAAGGAACGGCACAATCACTAGAGGGGACCTTCTGAAGAGTAAGGAAAACTATGAACTCACTAGATCTTACTACCTTAATTCGTGCAATGGGGGCAAAATATTTACAGTCAGTGGCCCATGGCTCAATAGCCTTCAAAGACAAAATGACATCATGGCTGAATAGAGCTCAGTCAGTTTGGTTCCTTAGAATATTCTTTTTACCAACTTCCACTTCTCATGTGCAAATTCGTATGGAATTTAATTTGTCACTGCAAAAGCGTATTTTAAATGCCAGGTTCATAGCATACTGTGAAAAAGCCAAGCAAGCAGGGGATAACATGGTAAAGAAGCACATCTGGTAAATGATAAGCAACCGAGGGTCAATTTGGCATGAATTTTTAACGCATTGCGTTGAAGCACTGGAAGCCCAAGAAATATGGTCTGCCACCATACCCACATCTGCAGCTGCAAAATTGTTAACAAAACAAGCAAATATAATGTTGGCCGACAGTGACGCGCAAACCTTGAAAAAATGTAGCCATGGAAGATGGGCATCTAAACTCTGTAACAGTGGGGGCCTGCCACACTACTTGTTTCCCCCTTAAAACCAATAACAAAGCGCCAAATAATGAGACTATGGTTTGACTTGATTCCACTATTGGCTTATCAATTTGGTCGAGGGTACAAAGAAATCGCAGCTATGCAGTGCCGAGTATGTGGAGGAAAAGAGGAAGCATTAATTCACATATTGTGCACCTGTGAGAAATTGTACCCCCTGAGAATATACTGTCTTCGCCCCATATGACGTAATTTAAACATACCGACATGCCAAGCAGCTTTAGTAGAGCGTGAAAGGTGACTCAGAGCAGCTGGCGGCACACTTTATGAAATTCCTTTCTGCGGTGAAAGCTGTCTTGGTCTCTAACAATCATATTGAGCTTTGAATCCAGAATGCTGCGTAAATGTTTTTTATCCCAATGTATTGTAGTTGATAAAGTTGTGTTTAAAATTTTTTATCCCCAGCAAACTAGGACGACAAACTGTTATATATCTTTTTTAATTCAGGAAAAATATACTTTATTCCGATTATAACCGAGCATGATTTCAATGATTTTAATTAATTGTGCAATAAAAATAATCTATCTATCTACATGTTTTAGGGTCTTCTTTTTATTTAGACTTTTGACAGGTGCAGAATGTCCTCCAAAAGATATCTATTCCATTTAGAGTGTATTGACATGTATACTCTTTAAATTGGTTGAACAGGGCATTTTTCATTTTTGACTGATGCTTCTCATCTACCAAACCCGAAGGGTCATATTTACAATTTTTTAATGCGTGCAAGGCAGGGTAGTAGGCAAAGTTGCTGTGCTGTGTTGCATTTATGAAAGAGAGTAGAAATGCTCCATATATACAAAGTTATGGAGCATTTCTTCTCTCTGCTTCTGTTGACGCACTGTGTGCCTAGCACCAATGCAGGCACCCTTGCGCCATAGTGCCAGGGTGACTGTGTTACAGGCAGGATTGTTTGTATAGTGGGCACCTTCCCAAACAAAAGAATCCTTAGAGACATTCACCTCTTTCTATGTGTGCTGGAATGCAGCACACTTAGAAGGAGGAATTAAGGAGGAGAAATAAACATATTTTTCCTTGTGTCTTTACTGGGGAAGGCATAACATACAATTCCTAGGTTTACTAGCTTTAGTATATGTGAGAATACGTCAAAGTCCATGGGTGGATGCATTGGAAAGTGTCCATGCTCCCCCATGTATTTCCTCCCAAGTTGAAATGTGATGGAAAGCCATGCAGGCAGCGGTGTTGCCTTACATTTCTTTAAGAAGCACAAGGTGGTGCAGATCGGAGCTTCCGAATCCCCTCTACTTCCACGGACGGAGTGATTTCACAGTCGCATATGCACACACACATCACACGCTGGTGGGGCCTATAACACCAACATTCATCCTACCACTCTATCCGTGCCATGTATAAGGGGAAACACCTTTCGATATACCTAACCAATCTGCATTTACTCTGAGGTCAATGGCATCAACTAGTTGCTATAGATCTGGTGAAAAACATCAATTCATTTCATAAATCCAATAAAACATGACAATAAAATAACCACTCGACACAGTGATTCAAACAGAATATTGTTTATCTAAAATTTGTAAGAAAAGCCAATTAAATGCAAAATCATCCCTTTCATATTTACCTATTCTGGCTAAAAGTCGTTTTCTAAGTCAGAACCGGTCCTCATCAAGGAAAGTTATAGTTTCTAGCCGTCATGTAGAGTCACCGTCCTCTCCGTCAGCATCGGGACCTCTGATCATCAGTTCGGGAAGAAGTGGCACTAGACCTCTCTAGTTTACTAATATTTATACGAAATTTACATTCCACAATGTTACAATCATATCACATTAAACGGATGAATGGCGGAAATAATGTCGTCTTGGTACACTGAGTTACATTAGTAAATTTTCACACACATTGATCATCTCAAATAATGAATAGAAATATAGAGTCCATAACTAATTCGTTACTTCTACGGATGTCTCTTTTAGATAAATTGTATCTCATTTGTGGGATCATTACGAGTTCATAAAGTCAATATTTAGTTTAGTAACAAATTTCATGTTCAGGGGCACTTGGCATCTCTCCTGGTTTTGTCGTCATTATCATGGCTTTTCAGTTCGTCAGGAGGGCAAGGTCACAGGCAGCGCGAAGCCTCTTTGCAAACTTTCCATCAACTCGAATGCAGGCTGCGAGTGGTAGCCATTTCCTAGCAGGCCATAATGGATAACTTAAGTAAAATGAAACACAAATCATAATTACTGCATGGAAATGATTATACAGTGTTATTCCCCTGCTAATTCCCTTATGTGTATGTATTTATCTAGCCATTTGCAACATCAAAAGCCATTAATGCATATTAATTATAAGCGCAAAACGTATTAACATCACATAAGCAACAATTATGCTGTCAGTTTGCTCACCAATTTAGTTCACTTATTATTATAGCCATGCAATAGCATTCCCACGTGTAATTCTTCCGTTAATAAGGTTGGTTAGACAAACTCGATAAACCTTAGTACTTAATAATTAATCAGTAGTATTTTTAATAATGACATACGAAAAATAGAACAGGTGTTTGGGTTTATCTTGAAAACCCTGCTCCATCAATCCCCCCTTTGATGATATCTTATCACCACAAAAATCAAAAAACCCAAAAATCTATTTAATTCCCCTTTTGGAGAAATTTGAAATATTTTCTTGTTCATTATTTTAAACTCTTGTTTCCATATCATCTTCTCTCTTTGTTTCTATATACATGCTTTCCCTCAATTCTTCTAATTCTATTTCTTGTGGATCTCTTTCTGATTTCTTTTGTCTCTTTTTAACATTTTCTCGTGTTATTTCTTTTTATTTCTCCGGTATCTACAACACATACACCCTAATCTAAGAATTAATAATGCAACAATTACACATGTCAATGGAAACAATATTTTACCAAAAATGGTACTACCTATTTTAGCTATAAAATTCTTAATAGCAATCATCTTATTAGCCATTCTAGTCCAGATACGTTCAGCTTCCAGTGGTACTAATTCTTCATGCAAATCAGTAATATTTTTGATGTAGACCTTTAAATCTTTGCTTTCGTCAGGAATGTAAGTGCAACAATGTTGAACTTTCAGCATTCCACAGACTCCACCCTCTTTTGCCAAAAGAATGTCAAGGGCAAGTCGATTTTGCATCGCCATAGCGCGTAAAGCAACCATTTCAGTATTTACCAAAAGAAAGCCTCCAGCGGTGCTTGTTGACAAGCGATCTACCACTGTTGACAGCTTCCGAATGCCGAACGCATTCAATGAAATTCCCACTGCTGGTATCAAAGCACCGAAAATATCTCCTACAATTTCTGTCCATGTTTCTCTTTTGTAGCGTGTTAATGGATTAGTTTGTTCAACATTTTCTACTCTATCCATGTGAAAAATCTTTGGAAAGACCAGGCCAACATAACATGTGCCATACCAATGGTCAGGCAACCTGTAATAAGCCTTGTTCCCACAGATATAATACACTCCCGGGAAAACTTGATCTTCTCCACCTTTAAATCCCCATCCGGTTGCAATAAAGTATGTATCATGACACTCACTTGTCCCTATGAAATAATAATCATACTGGGATTTCTTCCTGGTAATGCATAGTTTGCCTTTCTGTGGTGCATCTATAGCCATAGTTCGACTGGCTCCATTTTTCAATTCTTTTTCTTGCTCAATATCCCACATTGTTTCACTCATTTTATACCCTTCTGCTTTCTTGTGCATGTTCAACCTTCTTCTCTCAACCATGTCTAGAAAAGTTCTTTCTTCTTCCTTTAATTTACAGGTTAGATTGTTTCTAAAAACATACTCTAATGTTAATTCTTTAATTTCGATAAAAATTTCACCTAAAGTGTTAGCTTACTTAGCAGGATTCAGTTCTTTATTCATAGGCAGTTGCCCAAGAATATTATCTATATTAGACATATTATAATCTAATTTCCCTAATTGATAAAATATGCTAATTAGCACACTACATGAAATCCCATACGTAGCTGGAAGGTGATGGTAAGTCACTACTTCTGAGACTGATGCAGGTAGTTGCATGCAAACATAGCAATCCCTTACATCCATTGTCTTTACGTATTCATACAACAATTTTGAAAATACATTGCTAGAAAAATCATTAATAGACCTATCCTTGTGTATATGTATATTACTCATTCTAGTTGGAATTATTTTCTGTGAACTCTTCCCTATATTAGTCATGTTCTCAGTATGTCCTTCTAAAGTGTCTATTGTAACTCTAAAAGAAATTAGTAGAGCAAGCACGCTCCAAAGTAGCATTAATAATCCTGTACAGCAGCGGCACATCTTGCACCATCTTTTCATGAAGGTACATCTATTTTGATTATTCTCAGTATTAGCCATCTTGTTAATTTGACCGTGTCTATTGACTTAGCCTCTGTTACTCCACTACCAAATTTTTAGGGCAGCAAGTACCCAACTGATTATTACAATCTGTTAGTCTTTATTTCTCTTCTTTATTTCCAAATGCTCTTTTTGGATTTATTCAATTTGGATTTTCATCACTTTTCACTGTTTCTTCATTATCATCGAATTGTATTAGATCCTGAACATCCGTTTCTTCTCCTATGTCGGATAAGATAACTCTCAAGATTCCAACCGCTTCTTCTTCACCAACCTCTTTCAGTAAAGCTTCCCCTGGACTTCCTTGACTATCTGCCTCTTCTCCTTGTTCAGGCAGTGCCACATACGTCCATTCTGGTGACTTATACTTCTGGTTTGGTTTTCTGATTCTTTTAGTTTCTTCAGATCCTTTTGTTTCCTCTCCTTTTGTTGGATTTTGACTTGACACTTCGTTCACTTGTTCAGCTCTTGAAGAGTTAACTCGTGTCAATCGATACCTCAGTCTCTTTATCTTGTTGGGCCAAAGATCTCCTTTAGCATTTCTCTTTTGCTTTCCTTCTTTATTGTTTCTTTCTCCAATCCAAGTTCTCTTTCTCAGAACTCGTCCTTCATGTATCTCATTTTCACTTTCATCAGATTCTGTTTCAATGGCTTCTTGTTCATTAACAGTTTCCTTTTCTCCAACAATTTCTTTTTCTCCAACAGTCTTTTTTCCCACTAATTGAGATTTCCCTACTTCTGTCCCTCCTCGGGTCTCCGACACACAATCTTCTTGCTGACTACTTGTCCCTTCACCTAGCTTGTTGTAGATGTTCCCTACACCTCCTCGGGGTTTTTCCGCAATCTGTCCCTCTCTTTCTTTGTCTGTCCCTTCTTCTTCAAGATTTATCTCAGGTGGAATTTGTTCTATTTCCTCATTTGATTCAGGTGTTTCTTCTGTTGGAATATTCTTTTCTTTCCTTTCTTTCTTTTTGTGTTTGTCACTGTTAGTTGGAGCTTCAGGTACTTCTTCAGAATCTGGACTTGTTTCTGCAGTTTGCAATGTTCTTTTCTGAACCTCTTCTGGTGGGATGAGAATTTCTCTTGTCTCACTTTCCCCCCTTTCAGGATTCTTTTTCCTTTTTACTGCTTCACTGTCTGCATCATCACTAGAATCAGATTCTTCGAAATATTCTCTCCCAGTGCCGTCTCTTGGATTTGGAACTCGCAATGTGTGACTTGCATGTATCCAATTTTTCACTCCAGCACACTTCACAGCAGTCGTTGTAGTCAGAATGACTTGTCTTGGCCTTCCCCACCTTGGAACCAGGCAATTCCTTCTTCTGTGGACTTTTATTCTTACCCAGTCTCCTGGGCTCAGATCATGGGCTGGTTTCCTTTCAAGGGTCGTGGCGTCTTCTCCAACCTGGTGAAACACAGAATGAACTGCGTCAGCCAGGCCTTTACAGTAATCCAAAATCATGTCATCAGTTATAGTCATCAGTTTGTTGACTGGTACAAATGCATGTCTCATAGCATGTCCCATGATAATTTCATGTGGACTCAAACCTGTTGTTCTGTCCGGAGTGGACCTGATGGTCATCAGGACTAGAGGAAAGACATCAGGCCATTTCATTCCTGTGGCCAGGCACATTTTTCCAATTCTGTTTTTGATGGTACCATTCATTTGTTCAACCACCCCAGAAGCCTCTGGTCGGTAAGCACAATGTAACTTCTGCTGTACACTTAATGCTTCACAGATCAAACCCATGATTTCATTATAAAAATGCCCTCCTCTGTCTGATTCAATAGTCACTGGGAACCCATACCTTGGGATGAATTCTCTTAACAGTAGCTTGGCCACTGTTATCCCATCATTTCTTCTTGTTGGGTATGCCTCCACCCACCTGGAGAACAAACAGACCACCACCAGGACATACCTTAGTCTATTGACTTGGGGCATTTCAATGAAGTCTATCTGCATTCTTGTGAAGGGTCCTCCTTCCCTGCCTATTGTCCCTAGGCTCACCACTGTTATCTTTCCAGGATTGAATTGCTGACATATCAGACATCTCTGACAGAGACTCTCTGCTATGAGCCTGAATTTTGGACTATACCAGGTCTGCTTAAAGGCCCTTATCATAGCATCCCTCCCCAAGTGTCCTTGGCCATGATACATCCTCGCCATTGTTGATAACATGTTATTTGGCATGACTGGTCTTCCATCCCTATAGACCCACACGTGGTCTTTTTCCCTTGGTGCACAACCTGCTTTCACCCAATCTTTCATTTCCTCATCTCCTGCTTCATCCTGCAACTGTTTCACTTCCTCCCATGTTCCTACCACATTAGTAAACATTAAGGAACAAGAAGACATTTCCTTTTCTTTGCTTCGATTAATGGAATGATTATTCCTTGCACAATATTGTGCTATATCATTGGCAAATTTGTTCCAAGGGTGACAAAATCATCACCTTGACCATGAGCAGCACATTTTACAACTGCAAGTTCTTTAGGCAGCTGTATCGCCTCTAGCAATTTTTCAACCACTTCAGCATTCTTTATAGGAGTTCCACTTGAGGTCAGGAAACCTCTTTGTAGCCATAGCTGACCAAAATCATGGACAACTCCGAAGCCATACTGGCTGTAAGTCATTACAGTCACTCTCACATTTCTTCCAATCTTACAAGCTTTCGTTAGTGCAACCAATTCTGCCACCTGAGCGGATTTAACTCCTTTCAAAGGTGATGCTTCCACAACTCCTGAAACTGTACATACAGCATATGCAGCATTCAATGTTCCTTCATCCGTTCTCAAACAAGACCCATCCACAAACAACACATGATCACTCTTAGGCAGTGGCAGATCTTTTATGTCTGGTCTTGGTTTTGTACAGTAATCAAGCACATCCAGGCAATCATGATCAACTTCATTTCTCACTCCCACACATTCAGCATCAGGTAACAGTGTTGCTGGATTCACATTCACACATCTCTCAAGACTCACATTTGTTGCACCAAGAATGACTTTCTCATATTTAGTCAGCCGACTATGAGACATGAACTGTGTCTGACTCCTTGTTAAAAGGATTGCCACATCATGAGGTACGAATACCCGTACAGGATATCCCATTATGATTCCCTCACTCTGTTCCAGACTTCTGCATGTAGCAGCTACTGCTTTCAGGCAACCTGGTAAACCCACAGCTACTGGGTCAAGTGTTGATGAGAAGTATGCAATTGGCCTCCTCAGACGTCCATGTTTCTGGATTAACACTGAAAGTGCACATCCATTTCTCTCACTACAGTACAGCTCAAATTCTTTTTCATAATCTGGCATTCCCAGGGCAGGAGCTTCACATAACCTGTCCTTTAACTCTTTAAATGCTGCCATTTCTTCTGGATTTAATTCCAATGGGTCTTTCACCTCACTTTTGGTCAATTTAATCAATGGCTTGGCAATCAAGGAAAAGTTACTTATCCACTGACGACAGTAACCAACCATTCCCAGAAACATTCTTACTTCTCTTTGTGTCATTGGAGCTCTCATCCCTCTGATGATTTTAATCCTGTCAATGGTCACTTTCCTCAGGCCTTTCTCAATATTATGTCCCAGATACTGGACTTCCTTTTTGCAGAATTGCAATTTGGCTGGAGATACTTTTAATCCTCCATCTGCCAAGTGATTCAGTAAAGTAATAGTGTCTACTTCACAGGCTTCACGTGTTTTTGATGCCACAAGCAGATCATCAATATATTGGACCAAAACTGAGTTTTCAGGCATTGTCAGATTTTCCAGAGATTTCTTCAGCAACTGATTAAATATCGAAGGGCTCTCTGTATATCCCTGTGAGATTCGGCACCATGCCAAAATCCGCTCTCCAAATCTGAACGAAAATATCGGCTGGCTGTCATGATGCAACAGGATTGAAAAGAAAGCATGGCACAAATCAATTACTGTATACCATTCTGCATCATGGGGAATCTGATACAAAATCACTGATGGATTTGGCACAATGGGACAGCATGACACAACAATTTTGTTAATTTTTCTCAAATCCTGTACTATTCTAAATTTTCCAGTAGGTTTCTTCAGTCCCATTATTGGTGAATTACATGGGCTACTCAATATTTCTCTTAACACCCCCTGCTGGATATTTTTCTCAATTATGGGTGTTATTCCTTCAATTATTTCAGGTGTCAGTCTGTATTGTGGGATGTTTGGGTAAACCACACCTTCTTTTACAGTAATTTTTACTGGATCTACATTTCTCATCAGACCCACATCTTCTCCTGTAAAATCCCAAACTGCTGCTTTCACTGTCTGTTTTAAATCTGGGGGTAATGCATCTGGATTAAACACAGCATATGTTCCCAAAGCTTCACTTTCCCTGTTATCAAGGGTCATTCTGTATAGAACATCCTCATCTGGTGTTTCAAAGGTTATTCCATCTGGAGTACAGAAAACTGTGCAATTCATCTTACACAGCAGGTCTTACATCCCGCGGTAGCAGTTGCCTTAGAAAGAGCAGTATGGAGGAACTTATCCTGCCCTTCATTAGGTGCATATATGGAACCCGCTATAAAGATCACCCCCCCAATAAGAACTGATACGTGAGTAAACGGCCCTTGATCTCTGCCTCCTTCAGTAAAACCTTGCTGGAAAAGGATCGGGAAACTAGTATGGCTACCCTGGCTGATTTGGTGGTGTTAGAAGAGAACATCTGGGTAGGGAAGGCCCGGGATTTCAATCTGTGGAGATCCTTGGAAAGGAGATGAGTCTCCTGCAGCTTTCGAGTGCTCTAAGTAGTGAAAGATGGCCCTGCGCTTAATTGGGTTATTCAAACCCCGCACATTTAGGGTAAGATTCTTAAGGGAATTGTGCGACATCGACAGTCAGGGAGGAGCAAGAGTTGTGGTTCAGGCTACTAACTATATTGGAAAAACACAATTAGTTATAGGGTCTCAGGGAGTTTAAAGACCTGCGCGGACAAATCCCCAATTCACTTAGACTTCAACAACAAATGGAGTCCGCGGGTCTACGCCAGTCTAAAAGGAAAACAGAAACAGCAACCCAGCACATTCAAACCTAGAGGAGTCCTTTTATAAGGGACCCAGTCCCATCACCCACCGAAGTGGCATGCTTCATCATCTGGGACCTCCCATAACCGCACCTGGTGCAGTTGTAGAGCTACAACTCCTTCAATTACTATAAAAAGGAGGAGCTCAAGGATGTTTTGAATGATGTAACAGGGAGGATAAGTATCTCAAGGTGAGAAAGACTGCCAAAAGTGTAGTGAACCTAAATGCAGTGTGTGGACAAGAAAAAGTGGTTTAAAATTGATTACCATTGGAAAAATATTTTTATTCAGTATCCGATGGTATCAAACTAAAAAAAGCAGGAATCTTGGAGGAAACCGTGTCCGCAAATGATATAGGAACACGTCCTCATAGGTCTACATGTTTCAGCCAACCTGTGTCTAAACAAATGACAGTGGCTTTCGTCAGGACCATATAGTAACACTACTGCGATATGTGAATATGTGATAATCAAGTTGAAAAAAGGGAACAATACAACCTACCCATGTACCTACTTATCTGAAGATATGCCGCACCTTAGGAATGTAAATTAATCACCCGTAAAGAATCGGGGATGCGTCCTACACTCCTGGTTACAACTCAGGGCGTGAGGCAACGCTCTGTCCGTCGTTACCCCGGACCTTCTTCCCGGTTGCGCTCGGTACAACCGGGAAGAAGGTCCGGGGTAACGACGGACAGAGCGTTGCCTCACGCCCTGAGTTGTAACCAGGAGTGTAGGACGCATCCCCGATTCTTAACGGGTGATTAATTTACATTCCTACGGTGCCGCATATCTTCAGATAAGTAGGTACATGGGTAGGTTGTATTGTTCCCTTTTTTCAACTTGATTATCACATATTCACATATCGCAGTAGTGTTACTATATGGTCCTGACGAAAGCCACTGTCATTTGTTTAGACACAGGTTGGCTGAAACATGTAGACCTATGAGGACGTGTTCCTATATCATTTGCGGACACGGTTTCCTCCAAGATTCCTGCTTTTTTTAGTTTGATACCATCGGATACTGAATAAAAATATTTTTCCAATGGTAATCAATTTTAAACCACTTTTTCTTGTCCACACACTGCATTTAGGTTCACTACACTTTTGGCAGTCTTTCTCACCTTGAGGTACTTATCCTCCCTGTTACATCATTCAAAACATCCTTGAGCTCCTCCTTTTTATAGTAATTGAAGGAGTTGTAGCTCTACAACTGCACCAGGTGCGGTTATGGGAGGTCCCAGATGATGAAGCATGCCACTTCGGTGGGTGATGGGACTGGGTCCCTTATAAAAGGACTCCTCTAGGTTTGAATGTGCTGGGTTGCTGTTTCTGTTTTCCTGTTAGACTGGCGTAGACCCGCGGACTCCATTTGTTGTTGAATACTAACTATATTGAACAAAAGGGAGCAGCGAGGCAGGGCCCAAAGCCCAGCGTGAGATAGCCCCCGGCGCGCAACAATGAGAGGTGGACGAGTGGACCCATACCCAAGAAAACCCAGAAAAAAAAACCACCCAAAGCAAAAACCCCAACCAGAGAAACTGCAAAAAGAACATTCAAAGCGATCAAAGTCCAAGAGAATTGTCTGTCATCCTGGAATGGCCGGGAGATCGTCAAGGTGGGGTCCATAGTGTGACCAAGAAGGAAGTCTCAGCCCCGCCTGCCGCCCACCAATGATCGGAGGCCCCAGTCCAAGAGACCACAGGCTTCCATCTGCCCACTCGGTACCGGGGCTCACCCCGGCCAGGGCATCTGACGCGGAGGCGAGGGCCTCCTGCTGGCTTCTTGCTATGTCCGTCTTGTTAAGCTTCCGGATACGTCAGTGGCGGCTCTGGTGTTGCTACCCTGATGGAGAGATCTTGTGCCCTGAGTTAGTGCTTTGGTGGTTGTCCTCATCGCTTGGCACCACCAGGCCCAGTGGTCGGCAGGAGTCTATAAGTGAGCGTAACTGATGAAGTTTGCCATTATATAGAAAAATAAGGCAGAATGGATGGCCCCAGGAGTATGAGATCCCATTGCTGCCTAAGGTGTTCAGTCACAGGGCAGAATTGACGGCGACGTTAAAGTGTGATCAGGGCCAGATCCTGGTACAGCACCGGAGAGTGCCCCTGGAAGGAGATAGGATGGAGAGGATAGGATGGAGAGATCTCGCCTTCGTAAGGATAGCTTCTTTAGTTTTGAAGTCCTGGACGCACACAGGAATGTCTGTGGGGGGGCATCGGGCGCTCGCGGTGGACCAGCCCTGTGTGCCCGGTCTAAGATAATCTCAGTGTCAGCAAAAGCCCCGAGGATGTGTCAACACAAGCCCGTCGCAAATGCAAAAAGATCCTTGGTATTGTCCAACGTCTTCACTCCTCAAATCTGAATATTATGCCTGCACAACCTGTTTTCCAAATCTTCTAAGTGTGTTTGGGCATCAATGTGCTGATCCTGCAAGCAAAGTATCTCCTGTTGAAGCATAGTCACCTCGGTCGCTGTAGTGTTGCTGTTCTCTTCCAAAGTTGCAACGCTTTCCCCCACTTCATCTACATCTCTGCCGATCTCCTTTGTCTCCAGCTGTGAGATCAGCTTTCACGGCCTGCAAGTAGTCTCTGAGAGTATGGAACAGCGACTCTAAGAACGCCTTCGCAATGGGCTCGTCACCGGCACTAGGCACTAGGAGACTGCTGCGGGGACGCCGTTTTGGGAGTCGCGGCCGCTATTTGGGAATAGAATGTGCTCGACCGAAAATGTCCTTCAGAGGTTTCGGCTTCTTCGTCCTGGAAGAGGACATAGTCGTGTAGCCCCTGTCGACCGGTCAGTGATGGGAGGTAAGTGTCAGCTTGGCCACCGTGAGGTAAGAGGTGCAGAAGTGTCGGCTTCCGTGAGTAGAGAGCGGGCAGCGGCCATACCTACATGTCTCTGCCGCAGCCGGCCACAGTAAAAACTCTACTCGCTTCCAGGCAAGGAGACCTTCTGGGTGCAAGGGCCTCCGGTGTGCAAGTGTCAGCAGCGAGGCCACGCCTCACAGCACGTGAAGGTATGCAGATTGGGCTCCGGACAGCCTGCGCTAAGCTGGGCTACCCTTCAAAAACCAGCAGCACAGGGCAGGTCCAGTGGATGTCAGGCTTCTAACCACACACCATTTCCAGTAAGAGCGAGAAGCAGCCCAGATGAACACAGTGCCTACCCGACACGACTGGCATCTCCGTCCCAGCACATGTGACCGCCTCTCAGGCAGCTTAGCAAGGCTCAATCTCCCAACGGGTGCTGGCTGAATGACTTCTGTCCCCAGCAGAAGGCCCACACATCGAGGCCACAGGAGTGGAGTGTTCGTTGGGCACCAGAGGGATAGGGCCAAGTCGCTGGACGCCCCCTGCGCCGCCAGTCCCCCGGCTGCTACCGCTCCCAACACCAGCAATCCGGTCCAACAGCGTGTGAACCGCAGTGTCCCGGCAGCAAAATGGCGGCTCACACTGCGGGGCAGGAGGGAGACCGCTTCAATCTGTCCAAGGCGCTCCGTAGAGGTGTAGAGCACCAACGAAACCTCCAGCGGTTATCGTGGTTATATTGCCGTGTCTCGGGCCTCTGCTTCAGGCCGCACCACAGGGTGTGCCATGGCCCCGCCTCCCTCCGGGCCCAGTAGGTGAGCACTGTGGCCCGCCATCGCCAAAATCGAGTCCGGGGATCCGGCAGCTCCGCCTGCTGCGTGCAATGGTGACCCAACAAAGAGGCAGCCTTGGCCAGCGTGGGAGAGGGAGAGATCTTACCTCGATCCCAGCTGGATGTTCCGAAGAGGCGAGGGCGCCTCAGGGGGGCCTGGTGATCTCTGGGTGCCCCGTGTCCAACGAAGTCCACGTCGCCCCCAGAGCACAGGTCCCGTTGTCCTCCGGAGCGGGAAAGACTGGTGCCCCGTTGGTGTGCTGGTGGCCAGCGTGTTCTCTGGGTGCCCGGACAAAGGCAGATGTTAGAAGCTGGCCACTGCGGTCCACGTCTCAGACCATCGCGTTGTTGGAGCCTCCGCCAAGCGCCAGCGGGAAGAGGCCAGGCCACCTCCCGCACAGCTCCCACTAAGCCGGCGTGAAGTACTGGGTAATTTAGACCCAGCGGTGCAGGGACACACACCCTATGACTTCTGGGTTCACCCTGTTCCGGACCTACAGAAACACAGAGTCTTCTGGGTGAAGTCAAAGAATCGTTTATTGGCTGCAGACCAATGACAGGTATCCTAGAAGTACAACAGCGTGTATGTTCTCAGGAGACTGCTGAAAATCATAGGAATGGACTTCATCTTAAATACCCTTTTTCCTGCCTCAAGCATACATTCCTAGGTTTTATGATACGGCAATATGCAAGTGTACATTACAAAGAAAAGGCAGAGTCATGATGACCATCCCACATTCCAGTTCGGCCAGCCCACAATGATTTACACAACAAGGTTCAGATCCCACATTACATGTAAACAGATCCCCCCAATAAACATGAGCATCTCCTGTTTTGGGAACCAAGTCATAAAGCAGGAACAGCCAGGTGCGAAAGAGATTAGCCAGGGGCTTGTGTAGAATGAAAGGGTTTTATGACGGGTCAAGCCCTGATGCTAATCACAGGTGGAGAGAGGAAGGGGAGCTCGTGAGACCAGTTTGACCCGGGGCAGCAGAGCCAGCTGCCCAGGTCACAGAGAAGTCAGAGAAGAAGCCCATGTACTGTGAGGCCCGTATTTGCTCCATTATAGCCTATGTGAGGGCAATGACAAGATGGCCACTGCTTCCAAAATGGAACCCGCGTAGTGCAGCAGAATAACGTGTACACAGTGCATTCATAGCTAGAACGATAAGTAAAGCACTCGTACATGCCGCATTTACCATTTGCGGTTCGCTAATACCAAGATAGACAGGGGTAGGGCCCTGTTCCCTACGTGGTCCCGAATATTAAAGTACGACAGACCCTCCTTTTGCCCTTACATAGGCAATCACTATACTCATCTTAATCCGAGTCTAGGTCAATGTTCACGAAGTCATGGAGATGTTGCTGTAGCATCATCCTATTACTTAGCTTGTCCCTCGATACAGGTTTCCTTACACATAAGGTAGCACAGAGGCCACATATCGCAGGAGCACACTGTATACACAGACAGAACAGGAAAAGAATGGCTAAGATCATTCCAATGACCATCAGAACTTTCCAACCCCAGGCAGATATCAGTTCCCAGAACCACCCCACCAGTGACCAATCTCCCTTATCCACGTGTATGGATTCAGATATTTTATGGAGTTTGGAGATGGCTTGATACACTGTTGGAGCATTATCTGGTATGAAAATGCAGCAACTGGATTGGATAACCCTGCATACCCCACCGCGGTCTGCAAGAATAACGTCTAGAACCATGCGGTTCTGCAAAGTCATAAGGCGATCCGCTTGGAGCTCAGCTGTCAAATTACCAAGGGCACCAGCCGTTACATTAACGGTGGATTCAACCACACGAGTCAGCTGTCTCAGGTTCCTACTATTGACCATAGGTCCCCAAAACGGCAGGAAACCCAAGAAGAAGTCTCCCGCTTCCTGACCGGCAGTGTCCTCCTTACTAATCACACCTCTCACAACTCTGGTCTTGTGATAGTCGGAGGCGGCAGTAAATGTAGGCGGTAGCAGATTCGCAATATAACATGTGCCCGAGAAATCAGGGGGCAACCATGTATATGCTCGGTCATTACAGATGAAATATGTACCCTTGGCAGTTAAAAACGCAGGGGAAAACTGTGACGGGAACGTGTACGTTTCAGTGCAGTCACTTCTTCCCAGTTGAGCTCTAGGGTTCTGACCATTACCCTGTAAGCAGAACCGACCCATGTGGGGTACGACCCAGATTGGAGATGAGATTTTTCGCTGTCTTTCACCCAGACTAATACTATACCCCGTCGCGTTCCATCCTACATAAGGTCTCAACTCTTCTTTGGGAATGGATGAGTATGCATCAATATCCCTACTCATATCGGCAATTCCTCTCACTAAGGCTTTATTATTTGTACCAGGTCTGATGGAACGCGGTTGGCGAGGGGAGTATGTCTCTAGGGCGTAGAGAAACATGGTCTGGAATGCCCATGACGATCCATTATAACTATATGGCAGCACCAAATAAGGAATACCCTTGTTAATGGTATGTGGCATTAACCCACACACCCAGCAATTGGTCGTATTCACTACTAGTTGGTGCTGGTGCAAGAGCTGGATAAACGAGTTATTTACAAACTCCGATCGTCTGGTCTGTTCGTGTTCAGGCAAAGGGTGAAAAGAGTGAGAGGAGGCAGTAGAAAGAGGTATAGGCTGTTCAGTGGGTGCAATGGGCTTTTGAGTGGAGAAAAACACAAATCCTACAATAAACATCATAATACTACACAGTGTAAAAAGGCACAAAAAGACAAAACATTTACTTTTTACAATTCTACACATTCTGGTTTTAAAGTTCATTTCCTCAATCGGTCTCTCCATCTTAAAAAACTCCATCCTCTACTCGGGCCGCTCGCGGCGGATGAGTTTCTTCTGCTAAGGAGTACGCCTGTCAGTCCAGGGAAACGCCCTAGACCCAACCAGAACCGTTGACCTAACGTCTTCGGCCTGTACCCCAAAGTCTTGGCACCGCGACCCTGCGGCAGAACCCGGATGGTGGTTCGAAAAACAAAAATCAAGAAAGTCCTTCAGATGGGAGAGCAAAAAGTGTCCAAAAAGGAAATAGTAAGGAAATCTTTATTTGTCCATGGGCCTGGGTCTCAAATTATAGCGGAGACGGCCAGGTGCCGTTTGGTCTTGGAACAAAAGTTCAGGCTCAGTGGTGTCCAGTCGATTTGATGGTGGCACAGCTTCCTGCAGAATATTGTCACTCTCTTGGACTGAAGCTGTGTCTTTTAGGCGTGCGTCACTGAATGGTACAAAACGAGGTACAGTGTCTGTCTCAGTGTCGGCGATACCCTCCTTGACCCACTGGTCATATGGCAGAGGCAAGGGGACTATTTTGCAGTGGGTACCATGTATCCAATGCTTCCTTCCTTTTACTCGCACCGCTGATCTCGTTGACAGGAGCACAAGATGAGGGCCGATCCAGCGAGGCTCGTCGTTGCCCTTACGCTGGAAATTCCGGACCAGGACCCACGAACCAGGGTTGATGGGGTGTCCAGGAGGTTCAGAAGCTTGGGGAAGAGTATCATGTACCTGTTGGTGCAAAACACGCAGTTTAACAGTCAAATCATACAGGTAATCGAGCAGTACTGGATGCTCAATCTCACTGAACTTCGTAGGCCTTGGCACACCCCATACGTTGGCCGGGCGGCCAAAGGCTACTTCATAGGGACTAAGTCCCACTCGTGAGTGTATGGTCATTCTGGTGGACAGGAGTGCTAAAGGCAAGGCGTCAGGCCATTTAAGACCGGTGCTCGCCTGGATTTTGGCCAGCTTGAGCTTTAAGGCTCCATTGTAGCGCTCTACTAGTCCAGCTGATTGGGGGTGATTTGCAGCGTGGAATTTCTGCCTTATGCCTAAACCTTCACATACGTTCTTCATCACTTTACCCACAAACTCACTTCCATTATCACACCACACCATTCTTGGCATTCCAAACCTAGGGAAAAACTCTTTCACAAGGGCTTTGGCTGTGGATAGGGCAGTGTTATCTTTCAGAGGATAAGCCTCTATCCATTTTGAGAAAGCACAAACAACCACCAGTACATATTTCAGGTTGTTGCATCTTTCCATGTGAATAAAGTCCAGCTGCAAAACTTCGAATGGACATGATGGGGGTGCAAAGTGACCGGCTGGAGTTGGGGTTCCCCTACCAGGGTTGTATTTCAAGCATACCATGCAATTCTTGACCACATTCTCTGCACACTTGGGAATCCCAGCATTCTGCCATACTGGAGCCAACAACTTACAGATACCTTTCGTACTGATATGTGCCATTCCATGTGCCATAGTAACCACTGGAAGCACATATGCCTCAGGCAACAACCATCGCTTATGTTCTGTCAGATCAATCCAACAACCATTCTCATCCAACTTACCCATACTCTCTCTCCACTTGCTTAACTCTTCCTCTGTGGCTTCAGCCTGAAGCGACTTCACACTCTCTATTGTGTTCTCACACATTCCAACATCATTAACCCATCTTGCGGGGCCTGCAACATACATTCTAGTCTTCACATTCTGTGCTGTTTCTTTCGCGGTCTCATCAGCAAACGCATTCCCACGTCCAACATCATCTGTAACTTTCCTGTGCGCACTGCATTTCATGATCGCAACTTGCAACGGTAGGGTCAGTGACTCAAGGAGATCATTCACCAACTTGCCATTCTGAATTTTAGCTCCATGTGACGTCAGGAACCCACGCTCTTTCCACAGT
Source organism: Triturus cristatus (assembly GCF_964204655.1). NCBI lineage: Eukaryota > Metazoa > Chordata > Amphibia > Caudata > Salamandridae > Triturus > Triturus cristatus. Next base: position 1,130,915,623 of record NC_140583.1, read on the forward strand.
CGTCCAAAATTATGAGCCACGCCAAAGGCGTACTGGCTATCTGTGTATATATTAACTCTCATTCCTTCAGACAACACGCATGCTCTCGTGAGGGCAATTAATTCTGCTGCTTGGGCCGAATTATGTGGCACTCGTGCAGTTTCCACGACCGTGTGTAAAGTCGTGATAGCATATGCAGCAGTCGTGTCACCATTAGGGAGTTTGAAGCATGAACCATCCACCCATAAAGTACCATCACACTCAGTCAGGGGAGTATCTTTTAAATCTACTCTCCCTTTCGTCTCTTCTTCTGTTCTGAACAGACAATCATGTTGCTCAATCTCATCTGAGTCTGCTGGAATTGGCAATAACGTAGCTGGATTCAGCGTATTACATCTTTTTATGTGTATATGATTCGCTAACAGTGTGAGTTCATACCCTGATAATCGCGCACTAGTCAAGTGTTGTGTCTTGGTCCTATTTAATAATGTGTCTACAGCGTGTGGGACCATAACGATCAATGTGTTGTCCATTACCAGACCAGCAGATTGTCGGATAGACATTGCTGCAGCAGCTGTCGCTCTCAGACAGCTTGGCAATGCCCTCGCTACAGGGTCCAAGGTGGATGAAAAATACGCGCATGGGCGCGGTCTGTCGCCAAAAGGCTGTGTTAACACTGACAACGCACATCCATCTTTCTCGTGAACATACAATGTAAAAGGCTTGCTATAGTCAGGAGTGCCCAACACAGGTGCTGAACACAATGCATTGCGCAATTCCACAAAACTTTTCTGGCACTCTTCAGACCATGGGATAGGATTCGGTGTGTCTTTGCATGTTAATGCTAATAAAGGTTTTGCCAACAAAGAAAAACTAGGAATCCAATGCCTACAGTATGAAGTAATGCCCAAGAAAGCACGCACTTCTCTCTGTGTTTTTGGCACACTCAACTGTGCAATGGCTTGAATTCTTTCTGGGGTCAGTTTCCTTCCCTCCTTCGATAAGAGATGACCTAAGTAGGTCACTTCTTGTCGACAATATTGCAGCTTAGAGAGAGACACTTTGTGATGAAAAGCGGATAAATGGCGCAACAATGACAATGTGGCTTCTTTACAGATCTTCTCAGTATCCGCGGCGATTAGTAGATCGTCCACGTACTGAATCAGGATAGCGCCACTAGGTTAGACAAGTGCATCAAGCTGCGCTTTCAAAGCTTGACTGTATATGGATGGACTCTCGCAGTAGCCCTGGGGAGCGCGTTTGAAGCGGAAGCTTCGGCCTCCCAGACTAAAACCAAAAATGTCTCTGCTCTCTTCTGCAATTGGGATACTAAAGAAAGCATTTTTTAAATCAATCACTGAAAACCATGCAGCAGAGGCTGGAATCATCGTTAACAAGGCAGTTATATCAGGGACAACCGGAAACTGTGGCACAACAATCTTATTAACCTCTCTAAGATCAATCACAAATCTGTAAACAGGTGGCTGTGAAGGGTCCGTTCGTTTTAAGACAGGTAAAATCGGACTATTGCAAACGTTGCCTCTTGTCTCTTCAATCACACCCTTATTAATCAAGTCGCCGACAATGTCTAACAATGCTTTCTGGCCTTCATTAGAGATTTTGTACTGGGGAATACGTGGCAGTCTGACATTAGTCTTTAAAGTCACCACGTATGGCGGTATCTCCAAGAGGCCCACGTCATTGGGACCAGTAGCCCAAAGGGCATCCGGAAGGGATGACAATTCAGGTGGCATTGTGTTTTTAGACAAGTACATTGGGGAAATCACTTTCTTGCCTAATGTAAGTTGTACTCCTGAAGGAGAACAGTACAGTGTAGCATGCAATCTTTTCAACAAATCTAATCCCAGCAAATTCTCACCACAACCTGTTGTCAGAATCAGGGGTGCTTTCAGCTCGCAAGGCCCAACAGAAAGTGACATGGGACTAGAAATCGGGTTCCTAACCGGGGCGCCAGAAAAACCTACTGAAACATTTATATCGCCAGACAAAGGTGCGCCAGGGAGTTTTGAATGCATGATTGAACTCTTTGCAGCACCAGTGTCTAGCAGAAAAGGCTCCGTTACATTTGCTGTAGTCACATCAACATACGGTCCACTCTGATCCACTGGCACTGAAACAACTCCCTCTCTCTGTCTATGGCTGTCCTAGTAATCACTACTTTCTGCATCACCGTCCTCCACATAATAATCATTATTGTAATACTGGGCCGTATTACTAGTCGCGTTAGCTTGCTGATCAAAGCTATTAATGGCGCTTTGGGGCGGAAGAGGACGCGCGTTCTGGGGAACACTTCCACGCCCTCTGCCTCTAGGAGCTTGCTGACCACCCCTACCTCTAGCGCCATACACATTACCGTTCCGTTGCATTAATTTAGGGCAACTATATTTATAATGACCTTCCTCTTTGCAGTATGAACATTGGTTGGGACCCACAGGGACACGTGGTTGATAATACCCATTCATTTGCTGATTGTTCTGAAATTGTTGGGGTTGGTGATAAACACCTTGGGGTTGCCTATAATTATTCTGACCTCCACGTGGTGGATAGGCCTGCTGTAAAAGGACCTTTGTCTTTAATTCCTTTGTTTTCTTCTCTGTCCTATCTTTCTCGTCTTTATCTCTATTTTCATAATACTGTGCAGTAGCCAGTATTTGCGCTGAGGAAGAAACAGCCCAAGAACTCTCTGAATCTTTCAACTTTTTACACAGGTCAGGAAGTAAATTCTGCACAAACTTATCCACAAATAACCGTTGGCCACCCTCAGTACTCATATCCTGCCCACTGTGGTCAATAAACGTTTCCTCAAACCTAGTAAAGAAGTCTGACACTGTCTCATCCTTCTTCTGTTTACACGCAGATAACTTGTCCCAATTTACGCGCATTGCAGGCATTAGTGTCTTCATATATGTGATGATTCTACCAGGCAGTTCAGCTACTAAAGGCTCAGGTTTCGCGCCACCAGTTTGTCTAGTATCAGCAGCAATAATGTTAGCCCATGTATCCCCTAGTTCTGCATCGTGATCTGCATTACGTATTGACCCCCATAGAGGCTGTGGAACAACATTACCAAACAACATGTCTATGTCTGCCAAATTCATAACGCATGATCCTGCTGTTTGTGACAACTCTTTATAATAACCTGCTGGGTTTTTACGGGGATCGGGTAATGTCTGCTTAAGCGCTAACACCTCAGAGCGCTTCCATGGAACATGCACCCAAACACGTTGGAAATGCGCTGGCACAGCGGGGTTACCACCGGCAGCTGCGACTGCTTCCTTCCATACCGGGGGAACTTCTCTCATGGGGTATTGTCGCGCTTTTACCTTTTTCCCCACAAGGACATCTTGTTCAAACAATGACTGTTGACAATCATCATTCCTGAAGGACAATACAACTGCAACTGCTTTATCTATATCGCGGTCCACGATTATACCAGTTCCAAAATCAAACCTCACTCTACACAATTCCTGCGGGCTCGGATTTTTACCACTATCCTCCAATTCTTCAGAGAGAAATTCGCACATTTTCTCAAACACATATCTCTGTTTTGGGGCATCCCATTGATGGAAAACGCTGACAACTGATTCCACATCATACAATGAAGGGAAAACAATCCATCTACGCGCCATGCTGTCTATTACCTTTTTCTCATCAGGGTTAGGCAATTGACTACGCAATTGCTTACGCCGTAAACCAGGAGTCGCACCAGACGACTCAAAGAGAGGCGACATTAATGTAGTAACCACATTAGCTAAACGCTGTCGCGCTGAAGGAGAAGTTGAAGCGGAAACAGGGGGAAAAACAGAGGGAAGAAAAGAGGATGTAGAAACGGGTACTGGAGTGGTGCAAGGAAGAGTGTTAGGGGAGGCAGCTGCTGAATTAGGCAAAGTCGCAGGAAGTGCGGGGGCAGTTGGAAACACAACTGGCAACCCTTGAGAGGGTTGCGCTACAGGGATAAGAGCCGGCTGCAAAGCAGCTGGCGGTTGCGGCAAAGCTTGCGGCATATTGACTGGAGGAGGCATATTCACAAGCTGGGGAGGCGCCGTGGCATTTTGCGCATACGGGGGTGGGGAACTCAACAAATGCGACATCAAGGGATCTTTCTCCTTTTCTTCTAACTCATTCTGCTTAGAATGTGGTAAAGCTGGGTAACATTTGTCAATCCCTAACTTGCGCTGCCTGTGTAATTGCTCGCTCATCTGCTCCTCCTCATTGTCTTTAAATTGTACAGCTGCTTGCATTACTGTCATACCTTTTTCTCTCTTATTCTTTTTCGCTAGCTTAATTTCCTTTTGTTTGGCTTCCTTTCGCCATAAGCGGAAAGAGTCAAACATCGCCGGCCGGGCTTTCTTCTTAAACAATTTAATTTCCAAATTATCTAAAATATCGGTATCAAAACTACCATTTTGGGGCCATTTTAAAACACCGTCTTTTCTGGTGTAGTGGATCCATACTTCGTTATATGCAATGGGGCCTACGCCATGTTTTACATAGAGCTCATAAGTTGGAGTTCCAACCGGAGGAACCGGGCATGATTCTTCCAGCTGGAAATCTCTTCCACAACCCAAACAAAATATTCTACCAAATATTCTAGAACCAGGCATCTTCGCTCACTAGTCTAGATCCAAACGTCAAAGGATTATCGATTACGATATTCTCGTGAATACACGAGTCCTCTGGCTTTGGGGTTTGCAAACACCAAATCACCTATTACCAAATCAAACCAAACGATCCCGAAGGATACCAAAACAAATGGGAGACGCTCCACGTATACTTAACTGAATATTGCTAATCGATGGCGTCACCAGAAGACTCTCTCGATTGTTTCGCTCTCTCAAACTCGTCAAGGGTCCAAAACAGGTCGATTAATCAGGGCAGCAGTCCTTCGTAGCCGTCGGGACGCGGAGAACCTCGCAGAAAAGACTTTCGGACCACGTCGACATGCAGGGGTCGATGAAGTGGCGGCCTTCCTCCAGAATTTCCACACGAAGCTCCTCACGAACCTCTGGCTTGGACTGGTACCGCTGAAATCGTCCCGAGTTGGGCGCCAAACTGAAGTACTGGGTAATTTAGACCCAGCGGTGCAGGGACACACACCCTATGACTTCTGGGTTCACCCTGTTCCGGACCTACAGAAACACAGAGTCTTCTGGGTGAAGTCAAAGAATCGTTTATTGGCTGCAGACCAATGACAGGTATCCTAGAAGTACAACAGCGTGTATGTTCTCAGGAGACTGCTGAAAATCATAGGAATGGACTTCATCTTAAATACCCTTTTTCCTGCCTCAAGCATACATTCCTAGGTTTTATGATACGGCAATATGCAAGTGTACATTACAAAGAAAAGGCAGAGTCATGATGACCATCCCACATTCCAGTTCGGCCAGCCCACAATGATTTACACAACAAGGTTCAGATCCCACATTACATGTAAACAGATCCCCCCAATAAACATGAGCATCTCCTGTTTTGGGAACCAAGTCATAAAGCAGGAACAGCCAGGTGCGAAAGAGATTAGCCAGGGGCTTGTGTAGAATGAAAGGGTTTTATGACGGGTCAAGCCCTGATGCTAATCACAGGTGGAGAGAGGAAGGGGAGCTCGTGAGACCAGTTTGACCCGGGGCAGCAGAGCCAGCTGCCCAGGTCACAGAGAAGTCAGAGAAGAAGCCCATGTACTGTGAGGCCCGTATTTGCTCCATTATAGCCTATGTGAGGGCAATGACAAGATGGCCACTGCTTCCAAAATGGAACCCGCGTAGTGCAGCAGAATAACGTGTACACAGTGCATTCATAGCTAGAACGATAAGTAAAGCACTCGTACATGCCGCATTTACCATTTGCGGTTCGCTAATACCAAGATAGACAGGGGTAGGGCCCTGTTCCCTACGTGGTCCCGAATATTAAAGTACGACAGGCGCCGCCCGCAGCCGGCCACCAGGGCAACCGAGGGCAGAAATATACCGGGGGAGCCCACCAGCAATGCCACAAGCTGTTCCTGGGTCCCGTAGAGGCTCGTAGAAGCTGAATCCGGTGGACGGCGGGCAGGAGCTCCGGAAAACACGTCCTACCTCGCCGCCATCTTGGACACGACCCCACAAGCTGTTTAAAGTGCATTGTGCAAATAGCAGCAATTCTTAAATAAAGTGCAACACGCAGCTATCAATCATAATAACATTATACATAATCTATCAAACACTTTTTTTTATTTGAAGGTTTAATAGAGCGCGAACATGACCCTTGCGGGTATCAGAGCGCTTTACAAGAGAAGTAGTTAACAAAGGAGACAATGTACAAGAGAAACATCGTATTTCGAAATAAAGTCTTATGTTCCAGCTGGTTGTTCTAAGAGTCCGCATCAATATTTAAGTAAATTTCGACATGAGAAGAGATTTGACTTCTTTTTTGAAATAGACAGTTGAGGGGTTGAGTCTGGTTTCTAGGGGTAGTGCATTCCAGATCCTTGGAGCAATACCAGAGAAAGCGCAGTTAAATGTTTTCTTCTTGGCAAACCTTTGAGGCTTTAGAAGAAGGTTGCTGGTGCTCCTGGATGATCTGTTTCCACACGAAAGCTCCAGTTTCTGGGCCAGATAACTCGGTGTGTTGTGATGGATGGCCTTATGCGTCATGCAGGCGATTTTTCATTGAATTTTTGCTTCGAAGGGTAGCCAATTGAGCGCTTTGAAGTCAGGGGAGATGTGGCTATTTCTTTTAGAGCCTGTGATGCCGTGGGCCATGCTTAATTTTTACACTACCGGCTTCTTCTCCATTAATAATAACTTTGGCTTCCGCATAACTATATAGTTCTTTTAACATTCGTAAAAATTGTGACGGGAACCCAAATTTATCTAAAAATTAAAAAAAATGCATTCCAATCTACTAAATCAAAAGCCTTTTCTGCGTCCATCATCATAATCACCGCATTAGTCTTATTGGCAGAAAAATATTCAATGGCTTGTATTAAAAAATATGTATTAGCTGCCATCAATCACCCTGGAATAAAACCATTTTGGCCCTTATGAACCACCTGCTGATCACATGGGACTATCCTTTTTGCCCAGATCTTCATGAACAGTTTATAATCCGTATTTAATAGACTAATCGGACGATAGCAGTTGGGGTCACAGGGATCTTTATCTTTTTTAAGAAAAATTACTAAAACTGATTCCTTATTATTATTATAATTATTAATTGATTTTTAAGGCGGGCAGCTACCCACAATGGGGTCTCCCAGCGCCGCCGATGACCAGGCAATAAGGGGATCACTGTGGCTGAAGTTTATTTGCGGGGAAATAACCAGGTTTTCAAATTCTTACGAAAGTTCAAGTAATGAGGTTCCAGCTTCAAAGACAGAGGAAGTGAGTTCCACAGCTTAGGAGCGAGACATGAGAAAGAACGACCTCCCATTCTAGACAGCCTAAAACGAGGAATATGAAAATTGCCCTGTGATGCAGATCTAAGCGAGCGGACAGGGACATAAAGATGGACAAGAGATTGCAAGTATGCAGGAGTAGTCTGATGTTTAATCTTGAACATTGTACACAGCGTCTTGTGTTCGATGCGCTTGTCTATACGAAGCCAGTGTAGATCATGAAGAAAAGGGGAGACACTAGTCCTACGGGGGATTTTACACAGGAGACGAGCTGCAGAGTTTTGAACCAGCTGAAGTTTCCGCAAAGTCTCCTGGCAACCCCCTAAGTACAGCACATTTCCATAGTCCAGGCGTGATGTTATTAACGCCTGGACGACCGTACGCTTGGTGTAGTCAGGGAGCATCCAAAGAATCTTGCGTAGCCATCTCAATATGGTGAAACAAGTAGCTGCGACACTCACCACTTGTTGCCGCATAGAGAGTGAGTCGTCCATTATAAAACCAAGGTTCCGCACCTGCTTCACAGGCTGGGGAAGAGAGCCCATTATAGGAGGCCAATGTCTGGGACCCCAACGGTGAGTGTTCTTACCGAAGATTAAGACCTCGGTTTTTTCACCGTTCAGTTTTAGCAGATTAGTCTGCATCCACTCAGCCACCTTACCCAGACCATGCTGAAGCGAGGAGGGAGAGCTTTCCGCTTCAGCTGAAAGTGAAAAAATGATCAGGGTATCATCTGCATATGAGTTAAGAACTAAGCCAGAGGCCTCCACAATATCAGCCAAAGGACGTACGTAGATGTTAAATAACAGAGGGCTGAGTGAGGACCCCTGGGGAACTACATATGCAGATGGGTGAATGGATGAAGAAGCAGTGGACAAAAAGATTTGAAAGGAACGGTGTTGCAAAAAAGAAGCCAACCAAGACCAGGCTGAACCAACTACCCCTGCTGACCTAAGTGCCTGCAATAGAATGGGGTGCGACACGGTATCAAACGCGGCGCTTAAGTCCAAAAGGATAAGCGCCGCCGTTTCTCCTCGGTCAAGTAACAAGCGTAGGTTCTCAGTTACTCCTAATAACCTGGTCTCGGTTGAGAAGTGAGAACGGAAACCCGATTGAGAGTGATGAAGAAATCCAGAGGATTCGATATGTGACAAAAGATGGAGGTTAACATGCCTCTCAAGAATTTTAGAGAACATAGGAAGCCGGGAAATAGGACGATAACTTGCTAGAATTTTGGGGTCAGCTGTGGGTTTTTTAAGAAGAGGGACCACCATCGCTAGTCTTCGGGAACCGTTGATTCTTGGAGTGAGGCATTTAGCAAGCTCTGGATAATAGACAAAGAGTCCTGAGAAAGCTGACGCAAGATATTTACCGGAACCGGATCAAGGGGGGAACCGGACTTAACTTTGGATAAGCAATCAAATAAGGATTTTTGGTCCAACAAGGGCCATTTAGATAAAATGGGTCCAGAAGGGACAGTGGCAGACGCTAAAATTGCATGTTGCATAGAAGGGAAGAGAGGCTGCGAGCCTAAGAGGGAATGATGGATCATTTCTACTTTGGCAGTAAAGAAATCAGCGATCTCATTACAGCGAGGTTCATCGAGAGATGGTGGCAGTGGGAGGGTCTTAGAGCCCGCCAAATTTTTTATCATTGAAAAAAGTGCGCGGGCCGGTTGGAGGATTTATTAATTTCATTAGTTACAAATGTAGATTTTGCTTTACTACATGCAGGATGATACTGACCAAGTGCTGCTTTATAGGTAAGTTTTCATTGAGGGCTATACGTTTTTCTCCACCTGCGCTCCAAGTACTTGCACTCAGACTTCACAAGTTTTAGGTCGTCAGTGTTCCATTTTGCCGGTGGATGGTGACCTAAACTGCGTTTACGACGCAGGGGCAAATGCAAATCAATGGCAGTGGACAGCCAAGATGTAACTGCTAGATTCAGAGGCAGAAGAGGAAGTTCAGGGTCTGGACGCGTACCACATAATGTGGTGTTAAATGCAGTGAGGTCTAATTTTGACCATGCTCTATAATAACTGGTATTGTCCCCTCTATTGACTGGCAAGGTTCTCAAAATTTGCAGACTAAAGTAGATGGCATAATGGTCGGACTAATCCAGCGGAATGAGTGACTTACATTCGAAATTAAGAGTAGAAAAGATTGGATCCAAGAGGTGACCTGCCTGGTGGGTAGGGTCATGATTGTGCAAAAAGATGTTCAATGCCTCCAGGTCCGTCAGGACAGCGCTAATTAACCTGTCCTGTGTATTTTCCAAATGTAGGTTAAGGTCTCCCACAATAGTAAAATTAGCTGACTTAAGTGTGAAGGGAGCGACCAGCTCTGCCAAAGATGACAGCCAACTTGTGTATTTGTCCGGCGGCCGATATATTAATATACCGGAAAAAGTCAGCTGAGACGTGACTGCTAATTTAAAAAAGGCAGATTCACACATAGGAAAGGAAAGGGCTTCCAGGGTGCATACCGTATTCGATTTAAAAATTACGGCGATCCCTCCACCTCTGCCAGAGCTCCTATCACATCTCACCACTACATAGCCCTCTGGAAGGGCACTGGCCACATCTGGACCGGACCCGGGATGAAGCCATGTTTCGGTCAGAAACACCGCATCCGCATTCGCTGAGTCTCTAGAGGTTTTGGAAGGCAGAGTGTGCGGGAAGAATCTTTTTTTAATGGGATTAATCGAAAAATTACATTGCGGACACTTACGATGAGATATGTTGGCCATATCCATAGGATCACACAATGAAGGGTTGCCCCGAAGACGATGCAGATCTAAGGTGGAATACACATAGGGAGTTCCACAGTTTGGCTGCACGGTGGCATTATGGCTGGTCGCTGGGCGCTCCAGGGCGCAGACGGGCGCAGACGGGCTTGCCTCTGGCGTGCCTCTGGCGCGCCCCTGGCTTGCGCTAGCATCCAGGCGCTTAAATGCGTCCGGTTGGCAGGTCAGAGGGAGTGCCCAATCAGTCAGCAAAGTCCTCCCTCTCTGTTGATGTTCTAGCAGCGAGAGGGAGGCAACGCCATAAAGAACAACCAAAAATTAAAATGGTGAGTAAATCGGCACAAAATGTACCCGTGAAAGTAAATTTTTAAAATGCAGGTATGTGGACAGGAAAGAAACAGTCTTCAACCCTTACACATCAATACACAATGATCCATTAAAACTTTTAGGGATGTCTACACCCTCCTTTTTTTTTCTTTATTATTTTATTCCTTCAAACCAGCAGACAATGTACAGAAACAATTGTCTACACCCTCCTTTATCTGATCTCAGAAAACTGTGATGGAACCTGAGGTAGCTCCCAAAAATCAAAATAGTCTATCAAATCTGCTTCGTCTACCCCCTGTGTTTCTGCATAAATTTGATTAAAATGTGAAAGAAATACCTCAGAAATAACATGTTTGTCGTCTACTAACATGCTCGTTGATGGATTCTTAACTTGGGTAATTATTTGGGTTGCTTTCTGATTTTTCGTGGACCAAGCCAAAAATCTACCAATCTGCTGACTTTCCTCATAAAGCTTCTGTTGATAAGCCTTACTTCCTGATATTTCTTCTAACAACAAAAGAATCCTTCAAATGTTCCTTTGCTTTAACTAATTATTGCTGTTGTGCTCTGAAAGTGTACTCAGCTGTATTTATTAAAGTAACATTTTGTCTAGCCTTCTCCACTTCAGTCTGTAATTCTTGAATCTTTTTTTTTCTTAATTTGCTTATTCTTGCCTTATATGATATTGTATGACCCCTAAAGGTAGCTTTAAATGCCTTCCATACCATAAATATTGAGGCAGAATTTACATTATGCTGAAAAAACTCCTTTATAAACAACTTGGCTTCTGTCATCCAGGTAGTATCTTGTAATGACGATTTATCAAACTGCCATTTAGGCCTCTTTTTTTGAGTAATTTCTAGCCTCAATGTAAATGAAACTAAAGAGTGGTCTGAAAAAGAGTTGGGAAGTATTTCTGTTAATTCAATAGGAAACAATTTGTTTACTAAAAAGAAATCCAGTCGAGATGCTGATCTAAATCTTGCTGAATAGCAAGTATACTGTCGTAAACCAGGACGCCCTAACCTCCATGGGTCTAATAAGGAAAAACCTTCTGTTAGGCTACTTATTAATTTTGTGGTTTTAGGCTTTAACTGTCGCATTGCCTTGTTTGATGTATCCAGTGCCAAATTCTGGATACATTTACAATCACCACCCAGGATTAATATACCTTCCATTTGTACTACCAGCTGATAAATTTGCTATAGTGCAACCGTATCATCCTCTATAGGACCATAATAATTAAACAAGTTCAGCACTACTTCCTCTAACTTCACTTTTACCCAAATCCATCTACCTTTACCATCTCGTCAGACCTCATTAACCTGCCAGTCCAATGAATTAGAAAATAAAATCCCTACGCATCTAACCGCTAGATTAGCTGATGAAAAATATGCTTGCGTATATTTCTTAGGAAGGGAAATTTTCGAGGTGTCAGACCTGAAATGAGTTTCCTGTAAAAATATAATTTCAGGAGAGAGGGAATATATCCAATTTAAAAGGGCCAAGCTTTTTCACAGATTCAGTAAACCATTAACATTACTTGTAACCACTTTTATATTCTGCATTTTTGATTCCATTTTTGATTCCATCCTAGTTTTCCTTCCAATTCTTTTACCAGTTTTCTTACCACTAGTTTCATCCTACATTTCACATCAATCCCCCACCAGACAACTCCCAGCAAATTCTGACTCCTCTGTAAACATATCCTATTAACTACACTATTTTCTTGTTCATTTTTTCCTTTGCTATCCCTTTCCAGCCCCCCACCCTGAACTCCCACCCCAAAACTCCCGGGAGATGGGGAATAGCCCACCATACCCCCTGCCTTCTCCCAGTGGCTGCCCACCAAACTGGGTGCCATGTTATTGCACCCTTAGTGACCCTAGCCCCTCCACAACTCCTACCGAAAAAAGAGGGAGAAGAGAAAAAAGAAATAAGACAACAGCCTGAATTTGTTTTTTTCCCACAGAAAATTTCTGACGAAGCTCCTGTGCCTCTTCCAAATTTGGAACATATGGAATTTTCCTTGGACAAGTACACGCAATTTAGACTGTTGGGCTATAGTTGCCTGGGCCCCTTGTGCCTTAAACAAATAAAGAAGTTTAACAAATTATTTTCGCTGACAGGCTGTGGTCGCGGACATATCAGAAAAGATACGGCAACTGGGGACTTCTTGAGTTGAAATCTGTCGCTTTTGAACGGCCTGAGTCAATACCCGTTCTTTAATTCTAAAATCTGCAAAATTAACAAGAATAGTTCTGGGTAACATCGAATTCTGGAATGGCTGGGCTGGAACTCTATGTGCTCTTGTGAGGGTAAGATCTCCAGAAAAGCCCGGGAGCACATTATCTTTAATAAATGTCTCCACCCATTGGAGCATTTGTGTCCCCTCGCAACCTTCCGGAACCCCAACCAGTCGCAGATTTGAACGCCGAGAATGATTCTCCAATTCCTCCATCTTACTCTCCAAACTAAGCTTTGTTTTTTATCCATGTCCGCTTGACGCTGGCTCATAAACTTGATGAAGTGCATGCTTGTGTTTGGTCAATGAGCAAATATTGATCAATTTTTCTTCATTTTCGAGTTGATATTTGGTGAGATACACTTATAGAGGAACTGTCCCATGTAGAAACTGCAATAAGAAATGGGGTGCGACAGGTTGAGGTGGGAAAATCAGCATCTAACCAAAATGCTATATCATTGATTATCATACACCTCAAAAATCTCAGTCAAACAACGTTAAATATATATGTTACTTGCAGTTCATGTAAGCATATATGGTTAATTAGTCAGCCTGCTAAGTTATAACACTTCTCTCTTTCCACAGTAGGAATACAAGAGCAGAAAACAATTGGTAAACACCAGCCAATTCTTACGTCTCACACTCCTAGACGCAAACACCCAGATTTACTAATTTTTTCCATCAGGTTTGCGTCACTTTTGTGAGGCAAACCAGGTGCAAAGTGCTAAGGTGGGATTAATTCTCCAACCTAAGTCAGTATATGCGTGGGATAGTATCCGAAGGTAACGTGAAGGTCACTGTCTGCTGCGATGAGTTACTTTGCGTCATGAGGGCATTCCATGGGTGGTGCATGGGCATTCCCATGAAACCACCTATCGGTTTTGATCCAAATTCATATTTACAAACCTTGGTAGGCAGGAACTTGTGCTAAAATTGTATACCTCCTCGAGGCAGGTGTAACAAGAACTGTTTTGATTTCTCCATGTTTCTACAACTTGTGCTGCAGTGTACAGCACACAAAGTGGGTAAAACCTAAACACATAGTTTTTGTACTGAAAGGGACCCCTTCTAGTACAAAACCTATGCTTTAGAGAACACACACACCTTTGCACCATGACACAAGGGTATATGCAGTGTCACATGGTTGTCAAAAGTGCGTCAGTGGTGAGGGGAGAGAAAACATGCACCATATCTTAGTATATACACCCCATTTTTTCTCGCTCCCTTTGAGGCAAGCCAGTTCAGTAACCATAGTGCAGCATTGCTTTGCATCAAAGAATAGTACATCTGGGCCACAAAAATGTCTGTGAGTTCAGTAGAAAGATGTTTGACAAAATATAGGGACAATTAGGGTTTTCAAAAGGAATTTACATATCCTACAAGGCTTTATTGTTTTTTTATGGGAAAGAAAGTTAAAATAAAAAGATTAGAAAAAGATGAACTTATCAAGATTATCAAGATCAAGATTTTAAATTTAAAAATAGTTAAGAATTATTGCTCCACATGTTTTAATACCAGAGATAAATTGGGATACAAATTTGGGTTAAGATATTTTAAATATAAAATGATTTTCCTTCTGTGAGAATATTAAGATGTGGGTAACATACCTAAAGATCAGGCTGCTGAAGCACACATTTCATTTAAATTGTAGTGGTGCATCATAACCAAACGTAGAGAGCACCTTTATATAGTCATCATCATCATCAAATAACTTTATTCGATTCATATGAATCATAACAGTATACATCACAAGTAAAACAAACCATAAAACTTGCTATACAACATTTATATAGTCACTTGTTGTATTACCATGAAGTGTTAGAAATGTGAAATGTATAAAACAAGGAAACGTGACTCATTTTAGGACATTGAAAAGTACCATGGAGAATCAACAGAGAAGATGTAACCAGCAGAAAACATTAACGTTAACAACTTGTGTTATGCAAATGACAAAAATACATGTAAAAGATGTGCTTAATAATTATGTCATTTCATACATGGGCCGATTCATTAGTTGGAATTAGATCAATGATATGTGAATTTGTAAGAGTTGATATGATGCTTCTTATGTTAGCTGAAATTTGTAGGCCTGAAATGCAAGTCCCTGAAAACTCTCACTTTAGAATTAAGTTTGAATTGCATGTGTGCTGTGGAACTTGTTCTTTTTCATGACAGAAGCCCTCTCACTAGAGAGAATAATGTCTTTGTTTTACTGGTTAGGACATAAGAGAAGAAGTTACAATTGTGTGGTTTGAGTTGATAAAGGAAGGTCATTGTGCTCAAAACAGGAGAAGGCCTGGGAACCGAGGACAAACTGTAATAAAGAAGGTACACCGTCGACATCGTGGACACAGGGTGGATGGCGTGATCCGAAGGGGAGTGCCACCTGAGAATAATTGTATGTTCTAGATAGGGATAGTGTGCCACTTCTTCCTTGCCTTCAGAGAGGGAGCATCTTAGAACTAGCTCTGCCACTGGTAGCCTTATGCTGCAGGACCCATTGATTGCAGAGAGACTTCTTAGGGAGACTCCAAGTACTGAAAGCTTGTTATCCTTCCTCCTGAAAATGCTTAGTTAGGGATGTCACCTTACTGCTAGAGTAGGGTCAGATTAATGCTTTTTACTCACCAACCCTCGATGCAGGGAAATTTGGACTCATGCTTCCTGATTTTCTGTATTCTACAAATTGAATTAATTGTATTACTGATGCTGCATCGTTTAAACTGGATGCACAGATTTGGACTCATACTGGTTCCTTTGTACTACTATATTTTCGTGATGAGGTGTCTTTATGTTCAGCTGTTTTTGGCTTTGTAATAAATTAATTAAACTTTTTTAAAACGTTTTTATTTGATTTATTGATTTTCACAATAAGCATTGAAACGAAGAAACAGTACCGCTTAGCATTAACTGTGCTTGATCTTGATATCAGGTCCATATAAATGCATACGTTATCAAAAACAATCATTAATGACGACAATCCTGGATAGCAGGGTGAGAGGGAGGTGCATGTACATCACTATCGCGTCAGTGTCAGCCTAACGGATGGTTGTGTTCCCCGGCTTTTCCCAGTGCTTTGAGATGTATCCTGCTGCAGGGGGCACGGGGTCTCCCGTGCCCTGCTAATAAATATGAGTGGAATGACTGCCATATGTCAAGAGGCCTGGAGGCAGGTGGTTGCATCTGTGCATATGTGTCGCTATGCGTGTTGCAATATGTCATGCTGTGTAGCCATGTCTTTAACATGGGTGAGAATTTACTACCCCAATTTATGGCTACTTCCCTTTTGGCGATAAGGAGCGCAATTGCGAAAAAGTGTCTCTTAGTTTTAGGGAGGTCGTGTGTGTACCCCATAAATGCCAATATACATGAGAGCTACGTAAAGACCGCCCTTCAATATCTAGCAATCTTATCACATGTCAACGCCATGTGTGCAAAATCTGCCTCTGGGGAATGATATCTGGAACACGCGCGTGGGCGGAATGGGCCCATTCGGTGTAGTCTACTCAGTGTCATGTATGCCAGCCAAAGAAACTTGAGATGCAACAACTTGTGCCTACGTTTTGGAGAAACTCAGCGTGTTTGTATACAGCAGCGGCACCACTGTGGATCAGGGATGGGATGGCTCAAATCCCGCTCCCAGGTGGCGCGCACTTCAGCATCCTGACTTGGGATTAGGGAAACGGTGGCCTTGTACAGCCTGGACATGTGGTGGAGCCCACTCGTGTCTGTGAAAATTCATGTCAGAAGAGAAAATTCGGGGGGTTCGAGTGGATAACTGGGAATTCTGGCCCTCAGAACCCCCTGCAGTCTTTGCAATACAAAGTGGTCCATTACTGTTGCGTCACCAAAACAGGGGTCTTCCGTACGTGAAAAGATATGACCGCTAGGGAACAAGTCTCCAAACGTTGCCAAATGAAAATATGCTAACATGCGTTTCCCCGGGGTCTCCTGTAGAATGGAGACCCAGCAATTTCCCGCCATAGGCAATGAGGGGGAATACAGGAGGTGGGACCCAGTCACACTAAGCAGTCGGCGCCAGGCCCAACTCGTTGTGGAGAGCGTCTTAATGTCCTGTGGGTCACATGGCACCCCACCGGCAAAAGCGTGTTCCAGGGCATCGGGTTTACAAGGTCCGCTTCTGGTCTAATATATGGGATCCTGGAGTCAGCGTGGTACCAATGCCGCTCTAAGCTTGCCTGTGCAACAAAGTAGTATATGTGGAAGTTTGGAACCCCGAACTCACCCCGTTAGTAAGGCAACATAAGAGTATCCACACTAGCATAATCAGGTGTGACCGAAGGTTTGAAAAAAAACTGTTATATGATGGGATGGGGATATTTTGGAATAAGTACAAAAATTGAGGAAGAACAACCATTTTAATAATGGGCATTTAATAATGGCGATCTGCCCCGCCCCTGGCTAGCTCGCGATGTTACGTCTCAGCTTCCTAACCACAGTACCGTAATTGAGCTGTAGGATGCGGTCGGCGTCCGTGTGTATGTAGATGCTGAGATATTTGATGGAATCCTCGCTTAATGCCAAGGGATATTCTGCTGTCCTGTCACAGGTCGCAGGACTCAGCGGGAAGACCTCCGCCTTCCCCCACTTAATGCAGAGGCCCGGGAGAGCGCCGTACCGAGTGACTTCGCGAAGGATTGGCTCAAGGTTTTCACCAGGGTGTATCATTGGCATACAGAGTGAGGAGTAAACGACCAGTATTAAACTGCAAACCGCAATGAAGATGTTTCTCCTGTAGGTGCGATACCAAAGGATCCAGTCCCATAACAAACAACAAGGGGGAGAGCGGGCATCCCTGCCGCGTCCCCCGAGTGAGAAGGGATGAGGACATTAGTGTACCGTTTAGATGGATAAGCAGTATGGGTTGCTTGTACAACATCTTGATTACTGTCAAGAACCGTTCCGGTATCCCAAGCATGGCATATAAAAAGGGCCACTCAAAGCCTTCTCCTCATCGAGCATCACAGCTGTCGGGGGCACCGAGGGAGAAATTCCATGCAAGGTATCAAACAATGTGCAGAGATTCAGAGCTGTCGACTTATGAGGGATAAAGCCCGATGGGGTAGGTGAGCTCCTTTGTCTATAAGAGTCACATTTCAATGGGTCTTTTCCAAAAAGAAGTATTATAACTGCCTCTCGCAGCGTGGGGGGGAGTTCACCCTATTCTCCCGCCTCCTGATACAGATCCATGTCGCGTGGTGCCAGGATTGTCTCAAATGTGTTATAAAAGCAGCCGGAGAACCCGTAAAGACCTGGCACCTTGGAGAAATCCATTGCATCTATAGCCTCTGTTACTTCGTCTTATGTGAAGGGTTCAGCCAAGAACTCACGATGTGCCTTGTTGAGCCAGACCAAGGCGATCTTTTCCAAATAGTCCCTATAGGCCATCATTTCTACTGTGGCTCTAGATGTGTATAAGTCTGTGTAATAAGTAAGCACCTTCTTGAGAACGCCTACGTTACCAGTTATCCGCAAACCATCCTGTCCTTGCAATTCAGATATGTAGGTCTGTTTACGAGATTGTTGCATTAACCAGGCAAGAGCCGTACCCGGCCTCTCCCCCTCCCTGTATTGCCTGGCTACTACATAATTTTTCCAGGTAATGTGCCTCACGCTCAGCCACCTCACGGAACTCAGCCATTAGGGATGCAAGGCGTTGTAAGTGGGGGGTAATATAGGGCAGCATCACTACTATCAATCTCTGCAAACTGTGTTTCCATCTGTGACAATGTGCGACGTAAGTCCCTGAGCACCCCAGCACTCTATGAAATGCATACTCCCCTGGTGTAAGCTTTGAAAGAACCCCATAGGGTGGCCTTGGTGACTACGGTGCCAGTGTTGAGTGCAAAATACTCCACAACCGCCTCTCGTTCTGATTCAAACAATTTGTTATGTAAGGCCATATCAGGGAATCTCCATTGCCTTTCCACACACTCGGCCTCAGGGATCCGCAGCTGCAACAGAACCTAGGAGTGGTCCGACAGTGTACGTGGTAAGTGTCGAACTGAACTAACCCACAGTGTTACTCCCGTGGTTAGGAGCCAGTAATCCAACCGAGTCCAAGTGTTGTGTGGGGAAGAGTAATGAGGGTATTCATTCTGGCCTGGGGCTGTGGTGTCTCCATGCAGCTATCAAACCGTATGTTTCCCTGAAGTTGGACAGTGAGCGCCTAGCCTTGGGCTTTGTGTTGGCGGTGGATGCTGTGCTGTCTCTGTCAGGATCAAGAAGTATGTTGAGATCCCCTCCCAAGTAGATCTGGTCTACCCCCATGTGCTCAATTTGTGTGTGAATATCACTAAAGAAGTCTGGATCATCAATGTTTGGTGTGTAGACATTGACTAGTAGCACCGAGTGCTCGAGAAAAAATCATTTGACCAACAGGAAGTGCCCAGCAGCATCCATATAGACCGCAACTTCCCGTAAGGGAACACGCTTGTGAATCAATATCGTGACCCCTCTAGCATAGGAACTGTAACCTGCGAAGTATCTGTGCGCTCCCCAGCTGGCAGCCAGGGTGGACTGGAGAGAAGGTGACAAATGTGTCTCCTGCAGGAAAGCAATGTCCGCCTAGTGCCGTTGTAAGTAATGAATTACTTGTTTACATTTACAGGTGTTGTTAAGCCCCAAATGTTCCAGGACATCATTCTGAAATTTGCTTCAGGTTGCACCCTATTAACCATTATCTGTACCAAGGATATGCAAACTGTAAGGACCTGAACAGCTGTTACTGTACTGTAATAAAGACAATCGCATGAACAATATTACAAAAACATTTCTGATCATCCCACGTGCCCCCACCCATCCCCCATACCAAACTTCAGGGGAAAGACTCAACCCTCCACTGTGGAAGGAGAAATAAACATTGCGCTATGCAGTGTTAAACATAGGGAGTGCATCTGCACAAGGGGGTTGGCAACGCCACGCCGAATCCCCCTGTCTGTTAGAACAATGATGCCTAGAGAGGTGAAATACAATCAGCCTCATGCGGCAGTCACCACTGTATAAACATATGAAGAGGAAATATGAACTAAGAGATCAGCAGATTTAACAATGAGACTCAAAACAGCAAACCATGAGGAATGGGGAGGGGGATCCACGCTGTTGCCCTGATTTGGAGTAGGCATGACAAAATTCCTGAGCGGCATGCGGGGAGTCAAAAATGCATGAGCGACCATCCGCATCTACCTTTAGGCGGGTGGGGTAAAGCATCCTATAACACAGTCCTAAATTAATAAGGTTTGCATATTTCCATTGGGCCTCCTGCACCATCGCGGTGAAATCTGGGTAAATAGATATGGAGGACCTCTGCCACTCAAGTTGGCCTTTTTGTCACAAGCCATCTGCAGCGCAGTGTCCCTGTCTTTGAAATTGAGAAGACGGGCTATTATTGGTCGTGGGGGGCACCCTGGATTGGGTCGCGGTCCAAGAGTATGATGTGTGAGTTCCACCACAGAGGTGGGGTTGAAAGCATCTGGTCCAAACAAATCAATCAACAGTCTCCATAAACCCATCTAGTCGTCCAGTGTTGGTGGACTCAAGTAGACCACTACCCGTATGTTGTTGCACCGCCCCGCGCCTCCAAATCCTCATTCTTGATGCCGATCGATTTGAGTAGTTTCTCCATGCGCTCAAACTTTTTTGTAGCTGGGGCAGCGCCATCTTCCAAGTCGGAGATCCTGCCCTCTGCTGTTGTCAAGCTCCCCTCTTGTTGATCAAGCCAGACGCCCATAGTGTCCAGATGCTTGTCCAGGGAGTCAAAGTGGGTATCCTGGGCCTTAAAGCTCACCCTGAGTTCTACCATCATGGTACGCCTCCCCCCTCCACCATGCCGGAATGCTGGGACTCTGCTCCGGTGCTGGGTTTCTCACATAAGTGTTTACGTTGCTTTGGGTCATCCCGGACCATGCCCTTACACGGGGTGCCAAAACAAGGCTCTTGGACAAAGTGACCGCTACAAGCAACACAAGGGAAGGGCAAGCAAGATGTGTAGCAGGCCAAGCTCATTCAGTGTTCCCAACTTACAGTTGTAGGACCAATGGAGGTGCCTTCCATCTTGTGGCGTACCCAGATGCCTTTTTAAAAATGTGGGAGGAGGGTGGGGTGGCAGCCAATGCCAGGCAGGCGCCCCACCCAGGGTGTACACAACGCGGAAGCAGGGAGGCTCCAATGAGGGCCATGGCACCCGGCCTGATGGCCAACCCCCAGACTCACCCGTGACCTCTGTCACCACGGGACCTCTGGGGGGGTGCCAGTGGAGCTCACCGTGATAAGGCTGAAGAAGTAGGACGCCTCCACTGCCACCGCTCACCTTACGGCCGCAGCTCATTTTCCATCCGTGTCGCTCCAGCTCCACAATCAGCGCCATCCTTCCTTCAGTGCACCGCTCACCGGAGCCACGCTACGCGAGGCCCTGGCTTTGCACATGTGAGCTGGCCCCACTGCGTTCAAGCCTGCGGAGCCAAATTCGTCCCAGACGGCGGGTGTTCCAGGGGTTAAGCATAGCACCGGTTACTTCCGCCACCGTTCCCGCATCTCCGCCGACTACACAGCTGCGGTGACTGCCACCTGGGCAGCAGTATTTCAGGGATATGGACAGAGCTCTAAGCATACGCGGCCGTCACGGTTGGCGGCTTGGCCACGCCCCCTAAATTAATTATCCTTAAGTAGTTTTTCATGAGTTATTATAAATCAAGGGAAATTGTTAGCTAATTGATTGTTTCCCTAACAACTTTTCTCCCCTTTACACTTTCATGCTGTGAAAAAGAACCATCGATTTGTAATTCAAGAACAGGTCCTGGACCTTTCAGTTGGTAGCAGAGAAGGATGGTTCGCACATGAAGTAAGGGGAGAATCCAGAAGCAGTCTAGTAAAAGTAGAACTTAGACACCTAAAGCCTGATTGAGAACAGAAGGCGGCAGAAGCTGACAAGGACTGACGGAGTTTGATGGTGCTGCAAAATCAGAGGCAGAAGGAGGAGTGAGTATTAACAGGATGCATGTTGTGTGTTGGATTGTGGAAATGTTTGATTGTGTGATGTCATGCGACGTTGGTATGAGAGTCGAGTGATGTGGTTTCGGGCTGGACATGGTCCAAGGATTGAGATTTGAGTTGCAGGTCCCGACGAGTCTAAGATCCCAGGTTATACTAACAGGTGTAGAAGAGACAGAGATTGTGATTGTCTGACCCAAGAATTGAGGAGTTGTCGTGAGACGTCATCAGCAGTTCCATCTAAGACAGGGAACTTTGTGTAAATGGAGACATGGGAATCGGCTAGTGGGCTTTGTGCACAGAGGTGAGCTATACCGATTCGAGGTATCCGCATTAGTAGAGGGTCACTGTGTGTTAATGTTCTTTTGTGGTTTAAATATTATGATCTTTTAGATGGCAGACAATTCTGTATTTAAGATGACTGTGTGAGTAAATGCACGCAGAGATATTGTAAAGGATGGTGAGCTGCTGTGACATCACAGTGTGCAGTGCTGCAATAGGTTGGTTGGTGTAATGCTATGCTGGGATTGGTTGGTAATCATCGGAACGTTGTGGCTGAAACAAGTTGTCTATCATAATCAATTGAACAAAAATCAGCATTTTAAAATGATGCAGTGTTTTAGGGTATTGCGAGATCTATTCAGGGGTAATGAAGGGTTTGTTTATCTAGTGGGCCAAGCTGCGCTACAGAGGATACTGCAGCCCATTATATGGCAACAAACGATGGGCTTCACACTATAATCCAGCTCCACAATTGGCATAGGATTACGTAAAAGGGTGAATGGTCATTTCCACGCTATGGTTCATTTTGGTTGGAATTATTGAATCAGTTCAGAGGAGCAATGCTTGTGCTGCGACCTTTGCCTAGACCAACACAGTTTGAAGTGTTAAATGCATGAATGCGTATTGATCGTGCTAAGCAGAGGGAAAACTACCAAGGGAGGATGAAGAAAACTGTGAGGGCATATCAGGATTTACACTGAGATGTACAACTTAAGAGATGGAGAGTGGATACCATTGAGGGAGAGAGGTTGTATCCATTATTGGTAGGAGAGGGTTAGTCACGGGACAGGAGTAAACGGCCAAAGGGAAGCGACAGTAGTGACAATGAAGACAGCTTGTTG
The DNA here is from genome assembly GCF_964204655.1 of Triturus cristatus. Lineage (NCBI taxonomy): Eukaryota > Metazoa > Chordata > Amphibia > Caudata > Salamandridae > Triturus > Triturus cristatus. Next base: position 1,130,938,445 of record NC_140583.1, read on the forward strand.
GACTGGTTGTTAGCTGAGCATCCTCCACCTTACAGTTCAAAATCAGGTGAAGGGGAGGCGAGTCACAGAAAGTTGGGAGAAGGTGAGAAGTTTAGTAGCTCAGGTGGATCTTGATTTAGGAGTTGTGGTAAGGATATCAGCAGGAGTAGGGGTGAAAGGAGTGTGCGCCACGGGAGTTATGGAACAAAATGGTGCTAATGTAGCTTCATGGTTGCCAGTTACCACTGCTCCTGTTGTTCCTGTTTATAACCCGAGTTCCGTGTGAACCCTTTAGTCGGAGAAAACCCATACAGGCTGAAGAAGTGGGATTGGTAAGGACAGGGAGCACAAATAGGAAATGTAACTCTTTGTTGCCCATGGATTCTAGTACCCTTTAGCAGCTACCGCAGACCCTTCCGGAGTACGTATTGGCTCGAGAGCTATTTGGTCTACATCTATGACAAGCACTAGCTCAGATCTGCGGATATGGGAACGTCCTGTGAGGATCAAGAGGTGCGACTCTAGAAACAAGCACGGGTCAGGGGGCTTCTAGAAGTCCACATGTTTTTTACGTTGTTGACTTGGAGTCCTGATTGAGAGACCACAACAACAGTAAAGTGAGTCAGAATAGTACTTCGAGTTAGGGTACCATCAAGGCTGCAGTGAAGGTGAAACTATTGAATGTGGTGAGTCTGAAGGCTGAATTGGATGAGATTATCAGTGGGAATTCACCTTTAGACAGGTAGATACCCATGGGCTGGATGACCTGTTGTTTGTAGTGTAGGATGTCACCAGAAGGCCGAGACAGGCACGTGAAAAGTTGTCGGATTGGCTCAGAGATATGAAGTAGATGTATCCCGAACAAAAACATTGCGGGGAAATCAAAGGATCACAAGATCACAAGAGCTAGAGGAAAAGAGAGTGACTAGGTTGAAAACACAAATCAGAGAATTGGTGGAATAAGGCACTGGAGTTTTCCGGATAGGTGGGAGGAGAGATGGTCAAAGAAGAAGAGTGTTGGAAAGGTGACAGGAGAGACACCACCTCCAGGAGGGGGAACGTAAGGAGTATGGGCATATTCATTATGGGAAGTTCCTAGCAGAAGGAATGTGCATGTACCCTGGAGTCTGGGTGACCTTGCTGGGTTCACAAATGACTTCCCCAGGCTGAGGGAGAAACCTGGGGAGTAGTATGAGCACGTTGATCGCTGTGTTAAAATCTCAAAGGTGTTGTGAATTAACTTTTAAATATATTGTTTGAAATTGTGGTTTCTAGTAATTTATGGTCTGCTTGCAAGATTGCTATTGAGTGGCCTGCCGTTGAGCCAGAGAGGGGTCCGGAATCTCATGGTCCTTCACCAGTGGTTATGGAAATGTACGATCAGGTGATCACATGGGTGCAGTCCAAAAAAGCCCCTCAAGACATTGATTGGGGTAAGATAGATCGTGCGACCCAGAAACCTAAAGAGTCAGTACATACTTACTATGAGAAGCTATTACAAGCCTTTAAGCAGTACAGTGGGTTAGACACACTCGACCCTAAGGATATGGGACAGTTTGTATCCAAATTTGTTTCAGGATTGAGGCCGGAGATTAGCCTCATGATCCAACAGCACTTAATCTGCTGGCAACAAAAGTCTGTGGATAAAATCATATGGTATGGCAGGTACTGCAATGACAAGGTGGATGCTAAGCATCGGAGGATAAAGGAGAAATTGATGCTGGTTCAATTGTGAAATGCACAGGAGGGAGTGCAGACAATACTGGGAACTGCAGCTCATGGTCAAGGGAATGTTACAGGAGATGTCAAAGTAACGTCAGTTGCAGGATCAATGGGACAGGGAAGAGGAAGGGGTGTCCCCATTGATTCCAAGACAGTAATAAATGTTGCAACCCTGAGGAAGACTACTGCCTGTCATTTTTGTCACAAGAGTGGGCATTGGAAGTGCTAGTATCCTCTCAATCCTGCAAATCAAGTGCAGGAGGGAGAACTTGTGCAGGTGTCAGATGGAGTAAACCAGTTACCGACAGTGGCTAGGCCAAGATCGAATAATGCTGGAGGGAATCAGAACCAGTTAGTGCAAGTGCCCCAAACTCTGAGAATTTCGCAGGGCAGTCAAATTTAGCATCAGATGCCCTTAATGGAAGCTCTGGATGGATTTGATCAGGACCCGTCTTTATGAAGGTACTTCATGGGGGCGGAAGATTGTACCATTGGAACAGTCTTAGAAGTAGACCAGAGTGGACAATATGTCGAAGCAGGCATGGATGGTCATCCCATCACATTCTTAATTGATACTGATGCTACCCCTTCTACTGTGAGATGTGCAGTAGCCCTAAACCTGCCCCTGTCTAGAAAAACAATCCAAGATGTAGGAGTCTCTAACAAAAGAATGATTAACCCTTTAAAAGAAGAGGTGCCAATGAAAATTTGAGCCTTCAGGATCACTATCAGTTTGTGGTGTGGGATTCAAGTCCAGTCTGTTTGCTAGGACATGACTAGCTGTGCAAATTTATTTGTACCATCTGTTGCACACCAAAGGGAATTAAATTACAGATGAGGACCCTGCCTTTAAACTGGCAATCCAGAATTTTTTCGCTACATTGTTACCTTTACTGACAGGGGAAGACCTACCGCTGGATCTAAGAGACATGGTCTCTCTAGTGGTATGGGGGACCTGATAATGATCAATAACAGAGTGATACCATGTTGTCCTGTGGTACCAAATCCTTCTGTGATCCTATTTCAGATTCCCTGTGAGGCTGAGTTGTTTTGCAGTGATCGACCTCTGTCAGGTATATTTCTCTATCCCATTGCATTAGAAATGCAATTTTTATTTGCTTTTCATCTGAAGAATTGTTTTGTAACGTGGTGTCGTATCCCTCAAGGGTGTACTGAAAGTCCATCCATATTCACCCAGGTCTAAGCCATGTCAACAGTGGGAGTATTTTCTATCATATTTTCATATTTCGATCCTTGACAGATTACTGTACACATAAAAGGACTTGTGCCATACTAACTAGCTATGGGGGTAAATGTCAGAGACTTTCTATTGTATTATAAAATGCCAGAGTCTTCCTAATCTAGTGTTCCAATTCTGTGATATGCTTTCTAGATTTTCCTGTACACTGCCCAATATCTGACTTTCCAGCTTTGTCAATGAGCCAACCCAGACAAAAAGAAAGTTGTACGGCAAGCACTTCATATCCCAATGAGAAATATTTGAGAAGGTGGTTTCAGCTAAACATCTTTTTTAACACTAGAAAACTAAAAAACAAAAGAGCTTATTCAAAGATGTATTTTAAAATCAAAAGCCTATCCTCCTGCAAACAGTATGAGGTGTAAGTTCAATAAAAAAAAATAACAGAATGGTAGTGCCTTTATTAGTGTGTACATAGTGAATGTGAATGTCTTCTCCTTTTTAGTCCCAGTTTAGCGTTTAGAACCGTTTTTGCTGTTTATGTAGTCCCTGAACTCTGCTTGAGAAGATCACAAGGGGGCACCTATCTTTGACACCAAACCCTAATTGATCGATTTTCCTTTAGAGAATAACTTTGGAGGATGAGTCAATGGAAGAGGAGCCAGGCAGGAACTTCTGGTTTAAAACTCCATCCTTTCCATAAAACATTAGGGGCCTCATTTGGATGTCGGTCAGAAAGCTTCTGACTGCAGGTTGGAGGCTTTCCGACCAATATCCCTGGTTTGACTAAGTCTAACCAGCCGGTTATTCCAGCTGGCTGCTGATGGGCTCAAGAAGCCCATTGGAAGCCAGCCGGAAACAACAACATAATCCCTTTGGACTGCGTTTCTGCCGTTGGGATTATGATGTTGGTTTTGGACAGGCTTTTCATGTCAGTCTTTCCAACATGAAAAACGTGTCGGAAAGCGACTTTGGGGACCCTAGCTGGGCCCCCTTCTCCCTCTGGCCTCAGGTTCGGGGCACACAGTGCAGGGATTTACAAAAACTCCCATTTCTCTATGGGAGCATGTGCTGCGGGTAGAAGCCGCACTCAGCACAAGCTCCCATAGAGAAATTTGGTGTGAGCGACCACACCATGTGCGATCATATCCTAATTCGGTGGTCGGAAATGCCAACCTATGGTTAGTGAGTTCCTACACCGAAATGGTGGCAGGAAGACTGAAGACTGCCTGACATCCTATTTAGGGGCTAGGTCTTTTGAGAGGATTGGGACATTGGGACTCTTTTGAAACCCACCTCAGGGAGTTGGGTTATTGTGCTCTAGGCTGTTGGACACAAGGCTGCTAGGTGTAGGCTCTAGGGAGGCATCAGTTGTCAAGTGTAGAGGCCAAGTTAAGAGCACGTTAGGAGTGCCATCTAGGACATAATCTTGATAGCTTTTCCTCTTTTATTCCAGATTTCGTAGGAGATCATATATCTGACAATTGAGCGAATAATACAAATAATATCCATAACAAAATAGCGCTGCAGCCAGAGGGAAAAAAATAAATGTGTGAGAGCAATACAATCTGAAAAACAAAACACAAGTATGCTTTAAAGATTACCAAATCAAACCTATGTCAGCATTATTAATTCTCGAACAGGTGAATACATATTTTCTTTGTAACGTAGTTGCCCACCACCTCAAATTAAACTAATTATGGTAGATTTACAAGCCCCTTGCGCCACTTTTGCATCATTTTTAACATAGGAAAAGTGACGCAAAAGTTGCGCAAGGGGCCTGTAAATCTGCCCCATTATATTTTATTGGCCAGCCAACGAATGTGAGAATGTTCGGAGGCATCTTTTTCCAATTTAACTCCGGTCAATAGACCTTTGTAGTAGCCTGAGAGGAAGAGGGGTTAACGACAACTTAAATCTTGAGGTACAGTGATCCTTAAGACCACACAAAAAAAGTCTGAGTCAGTAACTGGAAGTTAAGGGCTTTGTTACAAACTCAAACCCAAAGTTATATTAATCAATCTCAAGAACAATCTGTAAGTATAGAGTATTATCAAAGGTAGACCAAAACATCTATCAATAGTGGTCCTCAACAACAAAGCACATATCAAATCCCAGCAGCCATGATACAAAAAATGAGGAAGGGAAATTGATGACAGGACAAACAATTCCTATCCTTCTCCCCAAACATGGAAAAAGTTTGCAGCATTTAATAACCCTACACTAAACTATGGATAGGGGAAACCTATTAAGGCAAGGTAGCAAGAAAGGAGTCAGCATTAGAACCTCTTTCGAAGTTCTACAAGTAAGGATAATGTATAGCATGAAGCCACACAATCAGAGATGGCAAGAGAGGTTGCCCTCTCCAAATCTACAGGAAATCTAACTAAACCCTAAGTGGGTTCACTAATTTAAATGCACAAAGAACATTCTTGAAAACATGATCTCATCCACATCATAATATGTTTTCCAGTTCCCAGAAAAGAGTTGGAGACTTGAACACTACTCCAATATTCCAGTCTCCGGTTCCAAAGCATCCTTTGGTGCCTTCTTTCATTTGATAGTACCAACTGATATCACTCACTTTGTTCTTTCAATTAAAATAATTTGACCTTGCCTGCTCTTTCTCACCTGAAATACAATGTGCCTTTCACTAGCTAACAAACGTCTTTGATCTACACTGCAAAGGAGAACAATATGCAGAAAAATAACTTTTATGTTAATATTAAATGTCTCAACTGCACTGCAAAGGAGAAAAATATGCAGAAATACAACTTTCACGTTAATATTAAATGTCTCAACTGCAAGGTTAATGCCCACAATCCTGCTAACTCAACATTTCTCTTCAAAACATATTAGTTCTATGACCTACATATAATCCAATAAATGAAATATTCAATCATAAATTAAGCTATTGCATGTGTAATAATAAATTAAGCTCTTAAATGTGGAACAATAAACTAATACATGTATTATTGGGCAAAAATATTAACTCACAATTTTATAAAGAAATATCAAACAACAAGTGATTAATTCTCACTAATCCCTGGCAAATGCACTGCATTAAATGCATTTTATCTCACCACCTAACAACCTAAACATCTAGAAGATTAGTGTCAGCAATCCAGTTGTTTCAGAAAAGTAAATACATTAAAATTCACACATATATTTATGAAATGACACAAAAGATGCACTTTGTATACCTTTGGTGTACCACATCTTATCTGCAGTATTGCACCACGTGAGTCCATAAGGCAACAATTAAATATATATGCGGCCTACCAAAATATAAAAGGATGGAGCCAAAATGATGCTACTAGAAATGTATAGGAATATTGAAGCGCCTCTGGGGTTATATCTGATCATTTCTGTTTACGGCTTGTTTGTTTGCTGTGGCATTAATAACAGGGAGTCTACCAGACAAACAATGAATATTAGTTTTCATTTGATAGAGACATTTCCATACATATTAAATGTCCTTTGACTCTTTCTACTAGATAAGCAGAAGAATGATGAGCCAAGTTTTTATTGCAATTTCCAGAAGAGTTAATCTGTGTGCAGTTAGTCAGTGAAATAAGCACAAAGTTGAATACTGTAAAATATGAGATGCAATGAGACTGATAGAGAATTAATCACTTTTTAAACTTCTTGAGAGGGTTAGGCTTTTAAGAATTAAAATTATGACATTTGATGTTTTGGTCCCATGTTACTGGGTTTACATCAACACAAATGATGATGTTGACAGTAACTGTCTTTGCAGAAACAATGAAAGAGTCAAGACAATTACTACAACAACAAAAAAATGCAACCTCTTGTAAGTATATATTTATGTTCAGGGCAAATGGGGCCCTACAGCCACACATATTGACCTCGGTATCACCCCTCTGCACTTACACTTGAAAGCCACTGAGCCACAACTCATTTCAGTAGAGCAGTGCTTTAAATGGTATGAAAAAATATAAGTTGTCTCAAAAAGGGGTGTGGCCATGGAAGCAAAACTAGGAATCCTGTGAAAGAGGTGAAGCCTAGGTTATTAATGGCATGGTTTAAAACATGAATATCTGAATCCTATGTTCACCCTGCAAATTAACAGTGGCAGCTGGTAGGGAACGGTGGCATGGGGGGCGAGGTAGAGGTGGGGGTAGAAAATTAAATTAAAAAAAGTTACCTACTGGTCGCCAGCCTCCACCTCTCTGCCACTTCTCGTCCATCGTAGGAAGCACCTGGGCTCCCAGGCTGCAATGAAGCGATGGTATTGGTTCCCCTAAGCCAAATCACAAGCTGTGATGCAGCGTTGTGATTGGTCTGGGCCCTGTGGTTCAGAGCGCAGACAGGGACAGGGAGCCTCTGCATGTTCCCCACCAGGCTGTGTAATGCAGCCTGGTGAGGAACATGCAAGCAAAGTGCACATGACTGTATGGCTAGGCCCAAGTCGAATAGACAGAGTCATGTGCACTTTGAATGTGCTCACAGTCCTCCCCCTGGCTGCTGCTCTGGCCAGCCCCGCCCCTCCCTGCACCGAAGAACAGAAACATAAAATGATAATAAGATTCCATTATTATCATTTTATTTTTCCTCTGCACTGCTCTAAAAGCAGTGGGGTGACGCTCCTCCGCCTTAGCGGTGGAGCCGCCGCTGGTAATTAAGGGCATGGCTTAAAACATGAAAACCAGAATCCTGTGCTCATCACACATCATGCCCCCGCCCATTATTTGGGTGCCTATCTGTGGGTATTCTGTTAATGCATCCAGACACTCCTGCATTCCTTGCTGAAAGCACACCTCAATGAACCCACTGTTTAACACAAATAACATATTTAAATGGAATAACTCTGGGTACATTCCATAAGCAGACTGCTCTTACTGAGCCTACATAAATGCAAATCAAAAGCTATAAGGATAATATGAGGTGAAAATAACACACCACACAACAAATGTGAGTTATGCTTAGCTTCTTGTTGATCTTGGCAAATTGTAAATCAGAATTTGAGCCATGTGTACGTAGTAAATCGTGCAGGATTCCACGATATACGTTATTTCATTTCCAACAGAAATATTGTGAAAAGTTCAATCACTTTCAGCACATAAGAAATGCAAGTGACATGATGGTTTACATAGACCAACGTAATTGCAATTGATATTGAATAGCAGTGTCACTGGCTATCATTGGAGTGTAGACAAACAACACATTGCATTGCAAAATGAACTGCACACACTAGTTACTAGTACAGTTAATGTAAATTAACCTATTAATCTTATATGGCCTAAGATCCAAGTGATATAACTGAAAATTATTAGTTTCAAGTCACGAGGGATATTTTTTAAGTAAGGGGCCATTTATCCAACCACTGGCAAAATATGTATAATCTCTGCTAGTTAAACAACCACCAGCAAAATAGTAGACACATCTCTGCTATTCAGCTACTGGCTGGCTAAATATTTGAACCTTCACTGTTTATCAGGCCACAGGCTGAATAGTAGAGATGATGTACTATTTGACTGGTGACCAGATAAATAGTATGAAATGGGGTTTATTTAGACAGATATGATGAAAAATGGAATGCAGGCAATGGTAGCCTTCTTGTAATGAAGTTGTAGCCTGTGTGAAGCTTTTGAAAGTAAGTACATAAACTAATGTACAATAGTATAATCATAGGTAAGTGCATCAATTAAGATACGACGTGTACAGATAAAAAACAGTCAAATCAATTTGGAATAAAAAGATTTATGATATTTTATGTAAGAAAAACAAATGCAGGAATCAAAACTTCTCTTTCAAGTGCTTCAGGAAAAGCCACGCTGATATTTTACGCTGCAGTCTAGGAATATTTGTTTGTCTGTAAGAATAATGACTATGATTTTAAACCATGTTACATAAATGTTTTCTTCACTTCTGAGAATGCATTTGTTTTTAATGTTCTTGATCCTCCTTTTGATTATTTGTGAGAGCTGGGCTCATTTAGGCTCTGGGTGGCCTTGTGCTAGTTTTAGGCTAATTATAGACGAGAATTGGGCTTACTATTTTAGACCTGGCAACACACCAGCAGTCAACAAGCACCAGCAAAAAGGGAATGCACGGAAACAGAGGGTATCTGGACCACAGAAGGAGGGACACTTACAGTAGGCAATTGGTGCATAGGGGCACATGCTTTGAAACACTTGCAAGAGATAAATTCAGTGAGACACAATAATGGTCTTCTGTGGAATTGGGAAGTGACAGGAATAGACAGGTAAACAATGCATCTGGGTGATTCACAGGAGTCTCTATTCACTCGGCTGCCTCTTGAATAAACACATTTGTCATACTATTCCCTGAGCAGAGTGTGATTCAGGTATGGATACCTATTGACCGTGTCATGAGTGGCCTCTTCGGCCACCCTAACATTTTAGTTATAGGAATGGTAGCTTCTTTTTTTAAGTGACAAACAGCATTTTAAGTGGACAAAGTATTTTTCTGTTTAGCCCTCCATTCTGTCCTTGAAAGTGCTGTTTCAGCAAAAGAAACCTGGGAGCTTAAAAAATTTAAAATCTGAGTGACAGACTTGGATGATGTACCTGAGCAAAGTCATTGTGTGGGGGTCCTGGAAAAGGAAGGAGTAGGACCAGTTGGGGGAGTATGATGGACATTGGAATGATAATGGCTAAGGGCGTGGACCTCAAGGTGGGCTATGGTGATTAGAACCATGAGGAGCAGAAGAGGAAGAACGAGACCCAGGGAAACCTATTCCATAAGGACCAATGATATCAATGCAAGAGGGGACATGGAACAAATGGCTGAGGAGGATCAGTACAATAAATATAAGACTAGGGGATTCGGGATGGGGTGATCAGGAGGGCCAAGAGAATGTGGAACAAGGGGTCAGAACCAAGTGGATAAGGGCCCAAAGGAACAGAAGGATTAGGGGTAGAATGAATAGAAGGCCCTGGACCATAAGGACTGGGAGGAATAGAATGATTGGGACCAGGAGTAGCTGATCCAGGTGGGCAGACAAAAGAGGACTAATACCAGGAGACCAATGACAGAAGGACCAGATACAGGAGGATCAAGACCACAGAGATCAGATCAAAGAGGACTAAGGATCCAGAAGCAAATGAACCACAAAGGGACCACTGCTGGCATGACCAGGAGACCCATGATAAATATAAAGGACAAGTCGGTCCAGGCCTAGTGGGACCAGGATATGGAGAGCCATAGGAGTTAGATTCATAAGGATGGTCAACCAGGGTGCAAGGACTACATGAACCAGGGTGACCGGCAACATGGGCATTAGCAGGACCAGTGATGCAGGGATGAGAAAGACCATACCCAGGAGGAACATTAATAGGAAGACCCTGATAGAGAGGACCAAGATCAGATGGACAAGAACAAGGTAGAACAGGCAAACTAAGGGATCAGGATGACTAATAGAATTTGAATGGGGCAGGAGGACAAGGGGACACGGGTGGCTAGAGAATACAAAGGCAATGGGAGAAGCACCAGAAGAACCAAAACAGGGGGATCAGAAAAAAAAGTCCCAGTGCTAGGATCAGGACTAAATCAACCATGGGCCCAGGAGCAGAGGGAATAGGAAAAGGAAAACCATGGGATTAGATAAATGAGGAGAGCAGGACCAGGAGGACTGATGGATTAGAAGTAGGGTGAGGTGAATGACAATGTCCAGGAACAGGTGCCTGTAAAAAGAGTGGTGCCCTCAGCTCTGGCGAAGGCAGTGACGTGGCGTCACTGTGGAGAGCTGTCATTGGGGAGGTCAGGGCTGCAGTGTAAGTTGAGACAGTGCATCGTGCTCTTCACAAGTAGTGCCCTTAGCTCCGGTGCAGGCAGCGGTCTCTGTGATGGGGTTGATCAGTTGCTGTTGTTGGTACAACCAGGGCTGCAGTGTAAGTCAGGGCGGTGCCTCATGCGCTTCACAAGTGGTGTCCTTGGTTCCGGTGCAGGCAGGGGCGGCGCTGGCGGCATCGGGGTTGCTTTTGTTGAGTTACAGCACCAACCGCATGTCTCCAAGTGCCCACAAAGTGGATTTGGCACCACTTGGAAGGACAGGACTCCTAGCTGAGAAGTACAGGTGCTGTTAGCAAGATGCAAGTGATTACACCCACTCATTTATCGTCCTGGCAGATACCTCAGAACATGGCATGTGGCAGTGCTAACACAGCTCAATGAAAAGACCCCTTTATCAACCTGTAGCCTCCATCTCTAGGAGTTTACTCTCCAGAGAACAGAGGTGGAGTGCAATAGAAAGATAAGCTTTTGCTGTGGTTTGGGCACTTAAGACGTTGAGGCAATACCTTTTTGTCACTCACTTCCTGAATCAGATCGACCACAAGCCCCTCAGGTGGCTCATGCAAAGGAGGGATGAGAATCCAAAATTACTGTGGTGGTCCAATTCCCTACAGGGGATGGACTTCAGGTTGGAACACAACCAATAGTAGACCACACTGATGCTGATGATCTGTCCAGGTTATTTTGCCTTAGTGACAAGAGGTTAAGTAGATCTACCCACTTTCAGCTGTGAGGGACACATTAGAGACCTGTCATCCTTAGGGTGATCTTCTGCTTCCCTCCACTGTTTGCTGTATCTTTTTGTTGGCCCTAGGATTCTGAATACTTTACCTCTTCTAACGGGTGCTAACATGCATGTGCTTCTCCCCTAAAACATGGTGACATTGGTATATATCTGACTGGCATATTTAGCTTCCTTTTAAGTCCCTTGTAAAGTGGTATTCCATATACTCAGGGCCTGTAATCTAAATGCTACTAGTGGGCCTGCAGCAATGATTGTGCCACTCACTCAAGTAGCTTTTCAATCCTGCTTCAGGCCTGCCATTGCAAGGCCTCAGTGTGTAGTTTACTGCCACTTCAACTTGACATCTCTTAACATTCCATTTTATTACACACAAGTCGTCCCTAAGGTAGGCTCTATGGACAGGGTGCTGTGCAACTAAAAGGTATGTTATTTTAAGTTTTACATGTTCTGACAGTGAGAAACAGCTATGTTTGTTTTTTTTTTTCCTTGAGGCCTACTCCTCTCATAGGCTAGCATTGGAATTCCCTAAAACATTTTTTAAGCTGTAATTCCTGATCAGAATGGAGTAGATACTTCATGTTTCTTATCTTTGGAATGGTAGTGATAAAACCTCTTTAGTGGTAACGTTGGATTTGACATTACCATTTTAAAAATGCCACTCTTAGAAAGTGGACATTACTCTGCTCTTAACTTTGCTCTATGTGTCTGCAGCCTGTCTCAAATACATGTGAGGGCTGGATGACAGCTAAATTTGCGCATTCCCTCTAGAAAGCAGCAAACACAGGAAGGGCTAGGTGTGACAGAGGGCCCATCTGTATTCTGATAGCCCTCCTGGGCGGGAAAGGGGAGAGGTGGCTTACACTTACATCTGAATAGGCTGTGTCCTGTCCTCACACAAAGGGCTGACTACCCCCACAGATAGCCTGGCAGACGCGACTGGGTTGAAAGAGATCCTTGTGCACTTCAGAGAACTCCTTTGAAGTCACCCTCTAAATCAAAGACACATTTAAGTATAAGTACCAGGGCTCTGATCCTACCAAATCAGTGCACTACTGGACCTGGGGTGAACTCTGCGAGAGTAAAGACTGCTGTGCTGTAAGGATTGCCACTTGGCTTGTGACTAACTTCCTAAGAACTGCTTCTCTACTTTACTGGACCCATCCCAGTTGAACCCAGATTGACTCCAAGGGCTTGCTGGCTTACCTCATGTTTTCTAAAGTCTCAGGGACATAAATTACTTCCTGTAATCCTGTTGGTGCAGCTGGATTCTGCCATCTGTAAGTTTGTTCAAAACACTTTATTCGGTTACTGAAAACCATAAAAGTTCCATAGAATAGATCACAATACATTACATAGAACACATACGGTACACAGTAAAAACACATAGATTACACAATGAAATTTCATAACCATTTCTTCAATAATAGGGCGATTTAAGAAAATTAGGGTGGGAATAAGACAAAATTCATGAATTTCATAAAATCTTTGGTATGGTTAAAACAATGAGGGCAATACACCATTACAATAAAAATAATTTAGTGATAAAAAGGCAAGTATTAAAAAGTAGTAACATGGACTTTACAGTATTCTTATACCATCATGGGGTGCCGGGTTTTTCTAAGTCTCACTGCTGCGACAAGAAAGCTCGCAATATTAAAAATCTCCCATGGGGGCGTGGCTTGGGCGCGCAAGGAGTGAGATGTGTGTTATCAAGTCTCCGCTCCGGCGCCTTCTGCATAAGCTATTTCCCTGGCCACTGAGACTATCATTTTCGATGCTGAGCCCTGAAAACCTTGGGAACCCCCACTGCTGAGATCTGGTGATGTGGGTGCTGCCCGGGAGCTGGCTGACCGGAGATATTGGCTGGCGTAGATCTGCCCTGCTCCCACTGCCATTTTGCCTGCAGGCCACGGTGGAGTCACGTGCGAGACCTGACGCTCTGTCTCGCTACATGGATCTAACGCTTGTGCCCTAGGGGGATCCAGAGGTCCTGAATTGTTCCAGCATCGCTTGGGAGCCTGTGGGTGGCTGTCGCTCCTCATCAGAAGCTGAACTTTAACGGGAAAAGGCGGGGAAGTTTATCCTGCTGGGCCTCGCTGCATGGAGGAGCGGCGCTGATGCCAGGCCCCGACGGACAAGGAGACACTGCTGTGCCATGCTGCGGAGGGAGGTACTGGGACGGGGGTGCGATGTCACAATCCTGAGCGGCCCGGGAGGCTCTCACTGAGTTCCTCGGACCTGCCGCCATTTTGCCTTTCCTTGAGGCCTGCGTTCCCCCGGCCCTGAGGTTGGTGCCTTTCCCTGCTGCCTGACCCTTGCCTGAGGTGGTGGATCTGGCTGAGGACTAGCACTCTGGCCCCCCCTCTCCACTTGCTTGCCTTGGTGCCTCCTGTCCTCTGGGCCCCATCGGGACACATACCTGCTCCTTGTGGCCCTTGGAGACCCCCTGGGCACTGCAGGGGCCTGCTCTGGGTCCTGTGCATCTGTAATTCCTCCCACTGGCTTTCTCCTTAGCCCTTGGTTGGACCGATTAGCCTCGATGCGGCCTGGTGATTTCCTCATAGCTTTGGGCCTATCTTCTGCCTGGGGAGAATCCTCTACTCTGCTGATCCTGCCTGTGTGCTCCCCTGTTGCCTGACACTGGTCTCTGGGGTTGTCGTTGCCTGCCCTTGGTCGTTATCCTGCTGCCCTTGCACGCCTGTGAACTGTTAGCCCTTGACCTCGTCCTGGGAGCCGGGGACTGCGCTGCTTTGGTGTCCGAACCCTCCATTGCCTGACTGGCCCCTCCCGGGTCCTCACTTGCTCGCTCCCTGATTTGATTGTGCACTATCCCTTGAGGCAGGGCTACCAGCTTCCTTGTTCATTGCGAGATGCCTCCTAAGCATAGGAACACTAAGGACCCTGATGCTGCAGCCTCCCGGGAGAATCCGGTGACCTCCTTGTGGTCCAAGACGCTTCCCAACAAGCAAGATGATTCTGCTTGACGTCCTCTGGGGTACCTTCATCCGGGGTGCCCATCACCCAGGCTTATATGTCGTAGTTTCTCCAGAAGATCAAGAACGAGATTGACTCCCTCCGCCAGGACTTCAAGGCTGGGCTGCAAGACATTCGCAGAGAGGTCACTGAAATTGGGGATAGGGTTGATGACTTCGAGCGTGCAGTGGATGCTAGGACAGAGGATATAGATGGTCTCTGGAAGAAGGTGACTGAACTTGAGGACCAGAACATCACCCTCCAGCTGAAGCAGGAGGACTTGGAGAACCGCAGTAGGCGGAACAACCTCCGTATCCGAAGCATTCCCCTGGGAACAGAAGGGTCGAACATTTTGTCATACACTGCGGACCTCCTTCATGACATTCGGGAGGGGGAGGGCTCTTCACCGCCTATGCTCGATAGAGCCCATCGGCTGCCTGCTCCCCGCAACTGTCCTGGCTTTGTCCCAGACATCATTACGAGGGTCCACTTTTTTGCTGACAAGGAAGATATCCTCCTCAAGGTACAGGGAGTCCAAACGATCTCTTACAATGGTCTCTCAATCTAGATCTTCCAGGACCTCGCCCCCTCAACACTTCGGCACATGAAGAGCTTCAAGCCTGTGACAGACAAACTGAGAGAGCTTGAGATTAAATACCAGAGGGGACACCATTTTGACTTGCTGTTCTCTTGGGAAGGTAGGCGACAGAGTGTTCAGTCCCTGCAGGAGGCGCAGCGTCTTCTCCGTCTTCCCGTTGACCCGGAGAGCGATGAACTCCCACCCCCTGGTACACGCCTAATGGGTTCTCTTCGACCGGAGTGGTCCACTTTTCCTTCTCCTCACTCTAGGTGCCTCTCCAGGGTCCTTGACTCTGCACAGGCTAAACAGGATGCCATCAATCAGGTGTGGTCTCTGAGTGCCTCTCCGTCCCTTATGAACTAGCTGCCTCCAACGCTGTGATGTGTCTGACTGTGCCTACACCTTGTGCCTTCCCCTCCAGACTTTCCAGCTAGGTCCCAGTGACTAGACATTGGCGTGCTTTTTTCCTCATCCATACACAGAAGGCTGCTGGCTGAGGCTCTCCACATCATGTGTGTCCGACACCCCCCCTCTTCGGAGTCCTATAGGAGAGTGACTTCTCTGTAATGGTCCACCTTTGGGATCCTGGACTGACCCGAATAGACTCTACATTGCCATGGCCCGGTTGGCCTGTGTATCTTTTATGACTTTTTTTTTTCTTTTGTTTATTCTTTGTCTTCTCTCTTTGCTGTTTTCTCTGGATATGCCATCCCTGATGCCTGACTGGCAATGCTGCGCTTGGCTTGTAGGGGGAGCCTATTGGCCGCTGAGTGGGGTTGGTTGGGCTTTAATTTGTATGCCTGCTGTATGTTGGCTGCGGCTGCCCTCGTCCCACTGCTTCCATCCCTTCTCTGCGCGCCTGGGGGGGCATTGTCCTCTCAGGATTAGGGGCTTTCTCCTTTAACTCCTTGGGTTTGCTTCTAGCTGGGCTCTGGATTAATCTTTTCCTGTGCATGGCTGGCACTGAAGCGCGCTCCACCCTTTCTCTCACACTATGACCCGCACTGTCACTTTCCTCCCCCTTAATGTAAAGGGCCTCAACTCTCTCTCCAAGCGTCGCCAGGTTTGGCGTTATCTCTCCCAACATGATCCTGATGTGGTCTTTCTTCAGGAGACTCACTTGCTCTCCTCTGACACACACCTCATGTCCCACCACAAATATCCCACCCAGTTTTGGGCTACTTCCCCTACCAAGACAAGGGGGGTGGCGCTTCTTTTTAAGTCTGGCTGGCAAGCGACCTTCTCCCAAAGCATAGCCAACAAAAATGGGAGATTTCTCAAAATTGAAATGGTTTGGGGCTGCGGCTCTTGCACCTTTGTTAATATATATGCCCCCAATCAGAATCAGGATGTTTATTTGCGACAGCAGTTAGGGACATTATTATGTGCAGTCTCTACCCCTATTGTCCTTGGAGGAGATTTTAACTTAGTTTGGGAGCCTGTGTGGGATCGTACGGTACAGGCGCGCCATGTCTGAGGGGCAATGTCATCACAATTGAAGTAACCATTACTGACCTTGGCTTGGTCGATGCCTGGCGATATCTCCACCCTGATTCCCGGGATTATTTTTTCTATTCCCATGTTCACCATTCGTAATCGCGGATTGATCACTTCTTTCTTTCACTTCCCTTGGTTCGTGACCTTGGCTCGGCGAATATTTCGGACATCTCTATTTCTGACCATGCGCATGTTTTACTTACGCTCCAGCTCCCCGCGTTTCGTGCTGATCCCCTCCCGCGGTGTTGTTTGCCTCCCCAGGCTCTCCGTGATCCGGTAGATGTGGCGGATATCCGCAAGGAGATCAAATCTTTCTTTGCGTCTAATACCCTTGACGATATGTCTGGGGTTGTTCGCTGGGATGCCTTCAAGGCTACTGTTCCGGGGGTCATCACTTCTATATCTATTGCCCAGACCCGTGAAGCCCGGTTGGTAGAGACCATTCTTTCCCGGGAAATTAAAGATCTTGAGCGAGTGCACCACGCCACTCCCTCTCTTGCTAATAAACGTCATCTGGCTGCCCTGCGAGGCCAACTTCGCTTACACCGTACTAATAAGGCTGAACGGGTACTTGTTAATCTTAAGCAGAAATTCTACGTAGGGGGTGATAAGGTTGGAGCGTGATTAGCGTGCTGTTTGCGAACCCAGGTTGTTCGTTCTCATATCCCCAAGTAGGGGTGCCCTGATGGATCCTGGGCCACTATGGAGAAAGACAAGGGTTGTACCCTTATGACCTTCTAGAAGGATCTCTATGCTCATGCTCCTTGCTCCTCGGAGGAGGCTGAGAGTTTCCTGGATGCGTGCCCCTGGGATCCTATTGACCCTTATTTTAAGGGGTTGCTTGATGAACCTATCTCTCAGGAGGTGCTTGCCAAGGCTCTGAAGCAGCTCCCGACGGGCAAGACGCCGGGTCCTGGCGGTCTTCCGCTTACTTTTTATCGGGTCTTTTACCCGCAGCTGCGGGACCTACTACTTCATCTCTTTAATAGTTTTATGGATAGTACGGGCCTTTCTCCCACTATGAATGAAGCGGAGATTGTCCTGGTCCTTAAACCCGGAAAGGATCCAACCCTGGCAGCTTCTTTTTGACCCATTGCCTTGTTAAATACAGACGCCAAACTCTTCACAAAACTTTTAGCGAACCGGTTGGAGCCCCTTCTACCGGGACTTATTGACCCTGATCAGGTGGGTTTCATCCTGCATCGACAGGGTGCTGATAATATCCGACGTATTGCCCACCTGGTGGAAAAATCAAGTATCAGAGCCATCCCTGCCTGTTTAGTTTCCCTTGATGCCGAGAAGGCATTCGACCGTGTGGACTGGGGCTACATGCGAGCGGTCCTTCAGAAGATTGGTCTGGGTCCGGGCTTTATCTCTAAGCTGATGGCCTCCTATGCCAAGCCTACTACTCGTATACGATTCAATGGCTCTACCACCTCCCCTATTTCTATTTACCGGGGCACGAGGCAGGGGTTCCCGCTGTCTCCCCTTCTTTTTGCGCTCGCTGTTGAACCCTTGGCTATTGCCATCCGACACCATCGGGACATTCACGGCATTCGTATGGCTGGGGTGGAATATAAGGCTTCTCTTTTTGCTGACGACCTGCTGCTATCTCTCTCCTCTCGAATGTCTTCCCTTCCTGCTGTGGCTGAGCTCTTGGACTCCTTTGAGGCTGATTCGGGCTATCGCATCAACTTGGAGAAATCCCACGCTCTTAATCTTACGCTACCTTCATCTGAGGTCAAGCGATTACGGGATTTGCTCCCCGTACAATGGACTGACGAGTCGATTCGGTATCTGGGCTTAGACTTAACCCCTACACTCTCTACTTGGACCTCCTCGAATGGCCTTGTTTCCGCAACTCTGTTCGTGAGGAGATGCGACGGTGGGAGGGACCTCCTTTGGCATGGTTGGGTCATCTTCATGCTGTTAAGATGTATCTTCTGCCCAAAATCCTGTACTTGTTTCAGTCTCTCCCCACCCCTATACCACACGTGGATTCTCTAGCCGTCCAACGGGACTTTACTAAGTTCATCTGGGGAAAATCGCGTCCCCGCTTCTCCCACAGGATACTCCTCCTCCCCAGATCTCAGGGTGGTTTGGCCTGTCCTAATTTACTGAAATATTAATGGTCCAGCCATCTCTGTTTTATTTCAGAGTGGATAGTCCCTGAAAGTGAGAATCATTGGTTCCATATGGACCGGGCGGTGGCTTGTAGACCTCTCTGGGACCTTGCCTGGCTCCCGCATGCAGCGCACCCACGCAGTGCATATTTAGTGACGCCGACAAGAACGGTCTTAGAGATATGGGATGGACTGGTGCTTCCCCGGGGTCTCACGACTTTTCCCTCCCCTAAGACACCGTTCACGCACAATCCTGCATTTCGTCTTGCTCTTCAGCCCCGTTCCTTTGAGGCTTGGACCGTAGAGGGTCGCCGTGTTCTCCAGGACTTCTTCCAGGGTTCCACTCTCCGCTCTTTTGATCAATGTAAACAGTTTTTCAGTCTAACTGACAAGGAGCGCCAACAGTACTACCAAGTACATCATTGGCTGTCATCTCCCGAATATATCCGGGAAGTGACTCGGCGTCTCACCCCCTTTGAATCCCTGGTCCGCAGATTCGACGGCTTGAAGGGCCTCATCTCCAGAACCTATTCGGTTCTTCAGCACTCTGGACATCTTTCACTCCATGGTTACCAAACTCGCTGGGCCGCTGACTTAGCTGCTGATGTCTCCCCGGAGGAATGGGACCGCTTATGGATGGACATCCCTAAGGTATACCATAGCATTCCTCAGCACGAATCTGCCTATAAACTAATGGCGCGGTGGTATTATACTCCTACTCGCCAACATCAGATGTTCCCGGGCACCTCCCCGATCTGTTGGAGATGCCAGACGGATAGAGGGGATTTTTTACATATCTGGTGGTCTTGCTCGGAGCTTACTATGTTCTGGAAGGAAGTCCTCAGCCATATCAAGGAGGCGGTGGGTTTCCTGATCCCTGCTATCCCATCTGTGGCACTCCTGGGCATTCAGCTCAACACGCTAAAGGCCATGACCTCGGCCCATTGGCACCTCATTCTTCATCTATTGGGCGCAGCTCAACATACCATTGCTTCCTGCTGGAAACGGCCCCACTCCCCGCCTATTGCTGCTTGGTTTCTCCGTCTGTGGGACGCTCTCTCCCTTGAGTTGCTTACTGCCCGCCCTGCTCACACTAATACACGCTTTGACCGCATATGGCATCCTCTTGTGCACCACCTTACTAAGCTTGAACACTCCCGTCTTATGCCTTCTAGACTACGGGCTCTACAATTGTTCGAGGACCTTTTGGAGCCTTATTCTAGAGGTGGACAGCCGGAACCCTTGGAGTTGTCCGCAACGCCTGCTGGACGGGCCTCCTGACTCCTGGAACTCCCGTCCTTCATTCTAGGACTCAACATCAATCCCTCCCCCTTCTGTCGCATCTACTCCCCTTCACCTCTCCCTTTCTTATTTTGATCACTTTATGTCTTCTTGTTATTTTGCTTTTGCCTTTTCTCTTTTCATTCCTTTCCGTCTTTATTTTACTTTTCCTATTCCTTCTGTTTGTTAATGGTTCGTGTGTTGATAGCCACAAATTGTAATGGTGCTGATGCACTGTGTCCTATGCCTTATGAGGGGGCGGGGGCTGGTTCACTCGAAATTGCTACTTTGGAGCCCTTCTTCACATTCCCGCGTATAGCCGGGATCCCTTCATGATAGTTAAGCTCCTCCATACTGGACCCTGAGCCCTTGATACCCTCCATGGCCTCTACCTGGGAACTGTAAGACAACCCTCCCCCGAAGATTGACTTTCCCGTCCTGGACTCTGGCTTTGCTTCACCTACCTATGTGACGCTACTTGTATTTTCTGACACATCTTCTGTATGTTGGAATCCTATACCGGGGGGTCCTGCTTCTCCTGCTGTGTACTTGATATCCCCTCGCCCCTCCCCTTCGATTTTGGTGGCATATGTTGTCTTGCATATGTTTTTGTTCAAATAAACAGATATTAAATTAAAATCACCCATGGATCATTAAGCTTTTGCAAGTACAATAGAGCGAGTTTAACCTGAATAAAGCCTTTCCCTTTTAAAATTGGGACTAAAATCCTCCTGTGGATAGCGCAATAATGATCACAAAACATAATTAAGTGCATTGTGTCCTGTATTGAGAAATTATCACAGGTACAGGGACCTAAATCACACAACCTGCTCCAGCCTTGTGAATTTCCCAGATAAAAATGAATTAAGTTAAAACGGAATCTCTTTAGAAGCAGGCGGTGAAATGGTTTAGTAACAATCCTCAGATAAGGGTCAATCTCCGGAATAGTTTTTAACAGGAAATGAGTTTTAACCGTAGGTTTCATTAGTTCAATCTCCTCCCTCTCTACCTTCATCCGATCCAGTAAGTGTATTTTTACTCATGCCAAATCATCTTTAGTTACTTTATCCAGATAAATGAATAGGTCTGGACGACCAAGCTTTGTTAAAATATTCTTGACACAATTCAACCATGGTATTTTATTGGCTTGGTCCAGGGTGACACACTCCCTGATTATCTTAAGGTTCTGTGTTAATTGGGGGTTTAGCCAGGTTTAAGCCAGCAGAGCACCCGAGCCTGCCTCAACCTGTCTGTCACATAGCCAACCCCTAGTTCCTGGTGAATTGAAAAGGTAGGAGTGGATTGGGGTACAGACAGGAGGGAGCATAGGAATTTATTTTCAGCTGTTTGTATCTCCTCCATTGGTTTATATCCCCATCTTGCCAAGCCATACAATGCAATCGCTATACATTTAGATTTATAGATATTAAGCTTTGCATCCATCGGTTTACCCCCCAGTCGCTGCGCAAAACCATTCACAGCGGCCGTTGACCTAGCCATCGCATTTGCCTTAACTTTCTGTTGAGGTACCCAAGAACCCTTCTGATCAAAAGTATTCCCAGATAAGTAAAAGAAGTCACCTTAGTCAATTCTACAGCTTCACAAAAAATAGTTTTAGTTTTTTTGGGTTTCCATCCCATAGTCATTACGTGAGAGTTGGCTATATTTATCGCTAAGTTCAGACATTTCCTGTAGGCCACAAAGGACTCTAAAAGCCTTTGGAGCCCTATAGCTGTACGGGCCAATTGGACGGCATCATCCACGAAGAGGAGCACCGGAATGAGCCTGTCCCCTACCCGAGGTATGTCCAGACTAGCCATTTCTGAAAACTTGCCCAAATTATTAATACACAAAGTAAAAGTAGTGGTGCTAAAATACATCCTTTGCAAACACCTCTGCCTGATGTAAAGTGTCTTGTGCATTTTCCTTCTTCGTTGACCCTCACTCTTGCGGTGAGATCCCTGTGTAGGACGGCCAAGAAATAGACTAAAATACTATCAGTGCACATAGCTAACAGAATGTGCCAGAGCTTGGACCTATTTACCATATCGAAAGCCGACGACAGATCCATAAAAGCCAGCTGAAGCCTTCCTGCTTTAGCTATAGTGTATTTACCTGCTAGAGAATATAGATTGACACTGATCAATAGTACCTCTACCGCTTCTAAAACCATATTGTAAATTAGATAAAACCTCATTTCCATCTAACCAATCCGCTAATTTCTTTAAAATCACTCTCCCTAAAACTTTCACTGCAGAGTCTATTAGTGAGATCATCCTATAATAGCGAGGGTCCCCTCTCTGTCCCTTTTTAAAAATCGGAATAATAGTAGAGGATGCCCATGATGACGGAAAACCCTGATGGCTTGACACATTATAAATATTTGTCAGAATTTTACCCCAAAAGTGTGGCTTTTATTTGCATAAATCCGCCGGGACGCCATCTGGGCCGGGAGCCTTATTGCTACTGATTTGTGATTTCTATCCTTGCCGTAAGTGCCCCCTCCAGTCCTGGGCCTCAGAAGAGGGTTCTGAAGCTAATTTCTGCAAAGAGCAACACATTCCCTCAACTGTGTGAAGATTTCCGCCACATTGCCCTTTGACGCCGGTTCAGAGTCTGCTCGAAAATGAAGAATCCACAGCCTGTGCAGCCCAGTGTATACACTCTGCGCAGCTCAAAGACGACGTATTGCATTCTCTTCAACAGAGCTCGATGACAACGAGGGACCCACTTTGCACAGCTCGAGGACCACGCAGGAGACTCTCGACATCAACAAAAGCTCCATCTGGGTATTTCTTCAGCAGGACCTGTCTGAATCTTGTAGCCAGCTTGTCCTCCATCGCGATCGGCCTTAACTTTAATTTTGCACCAGTCCCGAGCAATCTCAAGTAACCTTTTGACTGCTAGTGACTTCTAAACATTGTTTTCACATTTAATTCTTAAAATTCACATCTCGACTTCTACTTTTTTGGAGTTTTGTCATGTTGGTCTTGCTTTACTCAGATAAATAGTTTCTATTTTCTAAACCTATGTGGAGTCTTTTGTGGTGTTTTCTTCACTGTAATTTCAGTGTTGCTCAAATACTTTACACATTGCCTCTTAAGGTAAGCCTGACTGCTCTGTGCCAAGCTACTGGAGGGTGAGCACTGGTTACTTTAGGGTGTGTATCTGACTTACCCTGACTAGAGTGAAGGTCCCTAATTAGACAGTGTGCAAACCTCTGCCAACTAGAAACCACGGGGCTTATTTACTAGCTCCTTGTGCCGCCTGTGCGTCACTTTGTCCCATATTAAAAGTGAAGCGCTGGCGGTGCAAGAGGCTTGTAAATGAGTCCTCACATTTCTAACATTAATGCTAAAGCTTTATGCTTTCCTCTCACTCTCTCGAACTAGAACTCTTTCTGGGTTCTGACTGACTGCTTTCTCCATATTCTTAGAGTGGGGATTGTTCCCTTTATGGAATTCGCATTCTGCATTTTATTGCAATTTATTATTTGTTGATTGATTATTGACTTCTACTAAATTCAAATGATAAAAACTTATGAATTTGTCTTGTGACTTAATAAAAATGATTTACTAAAAGATTTGAATAATAAAACCATTTAGGTCAGGTTCAAACTCTCTGTATTAACTTCAAAATAGATTAGTGATTGTGATTATACCTTATGTGATGCACAGCTCTCCTCTTTTGTAAGACAACCGCAAAAATACATATGACCGGACAGGATAAAGAGCAGAAATTGGCCCATGTGATGGTAAATCTAGATTCTTTTAACTGAGAACTGATTTCTGCTCCAGCAGTTGTGATGGCCCTGCAGTTAACCCCTTCCCCACTCATGACGGAACCGCTCCGTCATGAGCCACGGTTGCCGTGTGCTCATGACGGAGCGGTTCCGTCATGCCACGACCAATGGCGGCCGCTCCGCCCACGCGGCGCTGTTTCCCCGCCTGTGCGGGGGGACAACGCAACTGGGCGGAGTCATGACGGAACCGCTCCGTCATGAGCACAGCTCAACCATGGCTCATGACGGAGTGGCTCCGTCATGAGCACAGCGCCACCGCGCTACCCCCCCCCACCCCTCAGCGCTGCGGTGGAATTCCCGCCGCAGAGAAAGGGTTAATAACCGGATGTTGATACGTTTCATCATGACAAACACTTCCCATGGAAGCTGTATAAACAATAAAAATGGAATGAAGAAAAAGTGCAGGAAGAAGAATGAGATTATTAAAAATCATGGTAGTAACATTGGCCAGAGCAATAACAATGCCAACATTAATAGAAACATGAAAGAGAATACAACAGCAGCAATAATAAAAATATTATTAATGAGAAAGATTCTTATAAGCACAATACGCTTAATAGCAATAATGTCGCCATCATCGCTTTTCTAATCATCCACATTTTGTAACCTACTCAAAACTACGGGGGATATTCTCAAGAACGTGCGATAAACATCACCAAAATAGGTTAACGCAATGTTTCATATCACCATCTATCACGGGAAAATAACTCTGTGTTAACATCCCATTCACAACACGACGGTAACATGCGATAGCTTCCCAATAACGCGTCAAATGTCCGTGATAGAATCACCGGGACAGAGTTAAAAATGAAAAAAGCTGCGATGGGCCCAACAGCGTTAAAAATACAGCGATAAGCAGCGCCATGCCTGCAAGTCCCAAAAGTTAGGCAGAAAAAATCACTATAAAAACGGCAGCAACAAACACATACAACTGCGAAGCACCATGGAGGTAGCTGGAGCAAGCACAGAGGACAACCAGAACCTCACAAGCCCCACTGAGGACCAGCCTGGAACCATCATTGGGGAGACGGTGGGAACAGACACTGCACAACAGGACCTGAGCAGACAGCAACAGGATAACGACCAGGGACTGGGGGGAACCGGGGAGATGGGCACAATGGCACGCATGCACAATTAAATATAGCACATCTGCGGACAAACCATGCCCAAGAGTCACAACTCCGACCAAGAGCCCAATTTACCCAAGTCTGCAACATCTCAGCACTGTATAAGCACAGAAGTGAAAGGCACACCGCCTGAAAGGGATAAGGGCCCGCAAAATCAGAGCTGAAGGGGCAACCCACCCACAATGCAGCACACACACATAAGAATCCAAGCACCTCAACATTGTCAACAATATGGTACAAACTGCAACACTTTCACAACAGAACAGAGGACACAACTGCTGCCGCTTGTGTGCAGAAAATAGCCATTCGCATTTGGCATAGCAGGAAACTGTGAGATGACAATGTACAAGTACAAGCTCACATCCCTGATGGTGTAGAAATGTCAACTGTCCCACATCAAATAGGCATCTCCTCACAAACAGTCACAATGTACATTGTCATGCAGTCTGTTAGTAAATGTGTACAATGCGTGAACATACATGTGAACACAATGTCAATATGCATCTCCCCTTCACTTTGCAGAGGGACAATCAACACCCTCTTTAGAGCAGACCCAACAACACAGCACTGATGATGAAGAGGACCTCCCCAACATCGACGTCCCCCAACTGCTCATGGACATCTCTGGCACCCCGTCCCCAGGAACAGGGCAGCCCAGCTGCATCCAGGAGCCCCCACCCCCTGCACAGACCACACAGCAGGAAGAACCCACCACCACAGCTGTCTCCCAGGAACCCCACGACCAACACATGGCATTTGAACGCCATGTGTTAGGGTGCCAGGAGAAGACAGCTGATCAGGTGTGGGTGGAGTTCGACCTCATGGCAGCCAAGCTAGATGCAATATGTGGGTGTCTAAGTCCCATCAGGGACCACTTACAGTCCCTAACAGACACCCACTGTCCGCTCCATGCTCTCCAACAATCCATGGCTGACATCGCTGGAGTCATGACTCTGAGCCAAGAACAACTGTCTAGTCAGAGTGGCACCAGCGATGTCAGCTGGGAGTTGGGACACATAAGGGGAATGATGGAGAGCTTGGAGCGGATGCAGGCGGAAACAATGTTTGCTGTGGCTGCACACGAGATGTAGCTGGGATCTTCCATGCCCTGCAGATCCTCTTCATGGCATTGCCATCACAAGGCCTTGTGCGGATGAATGCTGCTGCTACCACTCCATCCACATCTCCGCTCCCTGAATTGTCAGTGCCACACAGTGCGGCAGACATTTAACCTCCGGCTCCTGATGTATCACTGCCATACAGTGATGCAGACAGAACACCACAACCAACATGTGTGGCACCTGACACATCAGAGGAAGATGATGATGACGAATCCGGCTTTGTGCTCAGAATGAAGTGGTAGCATTTATCTCCGCCATATGTCCGGTTTCAGCTTGGTTCCGCACTCTGCATCATGCCCTGGAATAACACCTTCCACTGTCCCCTGATAAACTCAGCGACACTCACCTTGGACCTTGACATGGACTGCCATATTTTTCTGGTTAACAATGACACAGCAATCACACTGCGGACTGAAGTCTTCCACTTCCACTGACCTTGTCAATCCCTAAAGGACTCTGGCTGGCCCTCCACGGTGCAACAATGTGAAGTGGGGTTTGCATGGCCCTGTACTGCTCCAGCTTCAAAACAACCACTGAATGTGAATAAAACATTCTAATTCACACAGATGTGTCATGGCTATGATCAATCAAGTATGTAAGTATGGATGAATGTAGGGACAGTGATTCAATAAAAGGTACTCCCTGGGTAATGCTATCAATGCGCGTGTATGGCCATGACCCAGATGGGAAGTGAGACCCACATTGTCATTCAAATCAACACTCATCACAGTTGAATACAAGTGAAGATGCATACGCATTATTAGCATATGTGTGTCAGTAGGGGCAAGATAAGTGCCACAACATGCAGACCAATGCAGCAGTATGTCAGAATGAGGAACCTTGCCAAGCGCCGCTGTCCACTCCTGGGGAGTGCCTCACCTTTCACAGGTGTGTGTCAACCCGTGTTGTTGTCCGCTCATGTAGTCGGAGTCTAGGCGAATGCAGCCATGTCTACTGTTGTTGTGGGATATGAGACCCGATCTCCAAGATGCAACAAGGTGTTGGGACATATGCAATGTGTTCAAATCAGTTGTGGCTGCAGGTACGTAGTTACTTGTCAATGAAAGCGATTGCAGCTTCGTAGGCCATCATTTCCAACATGAGGTCGTTGTCGACTTAATCAAACAGAACGGCTAGTCCATCCATTAGCAGGTCCGGACAGATGTGCTGCGTCCACCACCCTTTCACCAATTAGCACTACAGCCCAATAGGGGAGCAGTTCAATGAGGTCACTGCACACGAGGATTTGTGCAATCTCCCAGGTCCAGCTGCCAGCATGTATGCCAAGTAGCAAGGCATCCCATAAACGGTTATCATGGTGACACTCTTGGTCATGTGCCAACAGGGGACGCACACACATGTCAAAATCCAGTTCATCTACTGTCCTGTTGGATAGGCAGACATCCCTGCACCACTCGAATATGCACGATCAACAAAGCAACACTGGCTGAAAGCAGGTGACGTTTGCAAGGCGGAAGCTTAGCCGGTAACTGATCCGCATCAGTGCCAATGGCAGTGCCCCCAGTAAATGCAGCATTCATGCACGGTACAGTTCCACATGACAGGGGTTGTGCATGTGTCTGGGATGTTCGACCATTGCGTTAGTGCCTCTTGTTGAAGCGGCACTGTTCTGACCTGCACCAGTTCTGTGGATGAAATGCCACATCTCGGATCAATGAGTTGTTTTAGTGTGCACCGGTTGTACGCCAGGGATATTGTGGGAGTAAGTGTGAAGGCCATTCCATGCAAGATAACTTCGAGCAAGGACTCCTGTGTGTGGGGTGTGTATACGTTGGTCTCGTCAGACTGTGCGTAGTATGCGAGTCGGCATCAGCTGCTATAGTATCTGTCAGGGGGTGCCAGGCACATGCAATTCCGAGGTCGGTGGTGCAGATGTGCTTCTGCCTGACAGTTCAGACAAAGGAGCTTTCATCCCTAGTGTTGGTTTGTCATCTGCTTGCATTCATGAACTGCGAGGTGGCTTGTTGGGAGTGGGGTGGGATGTGTGCGACTTTGGAATTCATTTTTGACATGCCTTGCATGTGGCATATGAGCGGCATCACTGTTTGTTACGTTGCCTCACAGCATAATGACCACACGGACACAATTGGATAGATAGTGGAACTGGCTACGGGCACGTGCACCCAGCCCCTTTTTATTACCAGGATCATATAACCAGTGACGCCTGTGCTGGATGGGTGTGGGGTGAGTGTGAGCCAGCCGTCAGGGAGTGGTTGGTGCTGGCAACAACTTGAATAGTGATCACTATTAAAGCAGAAACAGAAAACATCAACATAACACAAACAACTGTGAAGTATCATGGACGTAGCCGGAGCAAGTACATGAGTTACAAGGGGCCATGACTTGTGGTGCACGGAGGTAGGGGCACCAGAGCTGAGCGTGCTCATGTGAAGAAATTATCAATGATTGTTTCCCTTCGGGATATTCCTGCTGCAGATGCAGTGGGGTGTGTTACACCTGCCTCATCTTCATCATCATTGTCCCAGGTCTTCCACACTGCCTGAGGTGACAGCACATAACTCAATCATAAAGGGTCCATGAGTTGTGGTGGACAGAGTTAGTGGCACCTGTGGCGTTCAGCGGGTGCCCAGCCTGCGATAATGCGCTGTCCGTGAAGGTCAGGAATGGATCTGATGTGTGTGAGCCCTGCTGACCACAGTGTAGGCCGGAGGCAAAGGTCAGCAGGGGCCCACAGCCATGTGGCATTGACTTGTGGTGCACAGAGTTAGTGGCACCTGTGGCGCTCAGGGGGTGTGCAGCCAGCGATGATACGTCATCCGGGCGGGCTGCACTGGGAGGAATGTCTTTTGCCTACTGAATTTTGCCTCAATAAGGCCACGTGGCATTGACTTGTGGTGCACAGAGTTAGTGGCACCTGTGGCGCTCAGGGGGTGCACAACCAGCGATGATGTGTGGTCTGGGCGGCCCGCACTGGTAGCAATGTGTTTTGCCTACTGAATTCTGCCTCAATAAGGCCACGTGGCATTGACTTGTGGTGCACAGAGTTAGTGGCACTTGTGGCGCTCAGGGGGTTTGCAGCCATCGATGATTTGTGGTCCGGGCAGGCCGCACTGGTAGCAATGTATGTTGCCTACTGGACTGCGTCATCTACAATCGCGACTCGATCTGAATTGTGAGCCCTGCTGATCGAAGTGTAGGTCAACGGCAGTAGTCAGCACAGACATAACTCCGTGGTGCTGTGCCGCTGGGTTCGCTGGGGGCCTGTGTCGCTGGTGCCAGCAATCGGCTGAGGAGGCCGGCGGTCATGACGGCGGCCTCATGGCAGGGTGAGGGGCGCCGCCTTGGCAGATGCATTGGCCATCCTGGAAGTGAACCACTCCCAGAGCCCCGGCCTATTTATTCACACTTGTACGCTGGACTGGCGTACCCCGGACCAGCCCACTCCGCTTACGCTTGCAGGGGGGGATGACACAGCTACATGACCGAGGTTTTCCCCACTGCCTGAGGTAACATGGTTGTGTCCACTGTCCATAACACTACAAACATCAGTAATATATGTCCACATGGACAGGTCTGTGCTCTGCATACTGAGGTCTTTTCAGCACATCACCGCCTCACTTGGCATTGTGTGCATTCTTATTCATGGGTGACTTGCCTCCTTCACACATACTTGGTTCCCACCTCTCCCCACATTCTCCTATTGGTTGTCTGAGGGGCCATGCCATTTTCGAAACGTCTGTCGTCCTGTTCTGCGCTGCCTCAGCGGTAGTCGGGGGGGTGGGTCATCCGGGGGGGGCATGGGGGTGGTGGTGGGTGATGTGGACCTCTTGTGTCTCCGAGCTGCATGATCAGTAGCTCCATGACATGTGGCTCTGGGCTGGGCTCCCTTTCATACTCCAGGTAGTCATCCTGCTTTACACCAGTAAAAGGCAGGTGTTGAATCCCTGCTGCTAACGCGCCTTATTGCCTGTTTTGGGGTCGCATCGCAGGTCTGGCTGGTCGTTGAGAATATCGCGAAGTGGTGTTTTTGTGTGTTTTTGCACGGGAACGTCTACTCTGCATATCATTAGCGTTAGTTGTCTCTCTCATCTGTGGCAATGTTTTTTGCGCAAGCTATCGCTGGAAAACTGGCGATATCGGCAGTTTGCACCAGCTTGAGAATGGGGCGATAATTCTTTTGCCATTTTTCCTGCGCTAAAGTGCCGAAAACTCGACGATACGTCCTTGAGAGTATGCCCCTACGTTGCAATCACCAGAACCCGTGAATTCAAGATAATCAAAGAGACTAGTAGATTTTAAATGTATAGGATCAAAGATATTTAAATGTAACCCATTAACTATATGTATGGTCATATTTAACCTGGTATCGTTATAAGCGACTTCAAGCTCAACATCCCTGAAGGAAGTCAATGTACATGACAGAGATGCTCCTATTTAAATGAATGGCGACTTAACGCCTCCATTCACACACGTCTCAGCTTAGCCTCTTTATCTCGGTCACAGTTGCATCTTTTCTACTTCATTCATTTGAAAATCATTTTGTAGGTATTGTAAGGATCAATTTCTCCTCCGCCCACATAGATAAGGTACAGGAGACTACGAAATAAAATTATAGTCATTACATTCATATGGAATCATCATTCATCACACTGAAAGCGCTGCTGCCCAGAAAACTATTAGTTTAATAGACTTTTAAAAAGCTGAAGTGGCTGAGCAACTATACAGAAAATGTGACTTCCACCTACTCATATTGCTGCACTAAGGGTTGGCAGTTCTCGGAGGGATTATCATGAGCCCTGCATTAACTCTCCTTGGTGCTTCTTATGTCATCTGGAGGCTGACCTTTATACCACAGGCAGAAACAGGGAAGATTATAAAATGGTAACAGTAACGAAATACAGTACTCGACGTTAAATGAAGCACAATAGGTGGCATGCATGCCTTTATTCTGAGTTTCTGAATACGGTTCATGTTGTGCTCTTTATAATTGTTTACCTAATCGAAATATTTTTAAGGAAAGCATCTGGGTGTGGTTCGAACCCTGTTGACAAAATGGCAGAAAATGTCCAGTCCATTAGGAAAATAATGAGTGGCTCCTCCTACCCAGTGGCTTTAATGGTCACATTATTCAATAAACTGGGGTCATCTGAATTAGAGCTTATATTGAACCGATTTGGGGGCATATTATCAAGCCAGGCGATAAAATTATCGCCGCTTTAGTGGCAGAAAACTGCCGCTAAAACGGTGATAATGGGCTTGATAATATGCCCTATGGAATTCCAATTGAAGCGCATGTTACATGTGAAGGACGTCTAACATGGGCGTCAATTGGAATTCCAGCGATAATTTTATTGCCTGGCTTGATAATATGCCCCTTGGTTCTCTGTTGAGTTAGGTGCCCATCGGCACTTCAATAGTAGCTCCACTAATCAAAACAAATTAAAATAATCTGACAGAAGAGATCTATTTTACTAATGTCTCCCTTATGCATCAAAGCCAAAATGTATTTCTTGCAGGCCTAACACTCTTGGTTAAATACTCTGCACTCTTTGAGTGATGCACAGTGATTTGCAACCACTGTTCAAACCCTTCACAGTACGCATGAAAATACAAATTTAGGGGCATATTTACAAGCTGGTGATAAAAAATTATCGCCCCTTTTGCGGTCGTTTTCGTCCGAAAAGCGGCGATAATTTTATCGCCTAATTAGCAAGGCCACGCTAACGCGTGAAACCTTGCATTAGTGCACCTATTCTTAACGCCCAGCTTTGCATCTCTAATGAGATGCAAAGTGGGCGTTCCTGACCTAACATGACAGGAGAAATGTCGCTAAGCGACATTTCTCCTATCATCAAGCCCCACGCTATGAAGCATAGCGCCAGGAAAAGTAGCGATAACCCCTGTTATCGATACTTTCCTTACGCCTGCTTCAGGACTGACTTAGCCATGATATCCTATGGAAGGTGGATATCATGGCTACGTTTGCGAGTCCCTATCAGCAAGCCAGCGCCACACTACGTGAGATTATCGCTGGGTTTCCAGTGATAATCTCGCGTTAGGCAGTTAGCAGGAGGATTTGTATCGCTGAGGAGATAAGCATTGCTAATAGCACGCTATCTCAGCGATAAAAATCCACGTTACCCGGCGATAATTATCCTCATGCTAAGAGCGCTGAGCGATAATTATCGCTGGTTGTTGCTGATATGCCCCCATATTGGGTATTGTCAGGTGTGAGGATTGACATGTATTATATGGTATGGATGTGAAACCTTACTGTGTAAAACACTCAAAAAACTGTCATGAATCTAGTCAGGCTCATTTGTGAAACATTCAGCTCAACCCTGGGGAGCTGTGGATTTGATCAGCAATGCTTAAACAAAGGAACTAGTTTAAAACATTGAGACGCATTAAACAGTGAAATAGGAAAATCCCACAACACGAAAGAAATCTGACAACAATTTCTAATAATATATTATATTTTTATGGATTTTCAGAAACTAAGATAAGCAAAATCCATCAGAGGGTTCCAAAGATATAGATTTTCAAATCAAAAGTAAGTCTCAGTTTTTAGTCCAAAACGCAAATTAGCATTGGTAACCGTAAGTGTAAAAACTTTTGAAAAGTTTTAAAAAGTTGTGTTATGCTAGTCCTGCCCAAGGGGTACGCCCAAATGCAGCAGGTAGAAGGTCGGGGGGACCCAGTAAAGAGTGGTCCTGCTGCTGGGTATGTAGGATGCTGAGGGTGCTGAAAGATGCTCTGGGTGCTGTGCAGTCAAATGGGGTGCCCTTCCAGTTATTCCTTGGTCCACAGGTAAGGTGGGGAGACTTTAGCCGCTGGGGTCGATGTCTCTCAAAATTCTCTTTGAGCCGGTAGAATGCCGGCTATGTCTGAGCTATCAATTTCTGTGCACAGTGGCTCCAGCGATATCCTTTGGTGAAGGCTGGTGTCCGTCTTCAAATCTGGGTTCAAATCTTGGCTGTCAAGGATCAGTCTCTTGGGTCATCCTTGGACGTTCAACAGCAATTCAAGTAAAGTGGCAATTAACTTGTTGGAATGGCTTTCCTCAGCTTTGATGGCTCTGGTGCTTATTCCAGGGGGTCCGCTGACTAACCCTTGGAGTAACTTCTTCGGTCTGGGGTTCGGGAGTGACTTTTTTCAGGAGCCACAGGCACACTCCTCCTCTGTTAGCCCAAGGTGTGGCAAGAGCAGTCCAGCAGATGGTACAACCTCTCTAACCAGATCCTGTGGTCAGCAGGGCAGTCATTCTTTGGTCTTTTATCCAGTTCTGTCATGATCTGGGGTTCTGGGTGCCAGGGGTGCAATATTTATGCCCTGGAAGTGCTCGGAGGCATGATGTGGTCAATAGCCAATGAGCTACTGGGATCCTGCTCATCCTGTAACAACTTCTGGTTATGTGTGGTATCTAGCAATCTCAGTGTGCACTATTTTGCGCATTCTCAAGATAACGTACCCTTCCTTGGATTTTAAGAGGTTGGTAGCCCACCCTTGAGGTGTGGCTACCTGTGGGCTATACACCCACAGGAAAACAGGTTTGGGCACTACTCTCCCCTTTCTGTTTCTCCTGCCAACCTGTTTACCTGAACAAAGGAGCAGCCCTTAAGAGTGTGATCACCATTTACCCACCAAAGGCAATTTCACCTTTAAAGCTCGCCCTCTGGGCCAACATCTTGAGTTAGTCCCCGCAGGGGAGGTAACACCTCTCCCTGCATGAGGCTTCTATTGTTCCTGAGCCTGTGAGTTGCTCACACTACTCCCCAGGAGGGCAAAATGCTGTGTGGAATCAAGTTGGGCTTAATGCCATGATACTTTGATACCTTGAAGTACATATTTTAGTAGTCCCATTTAGCAGTTAGCCGGTCTGAGTGGTCAGCCAGTAACTCGGTGTTAGCCAATGGGGCTACTAATTTTTCCACAACAAAAATGACAGTTTGGATGTTTTACTGTTAGAACATATTAAAGGTACATGACCTAATTAATACTGTACAACTCCCTACCTTAGGGCTCCATATGCCTTTCTTAGGGGATAATTACGTATATTGTTAATGGAAATGGGGGCTTTGTTATTGGTTTAAATGACAACCCTGAGGGGGCCTTTCACCATAGCATCACTAGGGTAAGTCCTGGGAGATGGACTCGGGGAAGGTGAGTGGTTGAGTAAGTACACCAGTGTGTTCGCTGCCCAGGTAGGGACGAGCCCCTGTGTGGGTCTTCCCTACCGAGGGGTTGCCGCTCCCCATGGGACGCCTCCCAGGTGTTGCTGATTCTCTTGTCGTGGCCTTAGGGCCTGGGGCTTTTTCCGACTGTAAATGATGTGCGAAAGTGTGCACGCCTTTCCTACACATGTTAGGAAGTGATGCTTATCTGATATTTCTAAACATAGGTCAGGTCTGCCATTGCACACTTGCACCTATGATGTTTAAAATCTGTGACCAGCCTGCCATTACAGACCAGTCTGTGCACTTGCAGCAATGATGTGCTTGAACATGAGTCCAGCCTGCCATTGCAGGAAGGTTTGCGCATTTGCACCTATGGTGCTTCTAAACATGTGTCTTGCCTGCCATTGCAGGCACATGTACGCACTTGCACCTATGATGTTTCTAAACATGTGTCCAGCCTGCCATTGCAAGTCTGTGTGAGTGCAAATGTGCTTCTGTCATTTTGGCCTTTCCAAACCACTACCCATCCTGAGAGGACCTTTCACAACCATTAGAGCACCAAGAGGGTACGTCCTAAGGGGTGAAGCGAGTGGTAGGTGAAAGGCAGGGAAGGTACACATGTGCTCTCCACTCAGGTAGTGAGGAATATCCATGCTTGTGTTCACTACCTATGAGGTTTGCTCTTCCCTTAGACTAACACAGGAAATGGCTAAAATTACTCAAGCTGCAATAGTGGATTGCAGTGGAGCTGCCTCATAATGTTTCCTATCATTGGATTCTCAGTGACAAACCCTTTCCAGTGGTAAAGTTGTTTTTTCATGACTAGCGTAGAAATGGCACTTCTAGAAAGTGAGTATTTCTCTGCTCTAAAACACTTTGTGTAGCTTTGTGCTGGGCCCCAGTCCACACTGGAGGCTGTAAAAGCACATCTAGGCATTCTCCAACAACAGCTATAAAACAATGGGCATGCAACTAAAATGTCAGACCTCCACCATTTGCGGGCGTGGCTCGATAGATTGGAGGAAGAGGTTTTGATACTTGGCCTCTAGATCCAGATCACTGCCCCACTAAAGGTTAGGAGCTGCATTCCATGACCTCATGGCAGACAGGACTGATATTTAGGAGACACATCTGTGACTTAAAGGGAGACCCTTTGAACTAATCCGAATTTCAAAGGCACAGTACAGTTAAACTACTGATGCCATACTTCAGCAGGACAGAGATACACTTGTGGCGACATGGGACTGGAGAACCTGGAACTGTATGGTGCACACTGACATAGAATCTATTGTGCACAAGGAAGATTACTGACATTGAAGAGGTGGCTGGCCTGGGCTGACTACCTGGTGCAATGTGGCACCCTTAAGTGTGCTTGTTGGCTCACCCCTTGTTCACATGTTGCGACCCTCAGAAGTAAGGGCGTAACCATAGTAGTGTCTCATTCTACCACATGAGATATTGCTAAACTTGAATCTGCATGTGTGACGGGAATTGTCTGGTGCAACCAATATCAACGCGCACCAGATGCTGTGTCTCATTTCCAGGTAGGCACTGGACATTGTGCCGTCTTTCCAGAGAGGTGCAAAATTTGCAACTCTTCATTGTGTGACTGGAATGGCCTGAAGTGACCCATATCAATGTACACCAGATGTTGTGGCCAGATTGCCTGGGTGTGACTTTGATCAACAAGTATCTGACAGAGTGTCTCCTCCTTCCGAGAGCCTCCCCATCTCATTTCCCTTTCATGTATTGTTCCCCTTTTTGGCCCTAAGTGCGTCAGACCAACTGCCTTCTCCTCACCCAGCCCCTGACAACATTGTGTTGCCAGGTGTATTGCCTGGCTTGGGTCTGGTGGTAAGGGTGATTGACTGGGCTGGAGGAACTCTTCAGAGAATGATCAGAAGCCGGTGATGAGACTGTGTGACCCTCCATGCTTTGCAGAACTGGGCTGGTGCCGGAAGGCCCTAGTGGCAGTCTTTTGAGGGACTAACTGTTGCCCTCAGCCCGCTTCTGCTCTGCATTCTGTGGGTGAACTTCCCAAGTGGTGGCCAAGCCTCCTTTTCACAACTGCCTCCTTATTAGTCCTGTTGCCTACCCCCACCTGTTTCACGGGGACCCTAATTGTGACTTTGGCTGCTTATGGCCTAGTATCCAGGTGGAGGACCTGTTATCTCCAGTCTTGGGGCATAGGATTGTCGGGTGAGTTGGAAGGTGGAGGGAGGCTTGGGGCATGGGGTCTGGAGTGTGTTTCCAATTGACCTGCTGGGTATCAGTTGCACCACATTAGAGTGCCGAGTGTGTATTTGTGTAAGCACATTCCATACGGACCTGCCTGACATCCATTGCACTGCGCATCACTGTGTAGGAGTGACAGTCTACAGACAGCCTATGATTCATGACACAGGCCAGCAGTGTTGCCTTACATGTTGATTTCTTGCCAGAAGAACATTTCATTTGACATTGGAATTACCTGAGCAGCCTCGGCCCGTTGTGCTGCAAAAAAAAGTGTTTTATTCTTTTTATATACATATTTCTGATGTGGTTGTGACCAGGGGTGTAACCAATAACTGTGTGGTATTGAACTATACAATTTATTGGGGTGGGCATGGGATGGATAGCGTGTTGCAACACATAAACGTGCTGGGATGGGGGTGTAGAATAGGATCATTCCAGAGTGTGCATATTATTTTTAACAAATGGTTGGGCCTAGTACTGCTAGTAATAATCCCAAGTGTTTTAATGCCCAGAAATACATGATGTTCATGTAGTGTTGATTATTGTGTGTTGAATACAAATGTTATCTACATACATCATTTATCGTGAGCGAGTGCTATGCCAATGCTTTACACATTGCCTAAACCTGACTGCTCAGTGCCAAGCTACCCAGAGGTGAGTGTAGGTTATACAGTGTGTGAAATCACCTGTCCCTGACTGGAGTGGTAGGTTCTGCCTGGCTGGGGCATCGCCTCAGCCAACCAGAAAATGTCAGTTCAAACAATAGACCTGTGGCATGGGGAGGCTGTTTACACCAGTACACTACCAGTTTATACCACTAGGGTGTAGGGACCTTCACCTACCCACATACCGCCTATCCCCACTCCTCTCATCTTGACCCACAGTGGGCACATCACTCAACCACTACTCATGGCTTGCCCTTCATCTGCCAGCACTTTGATGGCCCATCATTAGCAGTCACCGGCATCAAAACGGTTAAAAGAAGATGGTAAAACTGACCCAGTAACACCATGGCATTATCAGTCAAGTCTTCTGCTATCAATCTGAATATCACCTGATAGAGGAAAAATAGGTGATAAAAACAAGCATTTTTGGAAATGATGTAGGATATTCCATTTGTGGAGTGCTGCAGTTGGGGCGGAGTTGAACTTTCATCGGGGGCACTGCAGTGATGGACTGCAGTGTGTATACTCTTATACTGATAGCAGAAATCACGAGAGAAGCCCAACTCTGTGCCCACAGGCATAGCATTCCAACCGTCAGGGCAGTCAGGAGGCAGGGGGGAAGG
The DNA here is from genome assembly GCF_964204655.1 of Triturus cristatus. Classification (NCBI taxonomy): domain Eukaryota; kingdom Metazoa; phylum Chordata; class Amphibia; order Caudata; family Salamandridae; genus Triturus; species Triturus cristatus. The sequence continues at coordinate 1,130,976,054 of NC_140583.1, forward strand.
TCAGAGGTAACCGGTCCCTTGTGACCTCCCATCTCCAGCCCTAAGAAACACCCCTCTCTTGAACCCTAAAAATGGACCCCTGCATGATTCCCAGACCCCCAAACCCTTCTAACAAATACCCCACCCAATTCCCCCACCACAAACCCTTCTAATAATTACCCCACCCTTGCCCTGAACCTAAAGAAGGATCTCTTCATGATTCCTCCTCTCCCAAACCCTTCTAACCAATACCATCCCCTGCTCTGAACCCCAAAACCAGCCAACTGTTGACCCAACCCCCAGACTTATTTAGTTATATAGTAAGTTATCTATAAATCCCCCTTACCTCTCCATGACATCTCCAAGTTCTTCTGAGACACAGTGCACATCGTAAAGATGCAGCAGAAGGGTCTTTCCGTTTCATCTCATGACGCCGATAGCCTCCACCACCCTTAAGACACACATACCTTTATCACACATGCCTTTACTATGTATCTCATTGTAATGTCATGCGTGATGAAGGCTGTGTGTTGTAACAGTGTTTACCCGTCACAAACATACCTTTTCCATACATACCTTTACCACTTGATTCATTGTAAAGGTATGCGTGGTAAAGGCTATGCGTGGTAACCACGTGTTAGACCTGGCACCTTGGCGTGAGTTTCCCTTCCACTTTTTGATGGTGTGCCTCGATTGTTTTGCTGGTGTTGTCCGCTCAGGGCACTGCGCCACGGCTAATCCGTGCCGCAGTGCAAGTGCTCCCTAGGTAAAGTGTACCTATAATTGATGTTCATGATTGGTTTATTGGATTTACTGTCAGTCCCCAGTAACGTGCACCAGGGGTGCCAGGGCTTGTGAATGCCAATGCTGCTGGTGGGCTTGCAGCGCTGGTTGCGCCACCCACAGAAAGCGGCCTTGTAAAATGTGTCTAGGGTCTGCCACCGCAGACCCTGTGCGCGGTCTGGGACCGTCGCGCTGACTGCGCAAGTGCCCCCACTTGCCAGTCCCTAAACCTTCCCTTACCAACATATTAGCCACCCCTCTGGTAGGCCCAAGGGCAGGGTGCATTGTAGGCCTAAGGTAGGACATGCCCTGATGTGTGTGGCATGTCTTAGTAGTGAATTACAGCCATTTTTGTTTTTCACTATTGAAGGCTACCTGCTCTCCATAGGCCAGAATGGGCTGCTGGAGTCACTCCACGCTGTGACCCCAGTGGACTCAGAGAGCATGGTAGAATGTCAAGTTTAGTATGCCTGAACTCAGAATAATAAAATACTTCTTGTAGTCAAGTTTATTTTAATATCCTGGGTTTGTAAATACTACTTTTAGAAAGTTAGTATTTACTGACCTGGCCATTTCAGTCCGCCTCTGCTGTGTGTGTGTGTTCTGCCTAGCAACAGTAAGGAGCAGGGTTGGGGAATCCCCAGAGACAGGTTGGCTGCCAGGTGGTGGGTAGAGAGATGACACCAGGATGGGTGGGAGGAGTACACCTTGACTCTTGAATAGACCTGTGCTCTGCCACCACAAAGCCGGCGCCGCCCCCTGTGGAGCGGCTGATGTCTCTGCCCTGCTGCTGAAAGGAAAGAGCAGAGTCACCATAACAAAGTGCTCCAGAGCTGGACTGAGCCAGGCCCAGGCCCCCTGGCGCTAAAGAACAAAAGAATCATGGTATAAAAGTAGGAGCCTGGCTCCTAAGAAATCAGAATCCTGTTTTACCGCAAAGAACCTCTGCCCGACTAGAAGGAGAAGAAGACGCTGGAGGAGCTGGCCTGCTGCTTGCCTTGCTGAGAAAGGAGAGGAAGAGACTTACTGAAAAGACTTTGCTGCTTTGTGCTTTAAACATTCTCCAAGGGCTTGATCTGAGCTTGCCCCCTGAACTGAACCCCAGGACCAGTGGGTTCTCTGTGCTTTTGCTCGTCCTCCGATTCGAGCCGTGTGTGCATCCCGCTGGAAAGAGACTGCGTCCCTCATCGCCCCTCCTAGGGCCGTGACACTCAGGAGCTTGCCTGCCTCAACCCCGTGAGAGCCTCGCTCCGTCCGGAGGCGCTCTCTGTCCCCGGGCTAGGTTGCCTGCACCCCTGTCACCGCCTGTCATTGGAGCGCGCTGAACGCGCTATCACCCCTCCGGCCGGAAACCGTCCGACGACTGTGATCTACGCCGGGTCATCCAGCTGCACTAACCGTGCCCTGTGACCCCGCTTCGCTATCCCCGGACATCTCAGGCCGCGCCGCCCCCGCTGTGGAGACCCCCCTGCACCGCCGTGCTGAGGGTCGCTGGCCGCGCCTGCCTACCTGCCCACACCCGCTGATCGAGGACCCAAGACACTTCCCAAGCTGAGAGTTGCACTGATCTGTGCCGGCTCTCCACGTCACAAAAGAAGTTCCAGTATCGGGCTCGGGGCCCGCAACGCCTTATTTCCCCGTTCGCAGGAGCCGATCTCTGTGAGTACTGGAACCACAAGTAACATTTGCAAGAGACTACAAAGTATCCATTTGAAGCTACGAACAAAGAACATTTGCCTGCTTTACAACCTGGTGGCATAGCGAAAACGTTATTGGTCTTGTGATAAGTCTGCTGAGATATATATACCTATTTTTTCATAAAGAAGCGTATTTTTCTACATATCCAAGTCTGGTGTCCGTTTCTGGGGGGGATTGATGTATTTACTGTGTGTATGATTGTAAGTGCTTAACCAACAACGCCTGAGGAATCGCCTTGGCTGCGCACGCCACGCACCTAGAGGGTGAGCAAGGGTCATTCACAAGGGGTTATCCTGCGCCCTGACGTAGAGGAGAGGGTTCCTGCTTGACACAAGGGCAACCTTGCGCCAACTAGAGACCCCCAAGTCTAACATTGTTGGCAGCGGCTGGGATTTCGGATTTGCATTTATAATTTGCATACAGTGAATTATTAATCACCAGATAGTGAGAGCAGACCAAGTAACGCAGCCACAGGTTTTCATTTTTGAACTTTGTTGAGACATCTGCCATTTTTGCAACCATGCCTGGCTCACTCTCTGCTGGAAGAGCACACTCTGTGATTTCTGGAATGGATGAGGTGGATTGGGAGGGACTGGAAGGCTACACGGTAGAGCAATTGAGAGGCTACAGTGTAAAATTCAGAGTTCCCCATGCTGGATTCAAGAGGAGGGTCCAGTACACCAAGGCGTTGAGAGCCTGGAAGGAGTCAAGAGATCCACAGAATGCGGGGGACATCGTTCCACCCGACAACCTTGAGGAGCCCAGCAGAGTCCGGTCGCCAGAGGAGCTGGCAGACAGGGCAGCAGACAGGGCGCATGGAATGGAGATGGCAAAGTTGGCAGGGCAAATGGAAATGGAGAAGCAGAAGTTGGCCCTGGAGGCACAACAACGCCAAATGGATCATGATATAAGATTGAAGGAGTTGGAGCTGAAGGCGAAAAGGTTGGACACCGCTCCTTCTGGTGGCAGCACTCCACCGGTGCAGGTAGAGTCCAAGGTGTACATCCCCAAAGATGTAGTAAAGGAGTATTTTAGAAAGGATGACATAGGGCAGTGGTTTAGAGCCTATGAGGTGGCCATGTCTTCACACCGGGTCCCTGAGAAAGACTGGGGAGCGGGGTTGTGGGGAAGGTTCCTTGCTGAGGGGCGTGACACACTGTTAGATTTACCCTTAGATCTCCAAGCCTCATACCCCCATATGAAGGAAGCTTTAATGACCAGGTATGGGTTAACTCCTGAGCTATATAGACAGAGGTTCAGGGAGACTAAGAAGATCCCTGAGAGTACGTATGTGGAGTATGTAACTTTTTTCTGCAGAGCACTGGATGGTTGGGTGAAGGGTAGCAAGGTGAATGATTATCAAGGGTTGCTTGATTTAATTGCATGGGAGCACTTGTCCAGTCAATGTTTTCCTGAGCTACGCCAGCACCTGATTGATAGCAAGCTGTCCAACCCGAGGAAGCTTGCTGAGGAGGCGGACCGCTGGCTCAGCACCAGGGTCCACAAGGGTCAAGTGGGAGACTCCGCCAAAGGTGGGCAGGGTCCCCAGCAGAAGAGTGGGGGGGACAGGGGTAAACAGAAAGGGTTCCAAAAAGGCCCCCAAAGTAATCCCCAAGGGAACCAGCAGAAGGGTTCTCAGCCTCCCCCACCCCCGCAGCAGAACGGGGCCCCGACAGGTAGACCTGTTCCAAAGGGGCCCTTCAATTGTTACAGGTGTGGTGACCCGGGTCACATTGCCTCTGATCCTAAGTGTCGCCTGTTTGGTAAGACCGCACCCACTGGTGCTCCACCCCGGCAAGTAGCTAATATTAATTTTGGGGAGGAGGTAGCAGTCCAGGAGGGTGGGGGTCCCGGGCAGATGACCCTAGTCTCGCTAGGAGACAGTGAGATGGTCCCTGAAACCTACTTGCCCTCTAACACTAAGAAATATGGGCAAGTAGTGACCATCAATGGAAAGAAGGTTGAGGCTCTTAGAGATACAGGAGCCAGCGTGACCTCGGTGAGGCAACACCTGGTGTCTCAAGAGCAGATTGTACCCAATGCCTACTGTAGGGTTGTCAATGCTGACAACATAGAGAGTCGTTGTCCAATGGCTCAAGTTCCCTTTGAGTGGGGGGAGGTCTCTGGTACTCTACAAGTCGCTGTGAGAACTGACATGCCTGTAGACTGTCTGCTAGGGAACGACCTGGAGAGCTCCCCTTGGGAAAAGGTGGAGAAGACCACGCATCTGAGGATGGTGGGTCTACCCGACTGGGCGTGCGTGACCACCCGGTCCATGGCAGCCAGTAGGGGTGTTGAGAGGGTCCTGGAGCCTGAGGGAGAGGTCCAGGAACCGGCCTTAGGGAGAAGGCGCAGGAGGCGCGGGAAACCGGCCCCCGAAGTTCCCACGGCCCAGGAGGAAGCCGACCCTGAGGGGGATGCTCTGGAGCCTACCGGGGAACAGATTGCCGAACTGGGAGACCTGCCTGAGCTGACCCATTGGCAGCAAGAAGGAGGTCCCTCCAGGGAGGAATTCTGCAGGGAGCAGAAAGAATGCCCTTCTCTCGTGGGTATGCGGCAACAGGCTGCAGACCAGGCCAATGGTGTTCAGGCCAAAACACACTACGTGTACTGGGAGAGTGACCTCCTGTATTCCGAGCCTAAGGCTGCTGAACCTGGGTCAGCCCGTGTGCTGGTGGTACCCCAGAAGTTCAGAACCTTCCTACTGGGGCTGGCTCATGATGTGCCTTTAGCAGGACATTTGGGGATGGACAAGACCTATGACAGGCTTGTCACCCACTTTTACTGGCCCCAAATGCACAAGAATTCAGATTCCTACTGCAGAACCTGTCAGACTTGCCAGGCAAGTGGTAAGAGCGGAGGGAAGCACAAGGCTCCTCTGCAGCCCTTCCCCGTGGTCGGTACGCCATTCCAGCGAGTGGGTATTGATATTGTGGGGCCTCTGGACCCCAAGACAGCCCTAGGCAACAGGTTCATCCTGGTCTTGGTGGACCATGCCACCCGGTACCCTGAAGCCATCCCTCTGAGGACAGTGACGGCCCCCGTGGTGGGACGAGCACTGATGGGAATTTTCTCCCGAGTGGGATTCCCTCTAGAGGTGGTGAGCGACAGGGGGACCAATTTCATATCCACATATATGAAATCCCTGTGGAAGGAGTGTGGGGTAACTTACAAGTTCACCACTCCTTACCACCCCCAAGGAAATGGGTTGGTTGAGAGATTCAACCGAACCCTCAAAGGCATGATCATGGGCCTGGACGGTCCAATGAGGCGTAAGTGGGATGTCCTCTTGCCATGCCTGCTCTTCGCTTACCGAGAGGTGCCACAGAAGTCTCTAGGGTTCAGCCCCTTTGAGCTTCTGTATGGTCACCCGGTAAGAGGACCTCTGAGTTTGGTAAAGGAAGGCTGGGAGCAATCTCCCAGGAAACCTCCCCAGAATGTATACAGTTACATGCTGGCCTTCCGAAACCAGACTAGGCGTTTCAGGCAACTTGCTGAGGCAAATCTGGAAGCCAGCCAGGAGGAGATGAAGCGGTGGTACGACCAGAATGCCATTCTGGTAGAGCTTCAACCTGGGCAAAAGGTGTGGGTCTTGGCCCCAGTGGAGCCTTGTGCACTTCAGGATAAGTGGACAGGTCCATTTGAGGTTGTGGAGCGCAAAAGTCCTATCACCTACTTGGTGGACATGCAGTCTCCCAGGAACCCTTTGAGGGTCCTACATGTTAACCGCCTTAAGCCCCACTTAGAGAGGACCGAAGTGGGCATGCTGCTGGCCACTGATGATGGAATGGAAGAGGAGACCGAGCCTCTTCCTGACCTCTTAGTAGCCTCTGAGAAAGATGGGTCAGTGGATGGAGTTAACCTCTCACCCACCCTGACGCCCGAACAACAGGAAGATTGCCGCCACTTGCTGGGGCAGTTTCCAGATAGGTTCTCCCTGGTTCCTGGTGTCACAGATTGGTGCGTCCATGATGTGGACACAGGAGACAGCTTACCTGTGAAGCACAAGGCTTACAGGGTAACTGACAGGGTCAGAGCTTGCATCAAGGAGGAGGTCTCCAAGATGCTTGCGCTAGGGGTGGTTGAGTCCTCCAGCAGTCCTTGGTCCAGCCCCGTGGTCTTGGTGCCCAAAGCTGCTGCGCCGGGAGCCACACCTGAACTCCGGTTCTGTGTGGACTACAGAGGACTCACGCGCACCCCATCCCCAGAGCTGATGAGCTCATTGATCGGCTGGGGGCTGCCCGGTTCCTCAGCACGTTTGATTTAACGTCTGGGTACTGGCAGATCGCCTTGACCGATGGGGCCAAAGAGAGGTCAGCATTCTCTACACCAGATGGGCACTTCCAGTTCCGAGTCATGCCATTTGGAATGAAGAATGCCCCTGCCACCTTTCAGAGGTTGGTCAACCAGGTACTGGTTGGGCTGGATGCGTTCAGTGCCGCCTACCTGGATGACATCGCAGTGTTCAGTGCCACCTGGCCCGAACACCTGCGCCACCTCTGGGAAGTGTTGATGGCTCTGCACCGAGAAGGCCTCACGATCAAGGCAAGCAAGTGCCAGATCGGGCAGGGTTCCGTGGTGTACTTGGGACACCAAGTGGGGAGTGGCAAGGTGGCACCCTTGCAACCCAAAATTGAGACCATCCTGGCTTGGGAACCCCCCAAGACGCAGACCGCAGTGAGGGCCTTCCTGGGGCTCACTGGGTACTACAGGAGGTTTGTCAAGGGCTATGGAACGATCGTTGCCCCCTTGACAGAGCTGACTTCCAAGAAGCAGCCCAGGAACGTGATCTGGACTGACACCTGTCAGAAAGCTTTCGACACCCTGAAGACTGCCATGTGCACGGCGCCCGTGCTCTTGGCCCCTGACTTCTCCAAGGAATTCCTAGTGCAGACAGACGCTTCAGAGCATGGTGTAGGGGCTGTTCTCTCACAGATGACTGAGGAGGGCTGGGACCAACCCGTAGCCTTCATCAGTAGGAGGTTACTTCCACGGGAAAGTAGGTGGAGTGCAATTGAGCGAGAAGCATTTGCTGTGGTCTGGGCGCTGAAGAAGCTAAGACCCTACTTGTTTGGGTCTCACTTCCGGGTTCAGACGGACTACAGGCCCCTCAGATGGTTGATGCAAATGAGGGGTGAGAACCCGAAGCTGTTGAGGTGGTCCATCTCCCTACAGGGTATGGACTTTACGGTGGAACACCGTCCTGGTACAGATCACGCCAACGCTGACGGTCTGTCCAGGTATTTCCGCCTTAGTGACGAGGAACCCCCTGGGCAAGGGTAGTTCTCCCCACCTTTCAGCTGGAGGGGACACGTGTTAGACCTGGCACCTTGGCGTGAGTTTCCCTTCCACTTTTTGATGGTGTGCCTCGATTGTTTTGCTGGTGTTGTCCGCTCAGGGCACTGCGCCATGGCTAATCCGTGCCGCAGTGCAAGTGCTCCCTAGGTAAAGTGTACCTGTTATTGATGTTCATGATTGGTTTATTGGATTTACTGTCAGTCCCCAGTAACGTGCACCAGGGGTGCCAGGGCTTGTGAATGCCAATGCTGCTGGTGGGCTTGCAGCGCTGGTTGCGCCACCCACAGAAAGCGGCCTTGTAAAATGTGTCTAGGGTCTGCCACCGCAGACCCTGTGCGCGGTCTGGGACCGTCGCGCTGACTGCGCAAGTGCCCCCACTTGCCAGTCCCTAAACCTTCCCTTACCTACATATTAGCCACCCCTCTGGTAGGCCCAAGGGCAGGGTGCATTGTAGGCCTAAGGTAGGACATGCCCTGATGTGTGTGGCATGTCTTAGTAGTGAATTACAGCCATTTTTGTTTTTCACTATTGAAGGCTACCTGCTCTCCATAGGCCAGAATGGGCTGCTGGAGTCACTACACGCTGTGACCCCAGTGGACTCAGAGAGCATAGTAGAATGTCAAGTTTAGTATGCCTGAACTCAGAATAATAAAATACTTCTTGTAGTCAAGTTTATTTTAATATCCTGGGTTTGTAAATACTACTTTTAGAAAGTTAGTATTTACTGACCTGGCCATTTCAGTCCGCCTCTGCTGTGTGTTCTGCCTAGCAACAGTAAGGAGCAGGGTTGGGGAATCCCCAGAGACAGGTTGGCTGCCAGGTGGTGGGTAGAGAGATGACACCAGGATGGGTGGGAGGAGTACACCTTGACTCTTGAATAGACCTGTGCTCTGCCACCACAAAGCCGGCGCCGCCCCCTGTGGAGCGGCTGATGTCTCTGCCCTGCTGCTGAAAGGAAAGAGCAGAGTCACCATAACAAAGTGCTCCAGAGCTGGACTGAGCCAGGCCCAGGCCCCCTGGCGCTAAAGAACAAAAGAATCATGGTATAAAAGTAGGAGCCTGGCTCCTAAGAAATCAGAATCCTGTTTTACCGCAAAGAACCTCTGCCCGACTAGAAGGAGAAGAAGACGCTGGAGGAGCTGGCCTGCTGCTTGCCTTGCTGAGAAAGGAGAGGAAGAGACTTACTGAAAAGACTTTGCTGCTTTGTGCTTTAAACATTCTCCAAGGGCTTGATCTGAGCTTGCCCCCTGAACTGAACCCCAGGACCAGTGGGTTCTCTGTGCTTTTGCTCGTCCTCCGATTCGAGCCGTGTGTGCATCCCGCTGTAAAGAGACTGCGCCCCTCATCGCCCCTCCTAGGGCCGTGACACTCAGGAGCTTGCCTGCCTCAACCCCGTGAGAGCCTCGCTCCGTCCGGAGCCGCTCTCTGTCCCCGGGCTAGGTTGCCTGCACCCCTGTCACCGCCTGTCACTGGAGCGCGCTGAACGCGCTATCACCCCTCCGGCCGGAAACCGTCCGACGACTGTGATCTACGCCGGGTCATCCAGCTGCACTAACCGTGCCCTGTGACCCCGCTTCGCTATCCCCGGACATCTCAGGCCACGCCGCCCCCGCTGTGGAGACCCCCCTGCACCGCCGTGCTGAGGGTCGCTGGCCGCGCCTGCCTACCTGCCCACACCCGCTGATCGAGGACCCAAGACACTTCCCAAGCTGAGAGTCGCACCGACCTGTGCCGGCTCTCCACGTCACGAAAGAAGTTCCAGTATCGGGCTCTTGGCCCGCAACGCCTTATTTCCCCGTTCGCAGGAGCCGATCTCTGTGAGTACTGGAACCACAAGTAACATTTGCAAGAGACTACAAAGTATCCATTTGAAGCTACGAACAAAGAACATTTGCCTGCTTTACAACCTGGTGGCATAGCGAAAACGTTATTGGTCTTGTGATAAGTCTGCTGAGATATATATACCTATTTTTTCATAAAGAAGCGTATTTTTCTACATATCCAAGTCTGGTGTCCGTTTCTGGGGGGGATTGATGTATTTACTGTGTGTATGATTGTAAGTGCTTAACCAACAACGCCTGAGGAATCGCCTTGGCTGCTCACGCCACGCACCTAGAGGGTGAGCAAGGGTCATTCACAAGGGGTTATCCTGCGCCCTGACGTAGAGGAGAGGGTTCCTGCTTGACACAAGGGCAACCTTGCGCCAACCAGAGACCCCCAAGTCTAACACCACGCATGCATTGTAACACATGCGTGGTTAAGGTTATTTGTGGAAACAGCTGCGTTGTAGTGGCTGTTTCCCACAAGTGAGACAGAGCTGGATACAGAAAAGGGAAAAGGGAATGGAGGAACTGAAGAAGGAAAAAAGAGAGGGAAAGACGAGAGAAGAAAGGAGGGGAGGAAGAAAATAAGATGAGAGGAAAGGACGAGCGACAAGAGAAGAGAGACAGAAAGGGATAAAAGGAGGAAGAGGTTTAGAGGAAGGAGGTCAAGAAAGGAGAATAAAGACCAAGAAAATGAAGTGTGAAAGCGAGCAAAAAGAAGGAAGCAGTAGAGGCAAGGAAGCAGTGGGAAAGGAATGGAGGGGGAACAAAGGACAGAATGACAGGAACAAAGACTGGAGAAGTTGCACATGAGGCAAAGAAGAAATAATGAGTGGAAGGAAAGATGGAGAAGGACAGAAACACAGAGAGACAGACCAACCAAAAATGATGGGCCAAAGTTGGAAAGAACGAGAAATGAAGTAAGAAAGACAAAAACAGGCATGAGAATGAGTTAGGTGAAATAAGGAAAAGGCAATCAAATTTAAAAGGCAGAAAGAAAGAGGAAGAAATTAAGAATTCAGGAGGTAAAGTGGCAGCAAATAAGGAAGAAGTGAAAGAAAAGAAAGCAGAATTGACAGAAAAACATATAAGGAAATAAAGGATGCAAGGAGGAAAAGGGTAGTGTGAGCAGCAGCAATAAAGGAAAATGAGGAGGTAGAAAGGGTAGGACTAGGACAAAAAGTGCAAGACCGAAAAAAAAGAAAATGTTTGTTAGTACATTGTGCATGAGTGAGGATGTGGCTTAATGGCTAGAGCGGTGGTATTTGAAGCTGGGGAACCTGGTTCCAGGCTCCACAGGGACGCTCAACATCCTGTGATTGTGGGCAAATCAATTAATCTCCTTTTGCCTAACTAAATAAATGTGTATATCTGTAACACAACTGGTGCTCATGTAAAGCGTTCTGATCGAGGTCGGGTTTGCGTTATAAAAAACTAAAAAAAAAAATAAAGAGAGGGAGGAGCAAAGGATGGAAGCAAAGAGGGAGGAAATGAGCAGAAACATGAGTAAGACAAAGGCAAATCAAATTGCAGAAAAAGGAGCAGAAACAGCAAAACAAAGGGCAGAAAACTGAGCAGAAAATCATAATATAGGGTAGAAAACAAGCAGAAAAGGCAAAACCGAGCAGAGGAGGGCAAAACAGAAGGCAGAAAAACAAGCAGAAAAGGCAAAACAGAGGGCAGAAAAATTAGCAGGAAAGGTAAAACAGAGCAGAAGAGGGCAAAACAGAGGGCACTCGGGTACTCACGCACCCACTCACAGACCCACTGAGACACTCACACACCCACTCATATACACACCCAGAGTCTCATGCACCTACTCACAGACCCACTGAGACACTCATACATCCACTCACAGACCCACTCAGAGACTCATGCACCCACTCACAGACCCACTCAGGTACTCACACACCTACTCAGAGACTCATGCACTTACTTACAGACTGATTCACACATTCATGGAGGCACTCCCAAAACCAACCAGACACTCTGACACACTCAGACACTAACACAGACTCTCACGCACCCACTCACAGACCCACTCAGACAGTCACACACACAGTGAGACACATGCAGCCACACCCAAAACCACTCAGGCACTCTAGCACCCACTCACATATCCACTGTGACACTCATGCACTCACTTTCAAACATGACAGGTTACAGTTAGTAAATAAAGAAATTCACACCAAAAAACAAAGGTTACAGGGACATTATAGTTAGTAGCTGGTGCTCATGTAAAGTACTGTAATACCGTTGGGTCAGGTTTGCTTACATAAAACTACCACATATCTATATGTATTTCTCTCTCTATATCTATCTATCTATCTATCTATCTATCTATCTATCTATCTATCTATCTATCTATCTATCTATCTATCTATCTATCTATCTATCTATCTATCTATCTATCTATCTATCTATCTATCTATCTATCTATCTATCTATCTATCTATCTATCTATCTATCTATCTATCATTTAAAAAACCTTAGAAATTCACTGAGAAAACAATAGGTTTTAGGGGTGTTATAGTTAGCTGGACATTTCACTCGAACAAAACCATTGAAATTCCTCTGATATAGTTAGTTGTACTAACTACATCTCGCGCGCCCGCAATCCACTGCTGATAATGTCACATATTACATCATTCATGACATGGTCATTGACATCCCTGATGACATCTCAAATGACATCACTGATGACATCATCCAGTGAATGTGGTTTGGTTTGTTATTTAAATATGGATTATATATATATAGCAATTTGCAATGAAGAATGAGTGGATATATAAATATAAATATCTGGATGGAGGATTTAGTAGCAGTGTGATTGACTGTTTACTTGACTAATTTATAGTGTCTCACTAAATATATTGGATAGTGACTAAACTGTGTGAATATCTGTATCACTTTGTCAGTTGTTGTGTAAACTGCTGCACCAGTTGGTTGCTAGCTACGTGAAAGTCTATATTATTTATTGATTAGTTAACTGAGTATTTGTATGGGAGAGTGAATGTGTGTGTGGTTCGGTGGGGGGGGTGTGACATCCCAAAGATGTGTGAATAGTTGATTCAGTAGGTATATGAAGTTAAAACTACATGTTATAACAGTTGTTTGGGTGAGTGAATATCTTTATGGGTGTGGTGATGAGCCAATATATGTCTCAATGGTACATGTCCATCAAACTAGAAAAATAAAAGCCAGTGTATGTGTCAGTTGTTGTATATAATTAAGTATACATAAGACTCAGTGATTGTATGAGTGACTGTATGGATAACTGTATACTTGTAATAAGGCCATATGTAGGTAACATACTATTTACCGATTCATAAATACCGAATTATACCGATTCGGTATTTATGAATCGGTAAATAGTATGTAGGTAAATAATCGGTAATTATTACCGATTCGGTAAATATCGGTATTTATGAATCGGTATTTACTGAATCGGTAATAATGCATCCCTTCCCATTCATTCCTATGGGCCTGGCGGCCCATAGGAATGAATGGGAAGCCAGTTACTATTACCGATTCGGTAAATACCGAATCGGTAATAGGGGAGGCATTATCATGGGTGGCAGGGTGTCACATTGACACCCTGTTGCACCCCTGAGTCATGCATATGTGCACATGTGGCGCACATACATGCCCTAAGGGCATGAATGTCTGCCACATGGCACTTTTCAAATAGCACAAAAATGCTTTTTGAAAGGAATTCGTCATTTACCATCAACTTGTAGTTGATGGTAAATAACGAATCCAGACACCAATAATGCACTCACTTGAGTGTCCCCTACATAGCATTTCTGGATTCGGTAATTTACTGAATCAGTATTTTACCGATTTCTTAAAATTCCGATTCGGTAAATACCGAATCCAGAAGAGCAGCCACCTACATCTCAAATGCCTCAATACCGGTTGGTAACGGGATATTTACCGATTTTCGGCCGTTACGGACCGGTATTGAGGTACCTACATATGGTCCATAGTGTTTTTATAACACACTAAGTATGAGTTATAATCATAAAAACGCCGCTGGTGCCCCGCAGCGCGAGACGCGCTAAACTTTCAAATCTTGCCAATTAATTTACCCGCTCATCTGCCGTGAGGGGAACGGCCAGCAAGGGGTCCAGCAGTCTTCTTCCCGCCACTAGCGGGTCCGCCGTGAGGGGAACGGCCAGCGAGGACTACAGTTCCCAGCAGCCCTAAGCTCAGCCCAGGCATCTGCCTTTGGAGTCAGCAGGCAGCGCCGGGGGAGCATAAAAACACCGCTGGTGCCCAGCAGCGCGGGACGCGCGCGGGCAGCGCCCGGGCCAAGGGCGGGCCCGTCCTTGCCCGTCAAAGCCAGGAGGAGCCAGGGCAGGGCCACCCCCTTTACGTTTGTGTTCATCATCAGCCATCGTGGAGACTGGAAAGATGACTGCAACCTAGAAACTTTGACTGTGCTTAAAGGTACCCTTCTTTCCCTCCTCTTTTTCTTTATAAATTCAGAGGGACTATGGATTTGCCACGTTGCCCTTTGGGTAGTATTTCTATGGGCAAAAGGAAAGCCATGGAGGGGGCAGGGGGGGGCCAGGAACGAATACAATGCAGGGCCCTAGGAAAGCTAAGAAAGTAAAGAAAAGTAGTAAGAAGATGCCAAAAACTGATGTGATGGACCGCATAGAAACTCTTGTTGAGGACTGTGAAAATATACTGCAATATTCTGTTGTAGATCTAGAAATAAATGTATCACAGAAGGATGAACAATATAAATCTTCCAAGTCAGCCTGTTTACATATACCGGAGATGTTCCGTAAACCCCCTAGCTCAAGCAGTAAACAGACTAATCTTCCTCCAGAAATGATTCCACCCCCCCAGTCACCAATTTAGTCTTTGGCTCAGCATAGGCTGAGCCACTTGGAGCCTACTGTTCTAGTGTGCTCCAACAGGTTTGCGGCCTTGGCCAATGAACCAGTTTCTCCAGACAATATGTCAATTCATGGCCCAGTGGAAGCTTCTAATGACGTCCGAATAGGGGGTGGACTGGATACAAGTAGCGGGACATTGGCCCTGATATCAACCATTAACTCATTAACAGTAGAGGTGAGGGATCTGAAAGCCCTAGTTATGGACTTAAAAGCCTCTCTGGAAACATTAGCATCGCAACATATTTCACTAAATTTAACCGCTCCCCAGTCTACAAATTTATTAACAAAAAACCTCAAACAAACTGGCAGGACACGTCCCGCACCTAAACAAACAGCGTGTACCATTCCAAATCATATGGTAGGGTCGTCTGGCGAGTCCCCGATGACAACGCAGTGTAGGAATCCAACTAGCACTTTACCTGCTTTAGTTCTCCCTACACCTCAGGCAAATACATATAACAGATTAGTACCAGGAGTTCCCTCTGTAGGATGCCTTCCCCGCTCTATATTCCCAAGGAGGACAGTTTTTATGGTTAATGTTCCTAAGGTGGTGGGTCGCGAATATGAGGATTCATTAATTAGTAGGGTTACACATTGGACCAGACATGTCAGGGGCTGCTATTCATTAATAAGAGAGGATATCGTAAAGGCTATTAGACATTCACATCCAGCTCAACGATTAAATACCATCGAGCTTACTCTGATGTCCTCCCACTTAGTAGAGGGACTCTTGGCATTAGAGTATAGGACCTGCCCTCCTGCCACCTCGGATATTCAATTCAGATGTTCCCCACTGACAGGCGAACCAATTTTGAGGGATGAAGCTATTGAGCTCTTTAGAGGGTCGCATCTTGATAATGATTGACCGGCGGGAATTGCCCAACCATCAATCTTCTGCATATGCGACCCTGTACCATCGCCTATGTATAATGTTTCCACTACTGTGCCACAGCACATATATAATCAGGTTAGATTATCTCATTCTGATTCATTTCATACCCCCCAAAGAAACCCTGACCCTGGGCAGGCAGTAATAAGCCCTATCACCATAAATTCCTCTCTTGAATCAAATTCTCCCCATATACAACTACTTGGTGAGAAGGGGCCCCCAAGAGTGGATAATACAAGCTTGAAGATCCTCTCCTGGAATATAGCTGGCCTCTCTAGGAAACTTTCTTTCCCAGACTGGAATAGGTTTATTGAAGGCTATAACATCTGCATATTCCAGGAGACGTGGAGCATGATAGCATATTATAAAGTAGGCTTCGTGTCTTACCATGTCCCAGCGGTACCGGCACAAACTAGGAGGGGGCGCCCGTCGGGTGAGCTACTGGTATGGATAAGTATATCCTTGGATTGGTCCATCAAACAAATCCAATGTATCTCTCCTGACCTTTTAAGATTGACCATCCGGGAAAACCAAGGAGGTAGAACTCTGGAAATCTTCGATGTCTATGTCCGGGGAACAAAGGGAGGGGCAGAATCACCCATAATTACATCCCTGGAAGCTGAGCTCTCGAATTGTCCTTATGACTCGCACATTCTGGTAGCGGGAGACTTCAATTGTACTTTTGAGCCTCTCACTGCCGAGGATGTGCTAGACACTGAAGAGGATGATGCAAAGCGGGGAGTTCCTTCGTTGAACATCCCGTGGATAAAAAGATGGACTAAGTTGGCCGTCCAACTGAACTCCTTTGCCATTGAATATGAGCTAAGGGCAATTAACGGCAGGTCACTATCTGATCAAAACGGGGCACATACTTACAATAGGGTAGGTTGCTCCTCGCGAATTGATTACATTTTATTGAATTATAAACTGTGGCAGTACTTAACCGATATGATGATAATACCGACAGTTGATAGCGACCATAACCCATTATCTTTAATTCTAAAGTCAACATGGTTACCTAATTCTGGCTATCCTGATTTAGAATATTTTCTGCCAACAAGGGAAATAATTACCTCTAATTGTAATAGGTACTTGAAATGGCATATAGTTCTCCTGGACGAAAGGAAATTATGTGGCATTAGAGAAACTGTGGCAAAGGCTCTAGATGAATTAAGAGGGGCTTCTATGGACCCCGGTGCTATCGAGAAAATTCCTAAAATCTATGAAAAAACAATCAGTACCCTTCCGAATTTCTTTTGCCCAACTGCTAGAGCAGGCCACCGTCCACTGTGTGAGAAGCCTAATAGCAACAATACATGGTATACCAAAACTTGTAGACAAAAAAAAAACGCCCTGGTTTTGGCAGTTAAAAGCAAATCGCTCCCTACAATCCAGCAAGCAAGAAGGGTCTACAAGAAGGTAGTGTCTAGTGCCAAAAAAGAGTGGGAAGAGCAGTACTGGCAAGATTTAAAAACAGCCAGTCTGGAGAAGGATGCAAACAGGTTCTGGAATCTTATCAGAATTAAGGCACGGCCTGATAGTGAATCAATTACCTGTAACATCTCAAGTTGTATTTGGTATGACCATTTTTTGAATCTTTATTCTAATTCAGAGGATCTCTCATCGAAAGATACTTCGCTAGACCCTAGAATAGGCTCGGGGGACTTAAACATCTATCCTTTTTCTGAGTCGGAAGTGGAAACTGCCATTCGACGTATAGTTTCAGCTAAGGCAGCAGGCCCAGATGGCATTCCCGGAGATCTTCTTCGGGCAGATCCCGCTAAATGGGCAAAATTTATCACCATTCTTATTAATGCCATCGACACCGGCTCATCGATACCGGACTCCTGGAAAGGAGCAGAGGTGGTCCCTATTTACAAGAAGGGCGCTAGGGACGACCCTGTTAATTACCGCCCAATAAGCCTAATTGATTCAGTGCAAAAGGCTGTTGGGAGGATGGTGTTGGAGAGAATCCTGGAATGGGCAGATGAAAATAGGATCCTCTCCGACTACCAAGCGGGCTTCAGGGCAGGCATAGGGACAATCGAGCAGGTGTTTAGGTTAATCCTACTTTACTGGAAGGTTGTCAAAATAGGCAAAGGCAGTCTTTATCTTGCATTTATAGATCTAAAGACTACCTTTGACCTAGTCCCTCGAGGGCGTCTGTGGAAGGTCTTAGCTGACCTGGGGGTTCCCAAGTATATTTTAAATCTCCTGATGTGTCTTCATGAAGGCAATTACGCCCAGGTTAGGTGGGGCTCCCAAGGGCAGAAGACGGACAGAATACCAGTGAACAGGGGTGTCCGCCAGGGCTGTGTTTTAGCTCCCACTCTATTCTCTTTGTATGTGAATGGGGTGGTGGAGCATTTGCGCCAAATACCATCTGACGCACCAGCCCTGTCGGACGAAAAAATTCCTACCCTCCTGCTCGCTGATGACACCCTCCTTATCTCCAAGACCCCGAGGGGCTTGCAGGGTTTGTTGGACAGCTTCCAGTCATTCGTTGTTAATAGATGATTGATTATTAACTCTGAGAAAACTAAGTACTTGGTTCTGAACCCTCCTAAGAACCTTAGAACTCCACCTGTTCTAAATTCCGTCCCGTTAGAGAAGGTTACCACGTTTGATTACCTGGGCATCCGTATTTCCGGCTCCTTGCTCTGGAGTACCCATTTACAAAAAATGCTCCTGAATCATAAAAGGGTAGTGGGAGCAATACTCAAAGAGCACTGCACTTCATTAAGCAAACCTATTGCTCCCGCAATTGATATATATAAGGCTAGAGGAGTGAGTTCAGCCCTTTACGGTGCTGAACTCTACAGTTTTTCCAACCTAGACCAAATTGTGAGGTCAGAAAATACATTTTTAAAAGATCTAATGATGCTGCCCCCGAGGACCCCCACCAGGCCCCTATTGCAAGATCTAGGGTGTCATTCATTTAGAGATTTGGCTAGACTTCGCCCCCTTTTGCTATGGGCCCGCCTGTGGCGGACCCCAGAATTAGCAAAGTATGCAGCAGGGTTAGGCGAAATAATGAATATGGATGGCTGGCATAAAATCAAATGGCTTAAGGACCTAAAAATGTTGTTGTATGATCTTGGTCTTAAAGAGGCGTGGATAAATAGAACTGCCCCACCAAAGGTAGAACTTAAGAAAGTTTATTGGTCCTGGGTCTGCAACAAGGGCTCTCTTTACTCTAAAGTAGGCAGATTATCTGAGGAGTTTATGCAACATAAACATACTACCTACTATGAACCATACTTAGATGTCATACAAAAACCGTATGACAGAGCTCTGTTTTTCGAGTTCAGGGTTAGTTCGCTCCTCACCCGCGAAATGACAGCCCGATGGAAGGTTCCCTACCAGACATTAGCCTCCTGCCCGAATTGTAAAGCCGACTTTGAGTCAATAGCCTATAAAGTTCCAAGGGAACGATGGCTTAAACCGCTCTGTAGAGAGTTGGGTACCAGTAGCTACCTTGTGGCATTGCGCATCCTAAGATCTGATGCGCGAACCCTATATGCGTGCGGTCTAGCCAAATTCCTGAGCTGGGCATGGAACATTAGATCGAAAACCCTGAAAGCTAGTATTTAAATTTTGTTGCTGCTATGAGCCATTTGCACTTTCTGAATTGTATCTTCTAAATGTTTTTATCCTGTACATATTTCTTTTTAATGTTATTGTCAATTATTCTATCACAAAATGTTTTGCACTTTGTACCAATGTACTTTTTTAAAATGTGTTCCACAGCTTTAAAGATATGTTTTTATCGAAATAAAGCTAATATGACTGACTGACTATATGAATTGATGAAGTGGTGTTTTTATAAGTGTATAGCTAAGTAAAAGTAAGTATGATCCATTGTTTGCAATGAATTACTTTAGTTTAAATACTTTGCAAATAGGCAATAGACTTTTAAGTACAGTACTTACAGTTGTTGCAATGGGCAACACAATTTCAAACACAATGCAACATTGAGCTCAATGTGAATTTCTGCTCAAATGCAATTAGTTACTTTATGGATTACTTTTCTAACCACAGGAATTGCTCCTAGATTCAGTCCTTGGACATCTCCTGTAAATAGTTGAGTAAAAGCGTTTTGGTTACAGTAGTGATTTTTACGGAATATTATTGTATTTTAAAAGTTGAGACACATTTGTTTTCACATAAAATCACCAATGTTATCCTATGGCAGAAAATTCACTTAGCAGGTAAGTAGTGTTATCGTTACTTTTTCTTACTCAGTGGTGGATCCTGGATCCAGCACTGGTGAATCTCCTGTAAACAGTTGAAAGAATTTGTTTAAGTCAGACGATCGATTTTTTAGGGATATTTTTAGTTTGTGAAAATAGACACTTAGAAACGTTTCTGGTGAAAACCACACAATGGATTCCTATGGAAGGAAATTCAAGTTACTGGTAAGTACGCTTAGAATTACTTTCCAGGGTCAGTGCTGGGCTAAAAGATGCAGCACTGGGTTCTCTCCTGATAACAGGTGAGTAAATCGGAATTCGTAGTTCGGCTGATTTTAGAGGAATATTTGTACGTTGCAAAAATGGACACTTAGAAACTTTTCTGGTGAAAACCACACAATGGATTCCCATGGAAGGAAATACAAGTTACTGGTAAGTATGCTTAGAATTACTTTTTAGGGTCAGTGCTGGGCTAAAAGATGCAGCACTGGGTTCTCTCCTGATTACAGGTGAGTAAATTGTAATTCGTAGTTCGGCTGATTTTAGAGGAATATTTGTACAATGGTGAAGGATGGGGGCAGGGCCTGAGGTCACGTGTGCAAACATTCCCTGTGGCGCGTTTTAAGTTGGGGAATTAATTCCTCTTCAATCCTGCGGTCCCCTGGGGGCGAACTAGCCCATCAGGTACCTCCAGTATGCGCCAGGGAGCGGCGTTGCAGAGAGGTGTTCAGAGGCCACGCCCCGTTTTACAACACTCTGCAACGCAGCTCCGTGGCGCTTACTGGAGGTACCTGGTGGGCTAGTTGGCCCCTAGGGGACCTCTGGATTGAAGAGGAATTAATTCCCCAACTTAAAACGTGCCACAGGGTGTGTTTGCACACATATCACCTCAGGCCCCACCCCCTACCTTCACCACTGTGCAAACGCGCCCCGTGGCATGTTTTAAGTTGGGGATTAAGTCCCCTTGAATCCTGAGGTCCCCTGGTGGCCAACTAGCCCACCAGGTACCTCCAGTATGCGCCAGGGAGCTGCGTTGCAGAGAGGTGTTCAGAGGCCATCCCCCTTTTTACAACACTCTGCAACGCAGCTCCGTGGAGCTTAGTGGAGGTACCTGGTGGGCCGCCAGTAGGTAATATATATATATATATATATATATATATATATATATATATATATATATATATATATATATATATATTCACTTAACAAACCATAGGTTTCACACACGTTATTGTTAGGAATTAGCATTTAAAAAACCTTGCCAATTCACTTAAAAAACCATAGGTTTCACACATGTTATAGTTAGCTGGACATTTCCCTCGTAAAAAACCAATGAAATTCCCCCGTTATAGTTAGTGCAGGCAACTATAACTCACGCGACCGCAATCCTCTGCTGATGACGTCAGATATTACATCACTGTATTTAGACACCTATTTACCCATGTCTTCTTCCATTAATCTTTAGCTATACATATATTACAAATATTTATTTTTCAGAAAGTCACATATGTAATCAGTGATGTAATATCTGTCGTCATCAGCAGAGGATTGCACACATGATGCTTAATAAAGTTAAGCTTGATTAAGCTCTTCTATATAATACCCGTATGTACAAAGAAATGGCAATATTTACATGGTCTGCTGTCCACATTTATCTTGTGGTACATTTTCTATAGTTTCGAATAAATGTAATTAATATTCATTGAAAAAAACAAAGGTTAAAGTGAGATAACAGTTAGGGGAAATTTTCATTGCCAACGTGACATTTGAAACTAAAAAACAACAGAAATGTCACCAGTTATAAACCTACGCCCCTGCCATGCACTGCTTATGACTGTATGTAAGACATCACTCATGAAATGTTCCATGACATCATTTAAAACATCACTGATGACATCTGAAATGACTCCAATAATGACATCACTGATCCCGGGTCAAATTCGAATAAAAAGGAGAAAGGCTCATGTGGGCCCCCTCTACTAGCCTTAAAAGGCCCCAGGGACCACAAACAAGGGAGGGCGGCATGAAGCTACCCCCAGCCTTCTTGGACCAGACTCTGTCCCCTGGAGTCAAACTCTAAGGGGAAGGGTGTTCAGCCAAGTTACATAATTTAAGGCATGTGGGGCCCCTTCCCAAACCTTACTTGTTCTTAGGGACACCATCCATCTGGGCCAAATTCCAATAAAATGGGGATAGTGTTGTGTGCCCTCTCCCTGTGCTTTAGAAGGTCCCAGGGACCCAAATGCCAGGGGTCAAATACACTTAAGCAGGGGATGGGGACATGGGGCCCCCTTTCCTGAGCCTTAATAGGCCCCAGGGATCCCATCTCCAGGGTCAAATATAAATAAAGGAGAGGGGCAACACAGCCCCCCTACCCGAGCCTTATTAGGGCTCTGGTGAACCCACCCACAGTGGTCGCATGTTTTAAATGAGAGGGGGAAACATGGCTCCCCTCCCTGAGCCTATTACAGCCATGAGAATGCCATTTCCCGGGGCTCCGGCTCAAACTAAGTTGTTGCGAAGAGCTGGCAAAGCAAACCAGCAAATACTCACATTCTCCTCCAGAAATAACATGCACACTCTGGGAAGAAACAAGATGTGTTCCAGCTTTTTTGCCTTGATCACACAATCAGTTGCCATATAATCCACCGTAAATAGCGCGACAAAACCAACAAAGGACAACAGTATTGTAAACATAAAGGCACCATCCTAGAAATATAAAGGAAAAAGGAAATGTATCCCCCATATCTATAAAAGTAACATCTCAAACTAGAATAGATTAATGTAGTTATACATTTTATCAAAACAAATGTGTCAAAATAATGGCAAATTACTATATCACTCACAGAAATAGACATATCTTAATTTTATTGCTTTGCATCTTTAAAGTGATATAAATCGCATTTGGTTAACACTCAAAATTCATAGAACAAATATCACCATCAAACCCAGCAAAAATCCATAGAGCTGATATCAAACTCATCCATTCCTTATATAAAAGGAGACGAAGGAGGAAAAGGGGAGAAAGAAAGCAGTGAGCAAGAGAGGTAATTATTTGAGACCAAGGGCAATATGTAGGAAGCCAAATACCGGTCGGTAACGGACGATTTTCGGTAAATATCCCATTACCGACCGGTATTTAGGCATTTGCTATGTAGGGGGCATATTTCAGGATTCGGTAATTTACCGAATCGGTAAAATTACCGATTCGGTAAATACCGAATCCTGAAATGAGATGTAGGAAACACTCTAATGAGTGTTGTGTAGGAATGAGAATTCGGTATGTACCACCAAATATAGGTTGGTGATAAATACCGAATACATTGCAAAAAGCAATATTTTGCTGAAATAAGAGTGCCATGTGGCAGACATACATGCCCTTAGGGCATGTATGTCCGCTACATGTGCACACATGCAGGAATCAGGGGTGCAACAGGGTGTCAATGTGACACCCTGCCACCCTTGAATGTGCTCCCCCCATTACCGAATCGGTATTTACCGATTCGGTAATGAGGCATACCTTCCCATTGATTCCTATGGGCCTCCAGGCCCATAGGAAATTAATGGGAAGGTATGCCTCATTACCGAATCGATAAATACCGATTCGGTAATTACCGAATTTCTACGAATCGGTAACATTTATTGAATTATTACCTACATACAATTTACCGATTCTTAAATACCCAATCGGTAAAATTCGGTATTTAAGAATCGGTAAATTGTATGCCACCTACATATGGCCCCAAGTGAGTACATTTTATCATTGAACCTCTGAGTCTATTGCACAAAGCTAATGTAGTTAAATAAACAAATTATAACAAAATGTTCAACTCTCAACTCCATTAGAATAATTCAGATTGACGTAAAACATCTAGTCGCGCAACCCAAGAATAACAAGCATTTTTGTGGGGCGGTCCATTACTGTAGAGAGAGAACATTTATTTAAGAAGAAAGGGTAGAGGCAGATCCATAATCAGTTCATAACGAAAGTCCAGTAGATCCCCTTCTTTTCTCCTAGAATTAAAACAAAAGTAAAAACTAGGATGTTATTGCAGAACTACAGACCTCGGACAAAGGAGATATAAATAAATGCATGCAATGCAGAAACATAAATAAGACCACATTGTGTAGAAAACCCCTCTAGTAGCTGCAAAATGTTGGTATTCACATTACAACAACATGGTTGCTGATTCAAATGTATACTAAGCTCTTCTTTGGCTACTCTTGTTGTCGGATGGTTTTAGCAAGTGCCACTTAGTTAGTTTGATTTTCCTAATCAGTTTGAGAAAGTCAATCCTAGCTTCAACATACTCAAAACT
Source organism: Triturus cristatus (assembly GCF_964204655.1). Lineage (NCBI taxonomy): Eukaryota > Metazoa > Chordata > Amphibia > Caudata > Salamandridae > Triturus > Triturus cristatus. The sequence continues at coordinate 1,130,999,946 of NC_140583.1, forward strand.
CCTTGTTGGACAGAGAGAGAACCTCCACTTCAGTATCAGTGAGGGTCCTAGCTGATTGATTTACCACTGTATCTCCAGCCATAACCATACCTTTTATGGTAGCTGTTGTTTGCCCCCTGTCCTTTTCCCACTGAGCGTTTTGTTGTTGTTTGTTTGCCTATTCCAACTGTGTCATTGTTTTTTTTTTCTCAGTTGGCTCCGCCTTACCCACTTTCTGCCCCCTGCATTGGAGGTCATGCTCCTCTACAAATGCTTTCAGTCATATCATTCTCACCATCAGATACATTCCTATCATCAGTCATCAAGAAATCAGACTCCTCCTCTCTTTCAGATACTTTTACAGAGAGGGTTATGTCAGTTTCCTTCACATTACTTTCCACTAACCGTTTCTGTATGTCATCATATTTTTCATTATAGGTGAAGATCTGACCATTTTTATAATCCAGGCACCCTTGAATGTCCTATGCTTTCTCCTTTGCATTTCTTCCTCCAGGCTCTCCACTCTACTGCTCACCTACTTTGTAAATTTGCCAATTGTTTCTTTCTCAGGTCTTTTCTTTAATTCGTCTCCCAACGGTTTCGATCTGCTTCACAGTTTATCCCTACCAGCCAGGTGTTGTTTACTAAGATTTTCATTATAGTTTTTAAACTTTCGCAGAGTTCTCAGCCCACTCAAGTAACATGTTTGGATCCAGGGATTCATATGTGGGTATTGTATAGCTATGTAACCCTCTTGTAATGATATTTGAGTCTATATAATTTTGAAGGGGTGTACCGTTTCACCATTTGACAATTTCAGTTTTGTATTATTTTTCCAGTCATTTGAGTTTGTTACCAATCTCATTGCTGTTTCTTATCTTTTCTTTTTTATATTGTCCTGTGTTATGTACTTGTATTGTTCTACTAAATATCAACTTTGTATACTTTGTCCTATCTGTCTCAAGTTCTTAGCCATGGTTATCTTTTCTGATCATGTCTCTTTACAAGAACCTTAATAGTGACTCTGCCCACCTGTTGAACTACAGGCTCCCTCTGCCTTGACCATGCGTGATTGCACAGTCACCCACAATGAGACGAAGTATCAAAGACCCAGGGTCAAGCAGGCACAACGGGACCAAATTGGACTTCAAACTCCTGGGTAGATCTTAAATGGTGCTACACCACAGCCCCCACCTCGCCCGCCTCTGATGCTCCTCACCTATAACGACTCATATTAGAGTCACTAGCGTGTGGCGATTCTCCAAAACTCCTTATGTAATGTTGTAATGTCATGAAGCTCTCCTCTTGCATGTGGAATTTTTCAATGTGCATAAATATACCCATGCCACTTATAGTAGTTATTAGTAGCATACAGTACCCTCTATAGATGCACCTATATAGATAGAAAAAGTAAGTTGGACATGGTCTGAAATGTCCATGTATTTCAGGGTGCAATATATAGTTTCCCCCTTATATTTAATGTGGCTACTTATAATAGAAAGCAAAGTTCAAAGTACAATGGTGTGTACTTGTATAACAACAGATCTTTTCCTTTACTATCAGAAGTATATTTTGTCATGCCTGAGCATGCTGTTGGGGTGTATTCTTGTGTTATCTGTATAGTTGTCATGTAGGGAAGAGCCAGCTCGTGACTAATTTTCTGAGCTGAAGATGGTTGTCTGTGGATCTTATGTTTTTGGGAAGGGAATTCTGTATTTAGACTTCTTGAACAGAGAAAGATGTTCCACCCATTTATTTTCATTTTATGTAGAAATTATGAGGTGGGGAGCCCTTTTTGAGTGTAAGTATCTTTTTTGAATGTATTTGGTTTTTTTTTCCTGAGGGAGAGGGGTCATTTAACACATATTACATTGTGTGTGATATAAAGCAGCTTGAAGAAGGATCTTCTTCCAAATGGTAACCAGTGTAGTTCCATCAAAGTAGAGGAGATTTGTGCTTGTGGCTTTATTTGTAGCAGGAGTCTAGTATCAGCATTCTGAAGTATTTTTGTAGACTTCTTATAGTTTACAAAGTTGAGCCATGACTAGGCCTGAGAAGTGAACTCTGCTCCTTTCGCGGAGTTTGCAGAGTTTTTCACACTCCAAGCTCATGGAGCTCTGAAAAACACAGCTCTGCATAGACGAGCTGAGTTTTTTTCTTGCTTGCGCTCACCAACGGTAAGTTGGTGAACGCGAGCGAGGAAAATCCAATGCTACACCATTTCCCTGTGAGATTTCAAAACCCGGGAGGTCGTGGATGGTTGCTACCGCTCACGTTGAGAGACCTTCCATTCGCATTGAGGAAGCTGCCGTTCAAGTAGAACTTCTACTTGAGCAGTAGAAAGAAGCAGCGGCCTCTTGGACTGTGCAAGATGCTGTTTACACTGATTTCCTTCGCAGGACAAACAGTCAGCACTAAAAATCAGTGTGGACGGCGTGAGGTAACCCACTCTGCCACTCGGGGAACTCTGCGTAGTTTTTTTGTCACTTTGGGGAGTTCCCCATAGCCGAACTCCATGATCTCTGCCCGGTCTTAGCCATGATACAGACTATTAGCGTAGTCCACTTTTGATAGAACAAGAAATATTGTTCGCGGAGATACCCCTTCGGGGGTTGACTTCCAGCGCTATACAAGAGTATAAATAAATAAATAAATTGTAATTTGAAAGATGTAAAGGAGTCCTAGTTGCGAGAAAATTAATAGCAGTGGTTTCATCTTGAGAAAGCTTGATTTGGCTACTTTATTCATTTGTGGATTCATTGACAGTTTGGTCCCCCTTATATTTCCACTGATTTATACATCCCTAGATATTTTAGGAGGTGGTCCTAGATTGTTGGCCAGGTGCTGAGAGAGTTGTAGGTCTTCCCAATGCCACAGGTCATTATATCCGTTTTGGAGCGATTCAGTTTGAGGTGGCTCCATGTCATCCACTGGTCAACAGCCCTGATGCAATCGAAACATTTTGGTGTTAATATTCTTTGGGCTTTCCAATCTGAGGAGTCATCTATATGTCATTTGTGTAGTATAGCAGGTGATGTCAAACCCCTTGATCAGATCTGGTAAATATTTCAAGAAGATATTGAAAAACATGGATGAAATAAAGAGCATTGAGGGACTTCTACTTTGATGTTGTATTGGTTATAAGAGAATGGGGGAGTATGTATTATATTTGTTCTGCAGAAGAGGTAGGATTTGATCCAAATGAGAGCCCTTGAAAGACTGTAGAATGATCCCGTGTGTCAAAGAAAGCTGAAAGGTCCAAGAAAATAAGGGTATCAACTCTGTGTTAATCCAATGTGATTTAACATGATCACAGATGGAGATTAGGGTCAATTCACTGCCTCTTCCTGGATGGAATCCAGTTTGGCTTTTGGAAAGTATGGAATTGTCTTCAATAAATTGTGAAATCTGGGCAAAAGCTTCGCTTCTATAAATTTGCCCTCGAATGGTCTGTTTGCTATCGGTCTGTAGTTGTTGGGGTCTTGAATGTCCAGGCTAGGATTTTTATGGTGGCATATGTAAGCTTTTTGAAGGTCTTCGGTGAAAACTCCTCTTGTTAAGGAGTTTTTAGAAGTGTTAATAATGGGATGGCAATGAAGTCAATAGTAGGATGTTTATGAAGATTTGAGGTGGAAAAGGGTCAGAGGGGCAGCAGCTGGCTTGCCTGGTCTAGAAATTCAGTTTGTAATAGATCTTTAAAGGAGCACAGTTGCTGTGTTTGTATTTTGTTGAATGGTATTGTGGGAAACAGGTTGGGGCTGTTGTGTTTTTTGTTGTCTACATATACATCCATATACATCCAACAGAATTGCCTTAGATGTGTAATGGTTAGTCAGTTCAAAACAACAATCCTGCGAAATGGGATTGGTAGCTTCTGTTCATTTTGGCTTACGGACCTGGGTGAGTATTTTACAAAATATTATATTGGCACACTTAGCATTGTGGGTTTGGTTTGAATAATACATTTTTTTTGTATGTTTTCAAATGTTAACTTGTATATCCTGTCATGTCTATGCAGGCATTTCTTGTCTTTAGAGTTGTTTGCTCTGAGCCAGTTGCATTGAAGCTTAGCATTTGGTTGCTTGATCTTTTTTAATTCTGAGTTCATCCAAGAGGCGTATTTTCTTTTGTTATGCATAGGTGTCTTTGAAGGAATTAAGAAATCAAAACTCGCTGGAGAATTCATTAAGTTTTTTAACAGAATTGATGGTGACCAGATCATATTTTTTAGTTCCACTAAATTCAGCTTGTTCCATGGTTGGTATGCAGTTGGGGGTAGGAAATGTAAGGAATTGGGTTACTGGTTTAGGGACGTGAAACTGTACTCAAGCCGCAACCACAAACTTTGTGAGGGTGAGGCACTAGAAAAACCCAAATTAAAGTGTGCTCAACTTTCTGGAAACTTGGCACAGAGCAGTCAGGCTTAACTTAGAGGCAATATATAAAGTATTTCTGCAGCAATTGAAACAGTACTAAAGTTAAAGCACCACTCATAAAAGATCCTACATCAATTTAGAAGAAATAAGTTAATTCTGATAAATAAATCAATACCAAACAACTCACATCCAATCTGTAGAACTGGATATATTCAATTTTAATGATTTAAGTGAAAATAGCACCAAAAAGCTAAAAGCACCACTTGCCTCTAACTGGTAATTCGAGAACCAGGAGAAAGTCACACGTTTAGTTTGATTGCAATGGAGCACAGATCGAATACAGGGACCAGGTTTATTTTTTTATTTCTTTGGCTGACAGCCTTACAATATTTTTTTTAAAACATGCAACATAAGAACAGCTCAATAAGAACATGTGCATAGCATTCTATTTATAAATTCATTTGGAAAAATTGAAATACTAACACAATAAAATGATAGAAAAGTGTCTTTTCATCAAAGGCATAAAACCAGAGAAAAAGAGCATGTTTGAGTTCTTCAGAACCGTAAAGTGCACGTGCAGCGGGAAAGGTATATATTACCGTCAGAGGCTGCCTCCTGAATAGAGAAACACGCGCATCACTATTAATTAAAAAACATAAAAGAAGGGCAACATTTGTCAACTTATGCATAAAGTAATGGTGTGTTCAGTTATAGCAAACAACTAGGTTCAAGCTTACCTACTTAAACATAATCCTGGAGTGGAGGGCAGCTATTTCAAGCAGGGCCACATAACCCATAAATATGATGCTACAGAGGTAACCACATTCATATCATCTGGTTTATTACATAGCGCCAGTGCTGGTTTAACACATCTAACTCCATAGTGTTCAAAAGGGGGAAAGAGCCACCTCTGCTGGGCGGCTACATATTTATTACAAAACAGCATAAAATGGGTTAGATTATCCAGACCACCAACACTATAATCACAGAAATCGGATCAGCGATCAAACATATGAATGCGTATGAGGAAATTCCTGGTTGGGAGGATACCTAGTCTGAATCTTAAGTACAATGTTCGCTTTAATTCAGTATATAGCATGTTCAGATATAACAATTGTTCAGAGATAATGCTCCCAGAATTTTGTTGTCTGCATGTATTCATGATACTGTTCTTTAATTAGAGCTGCGGGAAGTGTTGTGGAAGGTCGTCACTGTAGCGCATAGAGCACGTCGGGCATCATGGATGCTCGTCGTTGTGGTGTGAATGTCCTGCTGTCATAGTCGGTGGTCATGGGTTGTGGGCGGTTGCGTCAGAGGTTTGAAATTGTGCGGCCTGTGAGTGGTCGATGCTGTAGTGTGAAGAGTCAGGTTGACAGAAAATTACACTGCCAGGCAGTGCAAGCGACAATGTTTTGGTGCCAACAGCCCCTTCACAGATGAGAAGAGTGCAAACACTTAAATTCAGCTCAATTGAGGCCACACCAAGGGCCCAGGAGCTAGAAGGCACCGCTTGGGGGTCCAGTTGGATCTTCGTGCTTGTTCAGGGTGTTGAGACCCCGTTATGTCCCTATGGCCCTGGACAAGAGGCCATCAGACTAGCCCCTGGAGTCACTCTGAGAGTCCTGGGTTCAGGTGCAGGAGCAATCCCTCTAACTCAGGAAGGAGGCCAGCAGGGCAGCAATCCAACAAGGCAGTAGTCCAGTGAGGCCATAGTCCAGCAAAGTAATAGTCCAGCTGAGTGGCAGTCCTTTCAGCAGCAAAGAAGTCATTCTTCCTGGAAGAGTCTCCAAAAGTCCAGAGGTGTACTGAGGAGCTGGTGTCTGAGGTCCAATATTTTGACCGCCTGTGAAGAGAGAGAAGCTTCTCGAGGTTTCCCTTTGAAGTGCACAGGTTTCCTGCCTCTCCGGCCTGGCTCCAGACTAACTACAGGGCTTATAAAGTATTTTATGTGGAGACAGGACACAGCTTATTCAAACATAAGCCGGGCTGTGCCTAACTCCGCCCTCTCATCCTACCAATGAATGCAAATACTGGCACATCTAAGCTCACTATTAATTATGGCTGTCTAATCCCACTGTCAGCTACACCCATTCATGTGACCGAGAGACAGGCTACAGGCATTAAGCGACTAAGGCAGTAAAATGGCAACTTTCCAAAAGTGGCATTTTGGAAATTGTAACCAAAAATCTGACTTCACCATAGCAGTGGATTTTTCATTACAATTCCAAGGATATGAAACATGAACTGGTTACCTCTTCCCATTTGGAAGTTATAACTTATTAAATATATTAAAGCAACTCCAAAGCAGAGGTCTTCAAACTATGGGGTGTGCCCCCCTGTGGGGCTGTGGCAGTGTTCCGAGTGGGTCGCAAATAGTAAGAACTTGTAAATGGAAATGGCCTGGAAGTGCAAATTTGTTTATTTATCATGTTTTGATGTCCAGGTTGTCTTCATTTACAAGCAGCAGCTGAAGTACGTGGCAAGGTCAAAGACATGATTTAAAAAGAACAAAACATTTTGCAAGTATTTTGTTCTGTTTTTTCACTTACAGGTAACTTCACCTAAAATAACACACACCTGAATGAAAAATAATTTCAAGTTAATAATTACGAAACCTCAATTAGTTAATGCTGTCACTGAATACGTCTCTGTGTGAGGCCTAAGAGTTACAGAATTGAATCCTAGTGGGCACCATGGGGAAAAGGGGATTGTGTATATTTAGTGTGACGAGTACCCAGCCTGTAATAGAAAGCACTGTGAATGTGAATATGTAAACCATTACTTTAAAACCGTATTACACGCAGTATGAGCTAGTGTGCTACAGAATGGTTTAGTGAGAGGGAATGGAATTATGTTGCAGAGAAGCTCCAAATTATGCAGTTGGGTTAACAAAATTATGCAAGAACAAAAGGCAAATAATGCAGCATATTTTCTGGCGCCATTACTTCATTATTTTGTACTTTTTGCACATGGATATATTATTTGGGCAAAGAATTTACCTCATTAGTACCAGTTTAATAACCAGGGGCCAGATGTAGGTGGCTAAATATCGGTCGGTAACTCTGAAATTCTGTAAATTTCAGCATTACCGACCGGTATTTAGCCATTCCTAATATAGGTAAGGAATCGGTAAATAAGGAATTGGTTAATACCGATTCCTTAATACCGATTCCTTATTGCTCTTGCATTCAAGGAATCGGTAATACCGATTCCTTAAATGCAATGTAGGAAGCACATTAAAGAGTGCTTTTTGGCCTTAAGAAATTGGTAATTGCCACCAACTACAAGTAGGTGTTAATTACCAATTTCCTTTAAAAAAGCACTTTTTTGCCTTTTTAAGAGTGCCGTGTGGCACACATCCATGCCCTTAGGGCATGTATGTGCACCACATGTGCACACATGCACATTTCAGGAGTGCAACAGGGTGTCCTTTGGACACCCTGGCACCCTTGAAATACCTCCCGGTATTACCGATTCGGTAATACCGAATAGCTAATACTGAATGTCTTCACATTCATTCCTATGGGCCTCCAAGCCCATAGGAGTGAATGGGTACGTGGGCTCAATGGCCCTCCGGGAAGCCCAACATTGTTCCTGTAGCACAGACTGACGGATTGTTTTGCAGTGCTCCAACCTCAAATCTGTCAGTTGCAGCAGTGTGCCAAGTGCAACACTGTTGACCCTGTAGGAGGAGACGCCGAATCTGCCTACTTGGAGCGTCTGAAAGCTCGACTTTTTGACCCAAGCGCGGAGAGTCCCTCTATTGCGGCAGGAGCCGCAAGACATTTCCTGTGAGCGGCAGGAGCCACTAGAACCTCCCGTGAGCGGCAGGAGCCGCAAGAACCCCCCGTAAGCGGCAGGAGCCGCAAAACATTTCCCTAATGCGGCAGAAGCCGCGAGTCATTTCCTGAAGTGGCAGGAGCCGCAAAACACTTCCCTATCACAGCAGAAGCCGCGAGTGAGATTCCCAACGCGGCAGGAGCCGCAAAACATTTCCCTACCGCGGCAGAAGCCGCGAGTGAGATTCTCAACGAGGCTGGAGCCGTGAGTACTTTCCCTGACGCCGACCGTGACCTCTCCCCTCCAGGATCCAGTTCTGGCTTTCCGCTTTGCCAGCGGTAGCGTTTCCTGGCAGAGTAAATCGACTGTGAGGCAAGGAAACCAGCCTCTCCCAGCCCATTGCAGACACCCCCTCCGTCTCCATTTTCACAGCGGGGGGAGCGAAGGCAGCAAGCGCCGCGGGACGCTGAGTACATCGTGCCACAACGCCTGCATTGGTTGCAGCTGCCGCTGGGGGAGCCATGGGGAGGCGTGGTGATCACGCTATATAGCGCAGCTTCAACCCCCACGGCGCGTCTGTGCCCGCCGGAGGAGGCCGGGCCCCCTCTCTGTCTTGCGGAACTGGAGCTCCTAAATACTTGGTAACCAGCTTTTATTTGCTGGCATTGAACATGGTCGTGGGTGATTTCCAAGTCAAAATTTAAAGATTTAAAGATTACCAAGTATTGTCCTGGGTCATCCATTACATGGGCCTGTTGTTTACGCAGACCACCCTTTTTTTTTTTTTTTTTTTTTACTACCCCGTCTATCCCGTTGTGGTGGCGTTTTCTATGTTAATTGATAATTTGCTTTTTTAACTTCCCACTCCTTAACGGATTTTTCATTTTTTAATAATTATGGGCAGGCGTAAGGTTGCGCCTGTTCCCACTAAGACGGCAAAGGGGAAGCCGGTTGCGTCCGTACCTGTTTCTACTATGGACGCGTTTTTGCAAAGGGCCGCCTCCGTGTTGGACAAGGAAATCGAGCTGGCAAATAGGCACCTTTCGAGGTCCCCAAATAACATCCAGCGCCTATGTGTTCCAGAGTCTGAACTGTTGGAGGCGACCATTGACTCTGCCACTCATAGAGACACAAGCATGGACTCTGAGGATAACGTTGGGACTTCCAAATTGTCGCCTATTGACACTGGTGAGCAGCCGCGGCCCGTGGAGGGAGTTCCGTGGGGCGGTAAGGCAGGGCGGGGGAGGGGCAGGGTGGGGGGTTCTAAAAACCGGAATATGGATAATTGCAGGTAAGTAAACAATTAAATAATTAAAACGAATTTCGTAGCGCGCGCTGCATCGCAAAATGCGATGCAGCGCGCGCTACGAAATTCGTTTTATTTATTTATTTGACACCCCTGGTGCACCTGTAGTAAAAAACAAAAACTTTTTATCTTGGAATATTGCAGGCTTAGCGAACAAATTCAAGGACCTGCTTTGGCTAAAATTTGTGAGGCAATTCCTTGTTATTAACCTCCAGGAAACTTGGTCAGTGGAATGTGATTTATTCCTGGAGGGCTACAGGGTTTTTTTTGTGCCAGCTATCCCCTCAGCTGGGGGTAGACCCATAGGAGGATTAGTAACCTATATCTCCCTGAGAGTCGATTGTCAGATTCAGGGCATCTCATCCCCTAGCCCAGGTATATTGCCATTGATTTTAAATAGGGGAGACAAAAGTTGGGGAATAATTATTTTCTATAACTCCGCGACTTGTCCACCTGGTGTGAGTAATATAGCTACCTTGGGCACTCTTATTCATCAATCTTACGGTTTCATTCTTCACAACTTAACGGTTTCTGGGGATTTTAATATTCACCCGTGCGGAAACCCCATGCTCACTGGAGTCTCCGAGCTGGGTTGTCCACGACTCAAGGGGTTCCATTTTGAACACTCTATACAAGGGGGGCATTAAATAATTTGATGTGTGATCTGGACATGATGTGTACCATGACCATTTCGGACCCACTTCGCACTTTCCCTGTATCCACCTTTCACGGAAGAGGGAGGGGGTCATTCATCTATTATATTTTAATTTCCTCATCTTCACATGCATTATTTAGTGGGTTTCATATTGAGGATAGTGTATTTAGTGATCACAACCCTCTATGTGTGTATCTGCAGGGACCACTGTCAGTCCACATCAGTGGAGCTGTATCAACGGGAGTGCTTAAAGCAACGGACGGCTTACGCCGACTGAAATAGTCCCAGATTACTCCAGATAATTTTTACCGGAAAATAAGAGAATTGTGCACCGTTGAGGTAGGGCTGTGTCTGGATGAAGGCTCTCCTCCAGGTGAGGTTATTAATCCCTATGCATCTATTGTAAAAAAAGTTGGAAAGATCTTAAGTGTCCCGGGTGGCAGACGGGTGCACCATGGACCGAGTTGGTTTAATTCCCCTTGCTCTAAGGCCGCTAAAAAACTAAAAAAGGGAATCTTTGTCAGCAAATCCTCGAGATCCTGTATTGGTGCGAGTCTGCCGGAAGGAATACAAGGATTGCTTGGCAAAAAGGAAAGGTGACATGAAGGAAGAGGTCTGAAAGGAGTTAATTAACTCTAGTACCCTACGGAGTAGTTCCAGGTTCTGGAGCATTGTGAATGGGCCTCTTTTTGCTCAGGAAAGGGTGACGGCCCTTGACTCCCATATAACGGAGGAGGAATGGGTGCTTCATTTTAAATCAATGTTTGAGAGTCCTACGGAGCTCCTCCCACAGGTTGGTCGTGATATGAATGCCCCTGTAGTGAATTTTAAATTGGGTGAGATGGTGGAAGGCATTTAGGCTTAACAAGCAATAAAGCACCAGGCCCGGACGGTATCCCCCGGACTTATTTAAGTCTGACCCTTCTTTCTGGGCGCCAATACTCTTGGCAGTGTTTAACACAGCCGCAAAAAATGGGTGCCCCGAGTCCTGGGCGACCTCGACCATTGTCCCTGTTTTCAAGAAGGGAGACAGGAAGAGCACTTATTGCTATAGGCCAATCTCCCTTCTTGATTCAGTGGTCAAGGTCGTGGGACGTGTACTCTTGGACAGATTGTCTAGCTGGGCGGAGAAGCATAAAATCTTATCAGATGTCCAGTTTGGCTTTCGCCCCGGGCATTCTACTGTGGCTCAATGCCTTAATCTCTCTTTGATATTGAGTAAATACACAGTTGTGTGTACTGTATACCTTGCCTTCATGGACCTGTCCCGAGCTTTTGACTGTGTCAATAGGGTCAAGCTGTGGCAGGCCATGAGGGCAATGGGGGTAGAGAACAGTTTGATGGACTTCTTGGAAGATCTGCATAGGTCATCCAAGGCCAATGTAAGGTTCTCCCAGGTCCTCAGGCGCACCAGGGATTTGGATATTAAAAGGGGAGTAAGAAAGGGGTGTATAATGGCTCCATTTTTTTTTAATTGTTATATAAATGATCTGGACAAAGTATTAAGCAGTTTAGAGGTAGATTTCCCATACGTAGGTTGGCGTGGACTCCCTGTCCTACTGTATGCAGACGATGCCGGCCTCCTTGCGAGGACGGCATTAGGCCTTCAACCTCTGCTTGAGGCTTTCTCCAGCTTTATGTCGGATCGGGATCTGGGCATTAACAAAACGAAATCTTATGTCATGCAAGTGGGATTGCGCCCCAAAAAAATCTTCCATTTTAGGGTTGGCTCTTCCCCCATCCCCCGTACAAATGTTTTCTCATATTTAGGGGTTCGCCTGGATGATCAGTTACAATGGGAGCCCCAAATGACCAAGAACAGGGGGACTATGGCCAGGGCAAATGCGTCAATTTTTAATTTCGCCACAAAGCTAGGGAGACCAATAGGTGCCATGTTAAAGGTATATCAGGCTAAAAGCCTGGCTATAGCCAGTTATGGGAGTGAAATTTGGGGTCACACTATAGTGAACTCGTTACAGGTGGCAGAGAACGAATTTCTTAAGCGCCTGTTGTGTGCCCCCGAAAGCCTCTCTAAATTGGCGCCCCCACGAAGAATTGGGGGTCCCGCACCTGAGTGACGCCCTGGCCTCGCGCCCTCATGTATTCTGGTTAAAATGCTGGTTGAATCAGGAACTCAAGAAAGTAAGTGTCCGTAGGTTTTTAATGCTCAAAACAACTTCACTTACCGAGCCTTACCTCCTAGGGTCCCTGTCCACACATGAGAAGTTTCTTTTAACCAGGTTCCGTACAGACCTCTTTCATCTTCTGGTGGCTAGACCCAAGAACTGTCACAGAGGACAAGTGTTAGCATCCTGTGGCTGCGACGGCCAGTCTCCACAGGACTAAGAAGAATAAAAATAAGGGGAGGATCATAATTTTAGTTAAGGTAATTCTACTAATGATTGAGAGAAGAAGTCGCCTCCAAAGTAGCAGTGAGTTATCCGCTTTCCTTAAGAATGGGTAATAGTAGTCGTGGAAAAAATTCTCTTGTTTTTCTAAAAAATATACGACTAAATATCTTTTAGGGCCTGCTTTTCAATTCTTACTCAAAGGGGGTGGGAAGCTTTCTAAGGAAGCATTAAACCCCAAACATTCTGCCTGAGACTCATTTATCTTTTAAACTCGTAAGCATGTAAAGGTCTTAATTGTTTGAAATTCCCTGTTTATAATATCCAATGTAGGGGTACCATATTATCTGCATATAGTTTTCTTGCTGGGTTCTCGGAAAAAGGTCTTAAAATCAAGACGCAGGGCCTGTGCTAGGGGCTCAACGAACAGGACGACTAATAATGGCGAGAGAGGGCAACCCTGCCTCATGCCGAATCCAACCTCACTCCCCCTGTTGCTTAGTACAAATAATCAATTGAACTCCTGCTCCCTGGTATAGAGACCGCATCGAGTCCATGAGTTTACAATCGAAAGTTTCCCATGGTATGGAAAAGCCATTTCCAGCTCACAAGGTTGAATGCCTTCTCTGCATCCAATATGATAACGACCACCAGCACGGAGTCTGTAATAACCAGGTCAATGGAATCAGTCATGTATTGTATGTTTGTAAACAAACTGTGACCTCTAATGAACCCTGACTGATCTGGAGAGACCAGTCCGAGAGCCACGAGTCCAAACCTATTTTCTACTATCTCTGCATATTATTATCAGTATTTAACAAAGTGAGTGGTCGATACAACCTAGAGTCTGTTACCGGTTTTCCCTTCTTAGGAATATCAATCAGAACCTGTAAGAAGTTGACTCTTTATATAGTGGACCAAAAAGCGGCACACTGTGCAAAGAGTTCAAGCAAACCCCAAAGCAATTACAGAGACACAAATGACAGTGGGCAAGCAGTTAGGCATATCAGAAGGTAGTGCTAAGCATTTATTACACACACATAGACAGTAAGTGAGACCACACTTAATAAAGAAATCCAACACTGAATTATAAAAATAACACATACTTTTATACAAATTTAGATACCAAGATAATTGGAATTGGGTAATTGCTTTTCAAGTTATACATTTTTACAGTTCTCAAAAATGGACACAGTGCAATTTCCAGATCGGCAATGTTATCCTATGGAGAAACAACATGTATTGCATTCAGGAACTTAGCAGAGACGTACAAGACTGTGCTTCAGGACTTAAAGGACTATGGGCAAAGTTCAAGATCACAGCAACAGGTCACCTCGGGTGGCTCTGGGTAGGCCTGGGTGGAGTTTGCAGAGTTTACCCGAGCGCCTGTTAGTGTTGCGATGCACAATGCAAAGTGCGTCATTACTTTTGAAATAAATCACGCACGAACTGCACCACGCAGCTCTCATGTGTGTCCTCATGTTTCAAATCATGTGCGAACGGCACCACGCAGTTGGCATGGACATGGCTATCTTGGTTTTACAGTTTGCTACAGTGATTGGCCTTAGTTTCATTCCCTCTTTAATCTATTTAATCTTTCCACTATCAAAATTATCGACCCCTCATTTGTATTTATGAGATTAGTGTGTGTCATTGTGTTTGTGTATTTAACTTTTTAGTAATTTTCTGGGTGTTTTTTGTGAACTTTTGTATTTTGTTTATTTTTCCCCTTACTTCCTTATTTCTTCTTTCCTTTTCTTCCTTTTCCTTTTTTTCTCATCTCTCTTTACCCCATCCAACTCTACGGCAGTGGGTCGTCTACCTTGCAGGTGGTGCTGCCGCCCAGGTGTGCTGCCCTGGGCGAGCTTCAGCGAGAAGGAGGTGGCAGCACTAGTTTTTTTGTGCAGCGCCACCTCCCTTTCATGTTGGCTGTAGGTAGCAGGCCCAGCAGTGGATATCCCTTACGGGAGCATTTGTTGCACTGGGGTAGGGTGCACCAGTACGAGTTGCACACCAGCCAGGTTCGGCACACCATCCAGCAGCTGATGCACCGCTGGATGGATATTCTTGACCTGGGGCAGGACCTGCTCGATCTGCTCAGTGTTCGAATTCTGGGGCTCAATGAGTATTCATTGTTTGTTGTGTTTCTACAATGCTAAACATAATTGCCCCATAGCAGCTCACACTCAGAGGTAAGTTACATTAAATTTACGTTAAGAATATTATTATGTGATCCAGTTTCTAGTTTCTGCTAGGCTGGTGCCTAGTGCTGCCTAATTGTGTTCAGTTTGCAATGCATTGAAAACTTTGTAAATGCTGCATTAACTGAAGCCGATGCACATTGCACAGCCAATACTGCAGTGAATCAAGGGAGTAGAATACAAATTTTAAAAAACTTTGAACCGTAGTTTGATATCCCTACATAAACAAAAATAAGTGAAGTGGATGAGCAGTATGGCCCTCTCCATCAGCAGAGCTGTGTTGCTTATTCATCCAAGCAATACAAATATTCATTCATCCTTTCATTATAATTCACCCATAGCCATCATGATTGAGCTTTACATTCTTTCATCTAGTCTTTCACCGAAATTTCCATTCTATTATTCATCCATTCAATATTCACCAATTCATCCAACCATTCTTTCGTCCATCCATCCCTTCACTGACCTGTGCACCATTTCACCCACTCACCCTATCAGTCAGGGCGGACTGGCCGTAGCGGGCATCGGGCATTCCCCGGTGAGCCACAATGATGGGGGCCGGTTTTGGGCCCTTGGGGGCCGATTTTGTTACAGGGCCTTTTTTGCAGCATAGCTGCAAAATCGGCACTGTAACAAAATCGGCTGAAAACCGGCCCTGGAAAAGAGCTTGGTGGCACCCCCAAGCCCCGGGGGGCCGGCCGAGCACTTTGCCAGGGCCGGTTTTGGTTCCCAGTCCAGCCCTGCTTTCACTCATTTACCATTTTCCTTTCTTTAAACCTTCTGTTCTGTCGCATTTCCCTCAAGCCATCAATGATGATTATGTAAGCTTTTGGTGGTTTGCAGATTGAAGAGGCCATAATAACTCGACCACCACTACACCTGGTAAAGATGGAGCGTGCACGGTCAAAATTTGACAACACCATAGTTCTAGCTAGTGAGTATAATAATAATTCTCAAAAAGCAAGCATTTATGTGACTTACCAGTACCGTATCTGCCACTGCTTCTCCCCCTCCAACTGAATCTCCTCTTGCAGTGGCACTACTTGAGCCGGCATCTCTGGTGGTCTGTATGGCTAGAATAAACATTAGTATTAGAATAATCAGTGCAGCCACCAGCTAATAGCAACAGCTGCCACCACATCCCACACTGAAAACAGCAGGCCATTGCTGTGGCACATCCTGCAATGGTTGGACACCATAGAGAGCGGGCTCACCACAATGAAGCAGAGCCTGGACCCACTCTGAACCCAAATACAGAATGCCCTTTTCTAGTCCTTTTTTAAATTTTTTGTTTTGTTGTGAGTGGAGAGGGTAGGAAGGGAGTTGAGACAGCTTTTTTTTATTTGTTGGACATTTCAGAATGTGGAAAGGGTGGATTTGTTTGTAAAAATAATTAAAGGGAAACTTATTATTGAAATGTATGCCTTAAGTAGTTTGTTTTACTTTTACTTTTCACTGCTGCCTTTAGTCTTTATGCAGCCTGTTTATGTGCTTGTAAGAGTGTAAGGCTTAGTTATAGAGTTATATCTCTCTAACTAGCTTGACCATTATGGGGTATGCTGTCCTGACCAATATTTTCCACAACAACCTAGATAAATTATTACTTGTATTAGCACTTAGTTATTTACTTACAAACGTAACTAGTTCACTTCACTCCATACTTTTATTATTTGAGAACAGGGGAGGCATCACAACTTCACAAGCAAGGTCCCATTTCTACCCAGGTGCGCTCCAACTATAGTATTAATTGAAAGGATTATCCATTGCAGGCAACTAAATAGAAATAAAAACACTGAGTTAGTGGGTTATGTGCTATCAAACATTTCCGAATAATTGAGACCAGACTACTTATTGATGACACAACAGCAATTCCTGATAGTAATAAAATAACAAAAGATAGCAATAGTAGTAACTTGAGCAATGGGACCTGCCAGCAATTTACACATTCCTTAAGTCCGAAAATTTGGGCTAAAAGTCTGGAGTCGACAAGCTAAGTTAGGCGTTTACAGTTACGCAATACAAGGCCTGAAAGATGATGCTGACAAATAATGTTCTTCGTTCTATATCTAAAATATGGATCATTTTTATGCACAGGTGGGTAAATGGGGCCAGTGTAGGTTATTGCTTAGAAGATCCTGCTTTCATCACATCCACCCCACCATGTGTGCTATCCATTGATGGTGTAAATTAAGCAACACCTCAATAAATCACACAGCCCGGGAGAAGAGGGTTAGGGGTTTGATGAATGGATGGGAAAGGGAATTTGGGGAAAGGTTTAACAAAGACAAACACTACACAAGGACAACATTCATCTGGGCAATGAGCAGCACATCATTTGTCATCAATCTGTTGTGGGAGGAAATGAAGGAATGAGTATGACACAACACAATTAAATACATTGCAAACAGTCCTTCTGCCCCTGAGACCCAAGGTATCAGATATCTAAATGTTCTGTCTTCCTGGTTTGGAGTGAACGCACCCACCCAGTTCTCCAAATATGATTGTTAAAGAAAAATGATACTATATTCCAAAATTAGGTGGTGCATCTGCATTCTCCTCTGGAATGTTCATTACACTTGTGTACCTGCTTTCGCCTTTTGTTTGTGCGGAAACCTGCGATTGTAAAACAGAAACTGGTTGACATGGGAATGACAGAAGGAAGGTAAGCTTCATGAGGAGTGTATCAAGAAGACTCAGCGGCAATAAAAAAGGGGCCCAGAATTTCACTTTTGCCACCAGTGCAACACATACACACACTCTTAGCAGGATTTCACAAATCAAAACACCTCTCTCCATTCCACATTGTTGTGTACTAGGCCTCAGACTCACTTTTGAAGTTGATAACTTCTTGCATCTACCTGTTGATGAGGTAGTCCTGTGGCTCCCGCCCTAAGTTCTTTCATCCTCCTCCTGACTCGGAGTAACTCTGTCCCACACCAGTCATGACCTATGCAAGATAGACATGTAGTGCACTGCTGTTGAAGAACAAGTAGAGAAATAGAATTGCAGTATTTTGCATAGCTTTTTGTTTGTTAACTAAAGTGACTGTTCTGGTCTCTGAAGAACCAGAAAAATCGAAAGGACCCTGCAAGCATATCTGGCTAAGTTTCAAAGGGCCAATCACCTCCAGGGAAAAAATGATGGCCCATCATTCAGGCCCTAAACATTTCAAATCATCTCAAGCAAGTTCCCAAATCACAGTTCAACACCCTCCCTGACCATCTGTCACCACTTGAATCATTAATCATCACTCACAAACACTTCCTCACCGTTGCAATAGTTATAGTTACATCTTCGAATCCAAGCATGGGTAGGTTAGGTAGTAGATATTCATCTTTGATGCATGCAAGAGATTGGAATTTGGTATTGACACTGTTGTAAATCAACAATCTTCTGGGGCAGCGCTCTTAGTGCTAAGTCATGTAGAAATGATAGGCATGTGAGGGGTATAGACATTGTCTCCAATGTCATGAAGGAATTGTGGAGGCTTCTTGAATGCACACCGGTCCAAATGCAATCCAGCAATGTATGCAACAAAAAATGGTGGGGCAGCATAAATCTGACATAAAAATAATAAAGTTCCACTAGCTGCTCTTTTTTTTTTTTGCAAAGATAATTCAAGAAGAAATAAATAAAACGTGTTCTATGGGGTCACTGGCATGCTCAGTCCGGGAAGTAGAATTCGTCCTCGGACTCAGGTGGATGACCTGGAAGTTGGTCAGCACACACACGTGATTCTGATCAATCGTCCTCCTCCTCCTGTTCTGTTTCAGGAACTGTGTAATTGTGTGGTATGAAATGTTATTTCATTTTGATCACAGTCAGTCTCTGCACATTTTGAGGCAAGAAAATGTCCCTTTCCACTGTAACAATCACTCCAGCTACACTGAACACACAATCAGCAGACACACTGGAAACACGGCAAGCCAGATATTTTATTGCCAGCCTGCTGAGCTCTGGCCATTGGTAAATCTTGCCATAACAATACATCAATGGGGTTTGATCCACATAGGCCTCTTTTGGATCATCCAGATACACCTAACTGCTTCTCTATTAGTACCATGAATAATCAGCAACTGCTTCGGGACTTTAAAAGAATGGATAAAATGAGTGTGGATTCTTCTGTAGGTGGTCAGTATGATGCTGACGATGTCTTCTTTTTTTTAGAAAAGTCTTGCACCACCAGGTCAATGCAATGGGCCGAACACAGGACCCTGGAATAGCCACCGCCTGACATAGCCTTGACTATTTTACAGCCATTGTCTGTGGCAAAAAATCCAATTCTGAGACCTCTGGGTCACGGCCATTCATACAACATGCTTTTAAATTCATACCAGATGTTTATAGATGTATGTGACTCAAAAGGGCGGTGGGTTACGACCAAGCTGTCGAAGGACGACACTGAATTTTATGTGACAAATGTTTATGCCCCTAATACCTGTGATCTAACGTTCTGGTCTGATCTGGGTAAACAACTAGAGAATATCCCGGATTCAGCCATTCACATTATGGCAGGGGACTTTAATCTCCCATTTGACCCGGTGTTGGACAGGGACTCTAGATGCTCCTTTCGTAGCAATAAATCTCATAAGGCCTTCACTAATCTGTGCACTCGATTCCAACTGGTAGATACATGGAGGTTACAGAACCCTGATGGGAGGGATTATACCTTTTACTCTCCACCACATGACTCATTCTCCAGGATAGATTATCTATTTATAACAAAGAATGGCATTCCCAGAATGGAGGAAACATCTATAGAGCCAAAGGTCTTATCCGACCACTCATGTATCTCCTTGTCCATTTCCAATGTTAAATCTTCTGTCAGACAATCAATCTGGAGGTTTAATGAGGAGGTCCTTGATAAAGAACAATATAGGGTGGAGATAGAGACCGCGATTGGTGACTGCCTAGAGCATAATGGTAGGGGGGACACTTCGGATCTGATTCGGTGGGAGGCGCTAAAGAGTACAATAAGGGGAGTAGTCATTAAAATAAAATCTGTTATCAATAAGGAACACAATAAAGCTCTGGAGGTCTTGGAAAGAGAAATTGCAGCATTGGAAAAGAAGCACCTGTCAGATAGGAAAGAGGACACAATGAATAAACTAGCTAATAAAAAGTATGACTATAACAAAATAGTCAGTGAGAGAGCAGGGACTTGGTTGACTAAGAGGAAACAATTCAAACTCTGTGCGTCAAACAAGGCAGGGAAAAGCCTCGCGGCATACCTCAAGTTTAAAGTCCAAAAGAATACGATAATTTCCATCAAAGACCAAGGGGGTGCGGCACACTCTGACCCAGTGGAGATAGCGGAAGTATTCAAGCAATTTTATGAGCAACTTTATGCCAAGAACAAGGAGGTAGTTGATTCCAAAATAGACGGTTACTTGGAGGACTGCAAACTCCCATCCCTGTCCAATGTAGATCGTGATGGCCTTAACGAACCCATTACTCTTCAGGAAGTAGAGAAAGTCATTAAAGCGCTAAAATGCGGTAAGGCACCCGGTCCAGATGGGTTCACCGCTAGATTTTACAAGAGTTTTTCCGCACTTCTATCACAACCACTTCTACATCTATTCCAAGAAATCAGTGATGTGGGGGAGGTGAGGGGAACGTTATCGGAAGCCATCATTGCAGTACTGCCGAAAGAAGGGAAAGATCCGGCGCTGCCAAAGAATTATAGGCCTATCTCCCTCATTAATCTCGACTGTAAACTTCTAGCCATGATTTTGGCCAATCGGCTTCAAAAGGTCCTACCCAAATTGATACACGCCTCACAGGCGGGATTTTTAAAGCATAGATTGTCGAGCGACAATACCAGAATATTGGCGCATGTCCTTGAAAGGGCAAGACTGTTACCTACACCCACGGTTGCTATCACGCTTGACGCAGAGAAGGCGTTCGATAGGGTGGATTGGAACTATCTGCAGGCAGTCCTAAATAAATTCAACCTGGGTCAAACTTTTACAAAGATGGTGATGTCTTTGTACTCTTGTCCCTCGGCGAGAGTTAGGGCTGGCGGATCATTTTCCTCCTCGTTTAATTTACACCAAGGCACCAGACAGGGTTGTCCTCTCTCGCCATCGCTGTTCCTATTGGCCATTGAACCCTTTCTCTATCGATTGAGAAATAACGATGGTATTGCTGGTATCCCATTTGAAGAATGTACAATAAAGTTGACGGCATATGCGGATGATGTCTTAATAGTTTCGGAAAGGGCGGAAGAGGCTATACCGGCTCTTCTTTCTACCATTGACGATTTCTCCAAGGTATCAGGATACAAGCTAAATAAAGATAAAACAGAGGTGAAATTGTTGAATAATTTTGGTAATAAGGAGATCATGGGGGACTCAGGATTGACGTGGCAGCCAGGCTGCTTTAAATACTTGGGAATGGAATTTGAGAAAGATCTAGTCACAACGCTAGGGGTGAACGAAACCTTGATTCTGAAGAAAATTTCTAAATTATTGGAAGGATGGTCTCCAAAATTCCTTTCATGGTGGGGTAGGGTGGAAACCCTAAAAATGATGGTGACACCACTGGTAAATTATCTGGCGTCCATGTTACCAATGACGTTCTCGGAAGCCTTCTTGACAAAGGTGGATGGGTTGTTTGGGGGGTTCCTGTGGCAGGGGAAGAAACCCAGGATATCTATGAAGAAGCTACAGCTATCAAAAGAGAAGGGCGGCCTGGGTCTTCCTAGCTTTAGGAATTACCAGACAGCATTTCTGTGTAAACAGGGGGCGCAGTGGTTGTGTCGAGATACGGAATATACCCCCCTGTGGATTGAGATTGAAAAATCTCTGGCTGGTGATGCCCCCCTAACAGCATTTCTTTCAATGGATCTGGCCCATCTGCCCCATTCCAAGTATATACTACTGAATACGAGAAGAGCGCTTCTGAGACTAGATCAGACCCATAAAACAGGTTTGTTATGGAGGAAGTCTACTATGGGATCGTTGTGGCATAATCCGTTGTTTAAAATACTATCCATCTGATGACAGACATGTAGACCAGGTGTCAGGCGACTAATTACATGTGCGTCACTGCACACTGGAGCTCTCTGTGGGGGTAAAGAGAAAGATATTCCCAGGTCCTGGCCCTGAAGAAAGTTTTAAGATTACTCAGCAGCATGCAACAGGGGCCATGTTTGCCAATGTTTGCCAATGAGAAATCACATACTATACTATGTTGTTTAAAATGGAAGGGAGGCCTTTGCAGTGGGAAGAATGGTCTAGGAAAGGCATTAATCTGGTTAAGGACTTAAGGACTTATTTGAGGAAAAACAACCACTACCGTTCTCCTCGCTCCAGGCTAGCCACAACCTGTCACCAATGGATTTTTATGACTTTTTGAAACTTAAGGTTGTTTTGTCTAATCGCTCTCTTAACCCTAGTGACCCTTGGCTTCTGACCCAGGTTCCACGACTCTTGAGGTCAAGTCACTTTGTCTCTAAAATCTATAAATTACTCCTTCCCATCCCAGGGAAGGCATACAAGAAGAATGAATCCAGGTGGGAATCTGAGCCTAACTCTACTGGTTTGGTATTTGATTGGGACTTGATCCATACTACTGCTCTGACGAATAAGATTTCCCCGATTCTGGCCCAAACCAAATACATGCTCCTTAACAGGACATATTGGACGCCCGAAAAACTCCATCGACTGCATCTGAGGGACAGCCCCCTATGTTGGAATTGTAATATAGCGGTTGGTGACTTGGCTCATATGCTTTTTGGGTGTTCTGCACTAGGTCTGTTTTGGGGGAAAGTGTTCGACTGCATAGACCATACTTTTAAGATCAAATCCAAGAGGGAGTTTGTATATGTTCTGTTGGGGGTGCTAGATAACAACCTTCCTAATAACAATGATCGTCAGTTGTTAGACATCATGCTTACTCTAGCATGCAAAGTGGTGTTATGTAAATGGAAGAGCGCCTCTGAGGTCTCATTCAGGGTGTGGCAGGATTGGCTTTCGTTCCTAAGAGGGGCTGATAATCCAGCGCTACACTCCTCCCCGTGGCGCGCTCCCAATAGGAGGCTCTGGAAATCCCTGGACAGCTCATCGTTCTCGTTTGACCCGCCCTGAGGGGAAGGGAAGAGTTATGCCTTTTAGATCATAGAGTACAGGGTGTGGCAGCTGCTGTAGTAAACGTATGATATAAGGCATGGGCTGATATGATGCTCACCCACCATAATGCAAGCGGAGTATTTGGTGCGGGTTGGAATTCGTGACGTCCTTCAATTACTTATTTATTTTGTTTCATTTCATTTCTTTCACTTTCACTTAGGTGTTTTATTTAATTCATTTAATTTAGCTAATTCATGTGGTTAATTTATGTAATTCATCTCATCTAACTCGTATACTTCATTCAATTCATCTAGCCCCAGTTTCAGTATTTCCAAATTCAGTTTCATTACTAGTCTCACTATAGGATTGCTCATGTTATTCGGTTGCAAGGTCAGAACTATAGTCCTGATGAGAACTTTATGTACAGTTTTTATTGCTATGTACTCAGGACTATGAATCCATGTTAGTCTGTGAAGGGGCGAGTCCCCTAGCGATTCGCCAGTTCGATTCGTCAGTGCTCAGGGGCTCTGGATTACATTTGTCATTATTGTCATTTATAATTCTTTATTGTCATTATTGTCTTTTACTGTATGTCTTTGATTTCTTTCTCAATAAAAAAAGATTTGAAATAAAAAAAAAAAAAAAAAAAAAATTAGTGATTGGAGAAGATGGTGGAGTAGTACCCTTCCTTTTCCTTGCTGGAGATCTGGGAGCCAATGTTTCTAAAAGAAAAGGTTCTTCCTCGGAAGGAAGCTCAACCTCCTGTTCAAATCGAAAAAAATTATATTTAAAATAAGAAAAAAATGCAAACAATAATTTTAAATTATAAAAATCAAAATGAAATAAAATCTTTTTTTTTTACTTACATTAAAGAATTACACTTAAAAAAATAAAAAATAAGTGAAACTATCCTCAAGCATATTATTAAACTGATGCTCATCCATCCATGGAAGCCTATGGAAATAGCACACTGGCTGGACACACAAAATGGCTGCCATCCAGTGCCACATGGTCAACACGAACACTGAGCAAGAAGGCATAGGGAACAAAGAAGACATACATGCATGTGCCAAAAGCACAGTGGGTGGCTACACAAAATGACCCCCAGCCACATTGTCAAACAACAAGCAGGAGGCATGGAAAACATAGAACACAATGCAGGCCTATGGCAAAAGTAAACTGACTGGCTACACAAAATGGCTGGTAGCCACATGGCAACAAGAACAAGCAGGAGGCATGGGAAACAAAGAACGCATGCAGGCCTACGGCAAAGCACACTGGTTGGCTTCACAAAATGACCACCAGCCACATGGTTAGAACAACAACAAGAACTAGCAAGGAGGCATGGCCACAACAAAGAACATATACAGGTATATGGCAAAAGCACACTGGCTTGCTACAGAAAATGTCCGCCAGGCACATGGTCAAACAACAATCCGTAGGCATGGAAAACACTGAACACATGCATGCCTATGGCAAACTTTCAAAGCTGGCAACACAAAATGGTCACCAGCCACATAATCACAACAACAAGCAGGAGGCTTGGAAAACAAATAACACATGCAGGCCTATGGCAAAAGCACACTGGCTGGCTACACAAAATGGCTGTCAGCCACATGGTCACAACAACAACCAGCAAGGAGGCATGGTAAACAAAGAACACATGCAGTCCTATGGCAAAAGCAAACTGGCTGCCTACACAAAATGGCCACCAACCACATAGTCAAACAGCAACAAGCAGGAGGCATGGAATCAAAGAGCACATACAGGCCTATGGACACTGACTATACATAAAATTGGCCACCGGCCACATGGCATGGGGAGCAAAGACAGATGGTGGCCTATGGAGAACATACTCACACACTGCCCAGACAAAGAAAGGAGGCATGGTAATTGGTAACACAGGAGAAAACAGCTTTAATTCAGCAATGCCAAAAATGAAATTTAACTGGGCAAAGAAAAGTAACAACACACATTCTCCAAAGGCATCAAATATATTACCCCACCTATACACTGTTTGTAGAAAAAACATGAGAAATACCCCCCAAAAACATTTTTTGTATTTTAATCAAATGCCATCCAGGCCTAAATGATGTTTAAATTAAATAGACACTACAGAAACAGTTGTTTCATGCCTCAGTGGCTGGAAGGCCTATTGGCAGACTAGGCCACAGAGTGAATTAAATGAATATTGCAAATATATTAAAAAACATGGAGAACATGTACTAAACCGTGCAACATTTTTACTTTGCAAAAAAAGAAATATTTCATGCAAATTAAATAAGCTAGGTCCCTACTGAAACATAAGGCCACCAACCACAATAAGTTTCAAAATTGAATAAAAGTACAACCAAATCCTGGTGCATGCCTCTAATCAAACAAAACACACTTGCTTGTGAAATCTCAAATACAAAGTCCTTATATATGCAGCAGACAAGGAGAGTGATCCTTCCAGCTTCAAATCCAAATGGAAAGTGCCCAGGACATGGACAAATCACTAGGTAGGAACTTCTGGACAGGAACAGGAAGAAGCAGTCTCTGGGGCATTTCCTGTTGGAAAGAAAAGTAACAAAAAGGATTCCTGTACATAAAAAAACAACTCCATTGGCCGATTGGATAAGTAAATCCACTCGAAAAGCCTCTCCGCTACTTCTCGAGCAGAGAAGCCTCTCGACGAATCAGTTGCTCAATGAGGGTAGAGTGCAGCAGGCTGGCTAGCAGGGTTAGTGCCAAGTCAATTGTGCTCCTAATTTCTCAGGCCAGCAGTCTCCTTCTTTTTCATCCTCTTATTTTGGTCCTACAAGACTGAAATCCTGGTATCAGGGGGACCCCTAAATACTCACTTTTAGGGGTGTTAAGGGGAGTGAGGGGTAGTAGTCAATGGGCTACTTACCACTGGGATCACTACAACCCCTAGATGACCACTTACTTTGGGGAGCGGGCAGCACCCTGTCCCAGAATTCCTAATTCCGCCACACACAAGAAGGTGGAATTTCTGAAGTCATATTCACTTCCATTTGCCAACCCTAGAGGTATGTCCAGCCTGGCAGTGCAACACGCCTCCTGAAAAGCTAATTTTTTGACCTGTTTGAGTGGCAAAGGGCTCTTGACTGAGGGGGGTCACCATCCACTCCTTTGAGGGAATCTAGATTCTCATACCAATGGCAGTTGGCTCTTTGAAGTAACCCTGCCTTGGAATGATGATCTGCAGGTCATCCTGTGGAAGGGGGTGTAGATACCCTATGTCCAAACAGGCTTTGTTTTTGACCTCCTGGGATAAAAGGTCCTCACCCCTTGGTGTCAGAAATGTGTCTCTGGTGGCAGACTGGTGAAAGCCAGTCATTTAGCACACTAGTAGCTGGTAGGTTTTCAGGAGCACCTCTAAGGTGCCCTCTGGGTGCATGTATCAATAAATCCATCACTGGAATCAGTGTGGGTTTCAGTCAAGCCATTATGTAGCTGGGGACCTTGTTTTGACCAGTGTCCAGTGCATACCTCAAGATGGCTTTAAGTGCTCATTTGCAATATCCAGTAATAGAATTTGATATTACTGGGGCATATCTGCAGGTATGTCCTTGCATAAAATATACAAAGCGACACAGGGAAACTCCTGAGATTCCACAGAGCTGCACTGCCGCGTCATCATTTGAATCAAATGAATTACATTCTTATGCTTTACTCTTTACTTGTTTCTTCAACTTTAAATCTTCAATTTTAAATCATTTTCTTTCTACCTGTATTTAAGTTCAATTCATTTTAATCAATTGTATTCGTTATTTCACCGATGTTCAAAAAAAGGTTCAGGAGTCCGCAGTGGGTTCCACATGCCATGGTTTAATTACATCAACCCAATGCATTTCGGGAATTGATTCCCTTCGTCAGGGGTATCTACGAATACAAACACAAGCGTATTTCAATGATCTTTTGCGACTTAATATAACATTCCATATTTAAAAAACAATTCTACTATGATCTACCAAACACCTGTTTTTCTGTGAACGTTAATCGTAACGATTATAATCTACGATTATAAACAAAATGTATCGTCCCGTCCCTAGCGCATACT
Source organism: Triturus cristatus (assembly GCF_964204655.1). NCBI lineage: Eukaryota > Metazoa > Chordata > Amphibia > Caudata > Salamandridae > Triturus > Triturus cristatus. The sequence goes on from NC_140583.1 coordinate 1,131,026,729, forward strand.
GCTTCCTGGTACCCCTTCCTTATTCTCCTATGCTTAACTTACTTGCTTTTTGATTAAAATAACGATTTTGAGTGTTATATGAAGTAGAAGAATGTTTTTTCGAATTTTAATGTTAAGTTAAGCGGATCTCTGACATATTATCGAAAGACACATTATCGAACTACACAAATATCGCATCAAATATATCGACATCAAAATTATCGACATTGTATACTTAATTAAAAAACTGCACTAATATCGACACTACAATATCGTAATACAATTATCGATAACCAAAATATAGACATCAATAATATCGTTTTTTTAAATATATCGACAATTCTAATACTAATAAAACCAATACTTTAAACAACATCAATACAATATTTTGCGAAAACATACATTTTCCAATTATATTCTACTTAAACATAAACATTACATTTATAACGATCTAAATATTTAACAACATAATAAAAAAACACTGAAATAATTATCACATACACATTTCGAACACATTTTACACAATTACAACACATTATAAACAATCTTTTTATATATAATTATTTAAAACTCTCTTCCTTTAAAACTAAATATACTCTTACTTAGCATTTTCCATAAAAGGAAACCAATTAACTTGAAAAAATTCACACCATCCAATAGAAAGGCCACATACAGAAAACAACCAATAACATTCAAGAAACAATTTAAAACCACTATATAAACCAATTAAAACAAGTCTTCAACTGTGCCTTAAACCAAAGCATTGAACGAAGAAGAAACTCTGCTAAACAGAAGAAACCTACATCCTACTACTATTCTAAAAACGTAAGTAAATAATCTTTTCTAACTAAACTACCAAATTAAACTAAAACACTAATTTATCTTTACTCAAATAAATAACTAACTTATATATTCCATCTCTTTATGTTTCCACTACAGATATTACTCAAAACAGCTAAAGAAAATATTGAAGATTGCCAGAAAGGACTCACTAAAAAGTAAGTATACTATCAAAATACTTTATAAAATATTAATTAAATCCTACTCAAACGCCAAAACATCCTAAACCCCTAAACAAATCCATGTTCTCTTTTTTAAGTTTTTAAAAACCTGTATAAATAAACACCTATAATCTATACCACTCGGCATTAGGGAAGGCTCCGTTTGCTTAGGGAGAGGTTGGGCTCCTGCATCTTATTTATTAGGGAGGAGGGGCACATAGGAAGAGGGGTAGGCGACAGGGGTACATTGACATGGGGTGGGGGGGGGGTAGAGAACTGGGTGGGAAGGCTGTTCCTTCTCCTGAATAATTGGTCTTGATGATAAATGTGTGGTACTTCCGGGACGGGTGAAGGCAGGGGAATGTTTGTTGAGTTGTTGATTTGTAAAACAATAAAAAAGTTTCTACAAAAAAAATAGTCTATACCAAACAGCAATACCACCCCACTTAAAAAAGTAAACCAACCAAAACAATATATCTTCTTTAACTTTCAGAGACTACATCAACTAAACAGCATTTTGTCTACAAAGAACATCTTCATTCAAATACAACCAAAAACACTTGGTAAGTATATATAAAATAGTTTTTTGTTTCCTATTTTTATAGAAATATATAAAGTACAATTGCATATATTTTCATATACATTTGTTCCAGATTTCTGACACATCAAGATGACAGAAGAAGCCCAATTTATAACTTCGCAGAAAGGAAAATTCCTATTGTGTTACATGGGTTACACATACACCCAAGAAAAGCAGACGGACCGAAAAGTGAACTGGAAGTGGTCTAAATATTATTCTAACAAATGCTACGGACGAGCAACAACAAGAGAAACAACTGTACTATATACAAGAGAGCATAACCATCCACCCAATCTCTCTGAAATAGAAGTCAGATCAACCCTTGACAATATAAAAGAATTAAGCACTGGTTCACAAACTGCTACAAGTGTAATCCTAAAAGAACTATTACCTAGAGTGCCCAAAGAAGCAAGAGGCCAATTACCATCAATTGCTTCCATAAAAAGAACAATTGCTAGGACCAAAAAATCAACCACGACAACTATACCATCCCCTAAAACTTTTCAAGATATCATCATTCCACCAGAATTAACTATCACCCACAATAATGAACCTTTTATTTTTTTTGATAACAAAAGCACTGAAAAAAGAATCATAATGTTTGCTACTGCAAACAATATAACTAAACTCCAACAATGCCAAACATGGATGATGGATGGCACCTTTACAATATGCCCAAAACCATTCTACCAGCTTTACACAATACACGGTCAATATCACAACACTTCCATACCTTTAATTTATGCACTATTACCTAACAAACAAAACACAACATATAATGAAATGCTAGGAAAACTAAAACAAGAATCAAATGATTTTTACCCTCAAAGAATTATCATAGACTTTGAGCAAGCCATGATAAATTGCATTCTAAAACTGTACCCCCATACAGCTATCCAAGGATGTTACTTCCATCTAAACCAATGTATATGGAGACATTTACAAAAATCTTCACTAAGGTGCCAATTACGATCCTGTAAAAACCGGGTACGAACCGTCGGTCGGAGCGTATTCTCCGTCCGATGCGTACCCGGTCGTCAAAATTTACAAACATGGAATTACGATTCGCACGGGAACACCATTTCCGTACGAATCATAAAAAAGCCCGACCGAACAAAATAAACCTACAAATGCGATCCGGGAAAGCGCCGACCTGACGTCGGGATGCTCGCAGCCTGCCATTCACGAACCAGGAATTACGATTCGCACCGACGTCATCCCGCACGGTGAATATTTTCCGGCTGCCAAAAACTGCCGGGAAATCAGGACGACGCGAACAAGGACCACCAGTACGCGACGGACAGACAGGACGATGCGAACAAGGAGGACCAGTACGCGACAGGACGACGCGAACAAGGAGTACCAGTACGCGACGGACAGACAGGACGACGCGATCAAGGAGGACCAGTACGCGACGGACAGACAGGACGACGCGAACAAGGAGGACCCGTACGCGACGGACAGACATGGACCCGAACCTACGTGTCATCCCGGCCCTCATAGCAGTCGACCTCCTCTACAGGTTCCGACGCAGACGCCGCAGAAGGTCAGAACAACTAAGGGAGGGGGGAAAGTGGGGTGGGGTGGGGGTGGCAGGACCAGGGCAGGCCACAAACCCCCCAACAAAGTCACACAGCACACATGCCCAGGACATACCTGACTCCCATGCCCTGGTCACTACGAGGGGGTGGGGGCGTGTCCAGCTAAGCCAGTGACCGCCACAACGGAAGTCCGTCACGACGCGAACCGGCAACACAACAGACCGGTACGTCCCGTACCCACGCCTGAAGAGCGTGGGTACGAGTCGTACCACGCCCACACCCACGTCACCCCAACAATGGCGGGACGGCTCGTACCCACGTGGCAAAGGCCTGGGTACGGCCCGCACAAGCATCACATAGCGTGGGGACGGATATGTACGGACCCTACCCCCACCCCGTATGCATGGAGCGTACCCCCACCCCAACAGTGTAAGTACGACCTGTACCCCCACCCGCGTACGTATGGAGCGTACCCCCACCCCAACAGTGTAAGTACGACCCATACCCACACCCACGTACGTATGCAGCGTACCCCCACCCAACAGTGTAAGTACGACCCGTACCCACACCCGCATACATATGGAGCGTACCCCCACCCCAACAGTGTAAGTACGACCCGTACCCACACCCGCGTACGTATGGAGCGTACCCCCACCCCAACAGTGTAAGTACGACCCGTACCCACACCCGCGTACGTATGGAGCGTACCCCCACCCCAACAGTGTAAGTACGACCCGTACCCCCACCCGCGTACGTATGGAGCGTACCCCCACCCCAACAGTGTAAGTACGACCCGTACCCCCACCCGCGTACGTATGGAGCGTACCCCCACCCCAACAGTGTAAGTATGACCCGTACCCACACCCACGTACGTATGGAGCGTACCCCCACCCCAACAGTGTAAGTAAGACACGTACCCTCACCTCGAATGCATGGAGCGTAGCCCCACCCCAACAGTGTAAGTACGACACGTACCCCCACCTCGAATGCATGGAGCGTACCCACATCCGTGTATGTCATGAGCGTACATATTGTGAAATTGGAGAGGTGGGTGCAGAGTCCTCCCAGCAGTGCCCAGACGCAGGAGGGGTGGGTGCAGAGTCCTCCCAGCAGTGCCCTGAGACAGGAGGGGTGGGTGCAGAGTCCTTCCAGCAGTGCCCAGACGCAGGAGGGGTGTGTGCAGAGTCCTCCCAGCAGTGCCCTGAGACAGGAGGGGTGGGTGCAGAGTCCTCCCAGCAGTGCCCAGACGCAGGAGGGGTGTGTGCAGAGTCTTCCCAGCAGTGCCCTGAGACAGGAGGGGTGTGTGCAGAGGCCTCCCAGCAGTGCCCTGAGACAGGAGGGGTGGGTGCAGAGTCCTCCCAGCAGTGCCCAGACGCAGGAGGGGTGGGTGCAGAGTCCTCCCAGCAGTGCCCAGACGCAGGAGGGGTGGGTGCAGAGTCCTCCCAGCAGTGCCCTGAGACAGGAGGGGTGGGTGCAGAGTCCTCCCAGCAGTGCCCAGACGCAGGAGGGGTGTGTGCAGAGTCCTCCCAGCAGTGCCCTGAGACAGGAGGGGTGGGTGCAGAGTCCTCCCAGCAGTGCCCAGACGCAGGAGGGGTGTGTGCAGAGTCCTCCCAGCAGTGCCCTGAGACAGGAGGGGTGTGTGCAGAGTCCTCCCAGCAGTGCCCTGAGACAGGAGGGGTGGGTGCAGAGTCCTCCAAGCAGTGCCCAGACGCAGCAGGGGTGTGTGCAGAGTCCTCCCAGCAGTGCCCTGAGACAGGAGGGGTGTGTGCAGAGGCCTCCCAGCAGTGCCCTGACACAGGAGGGGTGGGTGCAGAGTCCTCCCAGCAGTGCCCAGACGCAGGAGGGGTGGGTGCAGAGTCCTCCCAGCAGTGCCCAGACGCAGGAGGGGTGTGTGCAGAGTCCTCCCAGCAGTGCCCTGAGACAGGAGGGGTGTGTGCAGAGTCCTCCCAGCAGTGCCCTGAGACAGGAGGGGTGGGGGCCTATCACTCCCAGCAGTGCCCTGAGACAGGAGGGGTGGGGGCCTATCACTCCCAGCAGTGCCCTGAGACAGGAGGGGTGGGGGCCCATCACTCCCAGCAGTGCCCATGGAACGCAAAGGGTGGAGTAGTCACAGATACCATGCCCACAAATGTCAGTCAGGTGCACAAAGACCCTGCAGTACATGTACCACATGTGTGCGAGGCTGGGAGTATACGCATGCATAGCGCAGAAAAGAAAACATGTACACATGAAGTCATGTCAATAGGCCACATACACAAGTACAATGACTACCAAGGATGCCACGAATGATGCAGGTGGAGACATCGCTCAGCATGCATGTGCAAAGGTGAAGGACTACGTCACACACCCAGCTAATGGACACACAGCTCTGTGCCAAAGTCAGGGGACACCCTGCAGGGAAGAAGTCAGGGTACACAGAGGAAGGAATACACCTTGGGACAATTGCAACATGCAGCAACTGCTTACATGAATGGAGAAAGCTAGCTAACACCGTGTGATGGCACACAGATCCCAGGGTCCCCCCTATGAGCAGCACACTACTACATTTCCCACACACCCAACACATGACCAACACCCACAACCAAGTAGCAGCCCCACCAACAGCAATGCCAGCAATGCAGGAGTGTTCCAAGGGCAAAAAATAAATAGCTTTATTCAGCATGAGCAAAAAACTAGTATGACGTAAGTCCAACATTAACAAAGGCCATAGGGCAGTCCAGGAATCCCAGCTGGATGGGGGACACAGTGGGATGCGTGTCCCCTAGCTTGCCTGCACAGTTACAATCCGTTGTCTTCCACAGGGGTCAGGGCATCACGTGGGGGGGAAGAAACAGGCACCGCAGGGACAGGAGGGTGAAGGGTAGGCTTCGTCGGTGCAGGGATGGAGGACTCCACCACAGGGGGTGGGGCAGGGCCAAAGGCGGAGGCCACGATCTCTCTGCACACCTTAGCAAGGTCCTCCAGGGACTCCCCTGCACCCGAAGGAACCACAGGCCCCAAGGAGGGGGGGGGGGTCAGAGGGATGGGTCGCAGCGCCACTGTGGGAGGGTGTGGACAGGGGGGGGACTCAAGCACCCTGACCGGGGACCTCCTTGACCGCTTGCGGGGTGGTGTCACTGTGGGGCTCAGGGACAGAGCGGCCATGAAGGAATCTTTGGGGGAGATCTGGCCAGGAGAACTGAGGGGAGGGGATTTGGAGGGAGTGGATTGGGTGGAATGTGGACTCCCACTCTGGCTGCGTGTCACACGTTTGCCCCCCGACCCAGTGGGTGTGCCTACTGCACCCTGTGTGTGCGTGTCAGGAGGTGTGCGGCGGACCTTCCCTGCTGGTGTGGTGCCTGTGTCTGTTGTGGTGACTGCATGCTTACGTCTGGGTGTATGTGGGACAGGCATGGGAGTGGGAATTGTGGAAGGAGCAGGGGTTGGGGGTGGGACGTAGCGCTGCAGGAGACCCACTGCTGCAGTCAGTGTGGAGTCTATGGACCTCAGCAAGTTGCGTTGGTCAGCCTGCGATGAATGAATGCCCTCCAAGTATGCCTCCATGTTGTTGAGGACCTGGCTGTGGCCATGGAGGACATTAAGGATCGCAGTCTGACCAATCTGCAACTGCCGCTGGATGTCCACAGACTCAGCATTGGCGGCAGCAGTGGAGACAGGGGCAGGGGGTGCGGTGCCTGGCAGGAAGGAGACATGTGGTGACCGGGCACGTTGGGAAGGGACACGAGCACGTGGGAGGTGGCTGATGCCAATGGAGGGGGCGGTGCCAGATGTAGGGCTGCTGTCAGATGGTGGTGCAGCCACCGCCCACTCGGAGAGATCATCCTCGGACCCGTCAGCTTCATACTCTGTTGTGCCAGTCGACAGGTCCCCGGGTTCACTCTCCTCCGCCTCAGTCCCACTCGAAGTGCCAGCCCCGATGTCACCGCTGGCACTGGTGCTCGGTCCCTCCGCTCCGTCTGTGTCCATGTCTCCCTCCGTGTCCCCCGACGATGCTGTGGGCAGGGTGAAGAGACAGAAAGTAATCATACACCTGTATACATATGTCACATGAGTACAATCTACGTAGGTTACAGTGCATAGCCTGAAACAATGGATGAGTTACAACTACAAAACAAGGTACATACGTAGGCCCTGCAAGACACAGTTGTGTGACCCACCATGCCATGGAAAAACTATGGAGAGCATGACACAATAGCAAATGAGATGACATGGCATTCTGACTGAGGAGCAAGGCCCTGGGGACAATACAGCACTGCATCTGCACCACACAGCGTGGCAGGAAATTGGGATAAGCAGGGACCACATCCAGGAACTAGAGGCACATGCAGCATAGGTAATACTGAGAACATGCCCACCCTGAGTGGCACGCTGCACCTTGAGTGTATGTCCAGACAAACATCACACACTGGCCAGTCCGAGCAAGGAGATGACAGGTCTTGACATGTAGGCCATGGCCGCCCCACCCACCCCCTACATGAGACAAATCTGTGGAGACACAGGAAGCACTTACATCTCTTAGTCTGGGTGAAATACACATGGGATGCAATAATTCAAGATTGCACACCAAATACCCAAGGTGCGCCTGTCCAAAGAATCATGTACAAATGGGCATCATCAGATGATTGCTACAAGACACACAGGCAATGGCCACCGTGAGTATGTACTTGGAAAATCAGGTCAGGCTGGACAGTGGACACTTGTAATACATCTCACGTCAATAAACATGGTGCCAGGGGACAATGGCACAGAGCACAACCTATGCTGTAGACACAGAGATTGTCGACATTCTCGGATTACACACATGATACCTAGGAAAAGATGCCCCTGGGGACAGTAGTGGCCACACAACTCCATGCTCCTGAATGGAAATGACTGCAACACACGCTAACATCCCTGCACTATGCGTAACGCACACTCATGCACATCATGTCACAGGCCACCACATGGGACATGCCTGCTAGAAGGCCTCGAACTCAAGAGATTAACTCTCATGTCTGAAATCAGCATTAGTGCCAACTGACATGGAACCCACAAGTCCAGAACTGGACAGGGTACAGGCAAGGTCACTCAACCTCTTACACACCACCCCCACACATGATGCTGCAGGCATTGTACACTTGGAGAAGGTGTCAGGCTACATAACTTTGTGATGGAGTGACTACACAGAGACCAGGGAACACATTGCAAGGTGGGGAAGGGAGGCAGGAGAGGCCTGCAACACTGTGGGTAACAGGATTGTCACAGCACCATAAACCCTGGAAGTGTATCCATGGAACAGTGCACTTACAAATGCTGGTGAAACACAACAAACACACACATGTACCTACCCCCTTCCGGCTGCTGCATGTCCTGTAGACACCTGTCCAAGTCAGGAAAGACCACCGCCAGCACACGTTTCTGGATGTGGGAGAGACGGCGGCGCCCGCGGTTCTTGTGGCTCACAGGTGAGTCCCCCAGCAGGACCCGTGCGATCCTCAGCGTCCAGCACCAGATATCCTGCCAGCGTTTCCTCACCTGGGACAGGTGCCGCCTCCGACCATCCGCACTCCTCACGGCGCTGACGGCGTCCAGCCATATCTGCTCCTTGGCAGAGGCGTCTACCTGTGAGGATGGACAAGTGACACTACATCAATACACCTGGCACATGTCACAGGGACACAGATTACAACACATTTGCTGTTTACAACAAGGCATAGTATGCATCCAACGCATTGCACCGTTGTCATAGGGACATGATCCTCTGGGGGAAGGCCAAAAGCAGTACGTGCCATTGAAAGGACACAGGTGGAATGAGGGCAACTACACAATCAATGATCCAGGCTCACACTGTGCATCACACCCACCCTTCCTGTCTCAGGGCACTGCTGGGAGTGATAGGCCCCCACCCCTCCTGTCTCAGGGCACTGCTGGGAGTGATAGGCCCCCACCCCTCCTGTCTCAGGGCACTGCTGGGAGGACTCTGCACCCACCCCTCCTGTCTCAGGGCACTGCTGGGAGTGATAGGCCCCCACCCCTCCTGTCTCAGGGCACTGCTGGGAGACATCAGGCATTCCCCCCCCTGGGACCCCCCTACAGTACATAGCATGTTTGTCACACCTGGACACAATGGCAGAAGTCACAGTCACTAAAAAGGGACACAGTCTGTGCCAGTGGACACTGAACTCACCTGATAACCTGGTCGCCCATACAGCATGGGGTACCGTGGGAGGATCACATCCACCAAAGCCATGTTCTCCTCCAGGGTGACCTCTCCACAGCCCTTGACATGGTTCCAGGGAATCAGTAGCAGCAGCTGGGTCGTGGAATACAGAGATGTGCAGGCAAGTGCTCCCTCACGGGACCTGGCTGCCTTATATCTGCCTTGCTGGCCCATCTCATGCACAGGAGTACAGAGTGATTGGTCACTCACATTTGCATCCTATGTTTCCTCCAAACCTAGCAGTCTGTGTGTTCTCTATCGGTTTCATTCTCCTGCATGATGTCAGCCCCACAAACACATTGCAACAAAGTAGATTAATTCCAACTGACTTCTGCTGTGCACCTTCCAGAACAAATTCAAAATTTGAACTTGGTCTCCATGACAACCAGCATGCATGTAGGCCTTAATACTTGTCCCTCATGTGTCCCCTATGTAATTTGGAGCTTCACACACAGGTATGGTGCGTTCCGGGGCCCCAGGGCACCCCAAATGCATTGCAACGGCCCGTACACGCGTGCCTACGTTCACTATCACTATGGGTGTCCTCGCGTATGCGTACTCGTAGTGGTACGGGCCGAACACACGCCTGTACGCTCCCTATCACTATGGGTGTCCTCGCGTATGCGTACTCGTAGTGGTACGGGCCGTACACACGCCTGTACGCTCCCTATCACTATGGGTGGCCTCGCGTATGCGTACACGTTGTGATAGTGAGCGTACACGCGTGTGTACGGCCCGTACCACTACGAGTACACATACGCGAGGCCACCCATAGTGATAGGGAGCGTACAGGCGTGTGTACGGCCCGTACCACCACGAGTACGCATACGCGAGGACACCCATAGTGATAGGGAGCGTACAGGCGTGTGTACGGCCCGTACCACTACGAGTACGCATACGCGAGGACACCCATAGTGATAGGGAGCGTACAGGCGTGTGTACGGCCCTACCACTATGGGTGTTCTTGCGTATGCGTACTCATAGTGGTACGGGCCGTACACATGCCTGTACGCTCGCCATCACAATGGGTACACATACGGCAGCACTCCCATAGTGATATGGGAACGTACACAGGCCTCTTCGCAGCAGTACAGCGGTTTTCACACATCACAGTGGTGACAGGCGGCACACAGGTAGGGATAGGGCGGACATACTTGTCCATGGATGGACATACTTGTCCATGGATGGACATACTTGTCCATGAATGGACATACTTGTCCATTAATTGACATCAAGGCATTGTCTGTGCATTACTACATGTGTGGGGCACAGGTGTGATGGCCTGTGATGTGGAACATTACTCCTGAGTCGAGAAAGCACCAGATGTATGATGAGATGTCTACAGATGTACTGTGTGATGGTGCAATGTGTGCCAGGCATGCCCTTGACTCCTTTGACAAGTGTGCATGTCGTACTGCACACTTGGGGTGAGCGTCACTGGCATGGCACGGACACCAACACACGGAAGTGTCCCCTGATGCCCGGTACAGGGGTTACCACACCTGACTTGTCACTACCCACGGTGCACAATGTGACTATGTCATGTATGTGTGGGGGCTTCCCATCAGGTTGATGTTGGAGCACCCTCAAAAGCTGCAGCTGTTGCAGCAACCAACATGTGTCTGTGTGTAGATTGACATTGCACACTGTTCCGCACACCATGCCACATGTGGTATCGGATATGAGGTGCACATGTATGCATGGGACACAGAGTAGTGTGACAAGGACATGTCTGCATCCTCACAATGAATGTGTGGTGAGTCATGACATGTGCACCTTCATGGTGTGTGGGCTGTCTTGGTGTCATGTCATGTGACCTGTGGCTCTAGTGTTCCGCTACCAGTCTCTGCAATCGGCATCCTACTTCTGCTGATGTGTGGGCGTATGTCACTCCTGTTTGCATCTGGCTGTTCACTTGCACTGGGACACAGCTATTCCCATGGCATGGCATAGGGAGGTTCTCAATCTCCGTGTGTAGCTGGGTCTTGGTAGGAGTGTCACCTTGCATCCATACGTGTCCTGGGCATGTAGCACATACCTGACTCCCTATGTAGCATATGTGTATTGACAGATTAACATGTGCTCAGTACATATGAATTGTTGTCGTAGTGCACTCACTCTTCCTTGTCACTTCCAAATTACTGCAGAGCGCCGCCTCTTGCCCGAGCAATTCCGGACTTGGCTGACATGCGGGAGAATGACAGCATCCGGCTCTACCGCTTCCCCTAACCGTTGATTCTGGAGTTGACGGCGAGACTGGCACCACACCTGCAACCGCAGCACAGGTATCCTACGGCACTGACACCCCAGCTGAAGGTAATGGCTGCCCTACATTTTCTTGCCACGGGTACCTTTCAATATACCATAGCTCATGTTGGTGGCATGTCCCAGAGCATGTTCTGCCGTGTGCTGCATGATTTCTTAGAGGCCATGTTGATTCACCTGGATGACTTCATCAAGTTCCCAACCCCTGAACAGTTGACTGCGGTCAAGCATGGATTCTATGCCCTGGGAGGGATGCCCCATGTCATTGGGTCCATAGATGGGACACATGTAGCTTTGGTACCACCACACGCACGGGAGGTGGCGTACCGCAATCGGAAGCACTACCACTCCATCAATGCCCTTGTGGTGTGTCAGTCCAACATGGTGATTTCACATGTCTGTGCTCGTTTTCCAGGATCAAAACACGATGCCTACATCATGAGGCGTAGCAGGATGCCTGAAATGATGATGCAGCTGCGCAACGAAAGAGCATGTGTTGTTGGTGGGTACAGTTTGTCTGTCCTGTATTTTGCATAACCTACCAGCACGACCGCTTCACCACTTCTAACGATCTCCATGTGCTTCCCATGTAGGGGACGCTGGCTATCCCAACATGCCATGGCTGCTCACACCTCTCCGCAACCCCATCACGCCGGCCCAGCTCCGCTACAACACCGCCCATGGCCGGACAAGGCGAGTGATAGAGAGGACGTTTGGCCTGCTGAAGAGCCGATTTCGGTGCCTCCACAAGACCGGCGGCGCGCTCCCATATGCCCCTGCGAAGGTCTGCAAAATCTTCATGGTCAATTGCATGCGGTACAACATGGCAGTTGAGAGAGCTGTGCCACTCATCCTGGATCAACATGACGAGGACCATCCACCCGTGGAGGACGAAGGGCTTGGCAATGGGGCTAGTGATGTGGAGGATGTGGAGCCGCAAGAGGACATCCGGACTCGGCTCATACGCGACTTCTTTGCTTAGTGGTGAGTACCAGTGTCTGAGTGTGCACGCATTGGTCCCCGTGTGGCATGTGTTGTGATGTGTGTCTCCACCGGCATGTATGGCACGTGAGTCAGAGGTGTGTGTGGGTGTGTCACTGGAGTGATGGTGGCAGTGATGATTGTATTTCCCCAGTCATAATTGTGACCTAGCATGTTGTCATCCATACATGTGTCGAGTAAATGCACATGCAAGTGGCTGTGCTTTTTGTGGCTGACTTCTTGTGTGTCTCTCTTCCCCAGGTACTTGCGCATGCCGTCTGCTGCTTGCATTGTTGTGGCACTGCTATTCCTCATGGACACGTCATCGTGGGCTGACTCAGCGTTACAGGCACGGACACGTTTGGAAGTCTCCATAGGGTAAGGGATGCATCAGGGGTGTATTGGGTGTGGCAGTTGTTCACGATGTATGCACACTGCCCCTGTCGATGTTTGGTTCCTCTGCAGACATGTAGCATCACCATGGGACACGACATGCAGCTGTGTACACCTGACTAGATGGTGTGCCTGGTTAACAGTCATCAGTGATGGAATAGTGGATTGTGATGATGGCATCAATGTGTGTGACACTGCCCTCGGACACATACGGTTAGCATTGGCTTGACATGGTGTGGGACTTCCACATCAGCGGATCAATGGTGTATGGCAGTCTCTCCGTGAGCAGCTGTGGGTGTTTAGCTGTTAGCCGACAATTGTGTGCCAGTTCCATGGCTAACACGCATTTGTGCTGCAGAAGGGGGGTGCCAGTGTTGGACCCACATGTTACTCCACAAGATGTGTTCATGTGTACTTCAAGTTGCCTCTGCAATCCCGAAAACATGACTAATAAAGGTGTCCCTATGCCTCCAAGGTGCCTCTTCTCCGTCAATGCTGGTGTGTTGCCACGGTGCATCCAGCATGTCTGGCATGGTTTTCCCTGATAGTGGCTATGTGTCGATGTGTCGAGTAGCAAGATGCAAGCTGTGTGTGTGGGCTGAGACTGTGTATTGGGCATGATGTCCATGACTGTGTGGGTATTGTGACATGTGCCATCCCCATGCATCCAACGTTGGCCAGGCCCCCATTCTCTGCATCCACCGGACTCAAGCTTGCAGGACATGGTTCTGCCACCTGTCTACACATACCTGGGTGCCCCCCAAAACCCTGGACATGATCCCTGACCTCTGCGCATGACGGTTGCTGTACTCAATGTGTCTGTCAGCACGGTTGTGCGGCCACTCCCTCAGCTGGTTGGGCCCATCACGGGTGTGTATGGTGCTCCATGTCTGTCTTGACTAATACACTGTGACCCGTGTGTCCTGTGCCAGACTCAGGCCCCAGGGTGTGGATGGATGGAGTCAAAAGAGAGCTCAGGCATGTTTAGACTTTACAACACACATGTAAGGTAATAATGCAACCAGCAGGCATCTTCTCTTCATGGTGTGAATTTTTATTTTGGGGGGGGGGGGAAAAAGTGAGGGGCTTTCCGGGAGTTTGGAATCCAAATTTCAGTAGGGGAGTTGGTGTCCTTGCCATTGTTAATCCTCATAGTCCATGCCACAGTCTTTGTCAACATTGGTCAGACAGTGACCAGCAGGGCCATGTGTCAGAGAATGTCTCTTGATGCTGTGATGCTGTTGCTCCAGTGGGCCAGGTGCCAGGCCAGGTGTCCTGGGAGATGGTGATGTAGCGCCGACCCTCACGGTCCTTTCCGTGGACGACCCGGCCTCCTGCGGGGACCCTCAGCAGCAGGCCGTGACGATGTTTGGGATGCTCCGTCGGATGTCTCCTCCTCCTCCTGATCCCTCCCTGTGGGTGGTGATGTTCTACGCCGTCTGGCACAGGGAGGGTTGCCCATGTTGTTGGCCATCCGACGGAGTGTATCGTGAATCCCCTGGAACACCGTCACTTGCTCAGCCTGTCTGTCCTCCATCCTCCGTTGGTGTTGCAGTAGACAGGCATGTTGCTCGGCATGTTGCTGGGCCTGCTGGGTCTTAATCTCATCGAGGGTCCCCTTGATCTCATTGCGGGTGGACACAACCTGGGCCATGCCCGTGGTGTCCTGCCGGTATGTGTCCATGATGTTACGGACATGGGCAAATACCGGTTCCCCAGCCAACTGGTCAGGCTCGCGCCTCCGCCATCCTCCACTCCCACCACCTCTGCCCACTTGCACCTGGCCTGCCCTTGTGGGTACATCGGGTCTCCGGGACCCCTGAGGGGTGGCATTGGCGTTGTCGCCTGCCTCCTCCTGGGTGCCTGGGACACCGTGTCCCTCCTGGCCAGCCTGGCTGCATTGTGGTGGTGGGGCAGGGATCCTGGGTGTCTCCTGGGATGTGGCAGGAGTGGGGGTGGTGGTTGGCACAGTTGTACCTGACGCAGGTGCTGCAGGTGGTTGGACACCAGAGGTGCCAGGTCGGTCGGGGTCGTCCACAGAGTGGTGAGAGTCATCGCTGCCGGTGGGATCGGGCTCCCGCAGATCCGGGTCCTGTGAGTCTTCCCCCCCAGTGTTGGGGGGTGAACCACGACGTTGACCTGTGTGTGAGAGAGACAATGTTAATGTTTGTCCATGCAACATCCATGTTTCATCAGTTTCAAAGTTGGCACTTTTCCTCTTGGAATTAGGATCTGTCTTGCATTCCACTCACAGTGCACTTGTGCATGGGTGTGTCCCTTGGGCACCACTTTGGCCCCTTTAAATATGTGTGGCACAGTCTTACTTGCTGCGTCAAGTGTGACTGCAGTCAGCAGTGGAGTGGGCAGGTGTGGCGAGCCATGCATTGGCGCCTTCCGTGTAGCACTGTACATGTGCACATGGAGTGGATCCACACACTTATATAATGCAGGTAGCTGTCGTTGTGCTCGTGAACAGGTTGTGACATGGGCCTGTGTTTTGCCATGGGGAAGAGGGGGGGTTCTGGCACTGGCCACCCTTGGCTACATGCACGCAGTCTACCTGCTGACGAGCAGACATTCCCACACACCACACGGCTGATTTGCTCTCCCTGTGTCTCCCTCCCTCTCTGTCCCCCTCTCCCTCCCTCTGTGTGTCAGCCTCCTCCCTCTGTCTGTGTCCCTGTGTCTCCCTCCCTCTCTGTCCCCCTCTCCCTCCCTCCGTGTGTGAGCCTCCTCCCTCTGTCCGTGTCCCTGTGTCTCCCTCCCTCTCTGTCCCCCTCTCCCTCCCTCTGTGTGTCACCCTCTGTCACCTCAGCCCAGCTTCCTAGACACACACTTTTTCCAGTCCTTTGAATGGCCCTTGGCTTGTTGCTGTGAGTTTGTTTCTGATCTCCAGGCACCCATTGGGTGTAGTGTCTGTGTGTGCGCTGCTGCTGTGGTTGTGTGTGCTGCCACTCTTTCCCAGTGTTGGCTGTTCATTAGCTGCTGTCATGTGCAAAACAGTGCCTTCACCCCCATGTGTTGATGCAAGGCGTCCGCCATTTGCTGGCGAGTGTTTCCTGTGTGGGGACACACTGTTTGTCTGGCTGTGACCTGGGCCATATGGGCAGTGGGCATTGTTGTCTGCTTCTGAGTTGCACTATGTGAATTTTGTGGCCCACCCTCCCGCCATCCGGGTTACCGTGTCATGTGTTGGTGTCTGCTGTGGCCTGTGACTTGACATTGTCCAGCTGGGTGCATGGGGCATGGTGGCGGCAGTGGCATGTGCGTGTTCATGGAGTGTGGGTGAGTCATGCGATAGCTTGGGGTGGTTTCGTGCCTGTTTGTGAGTTTGGTTGTGGATGACGTTCCCCCCATGTGAGGTGCGTTGTTTGTGTACTCACCCGGGTCTCGGAGTCCTCCTAATCCTTCGACTGTCTCCACTGGCTGTATGGCCATCACCCTCTCCTCCCAGGGCTGGTAGTGTACGGGTCTGCGGGAGGGCCCTCCTCCAGTGGCGTTGGCCTGGTTGTGTTCCTCCAGCATCTTGGCTCGGACCCTCCTCCGCAGATCGTACCACCTGGCTTGGCATTCCTGCCTGGTCCTTCTGGTGTCCGCAACAGCATTCACAGCATCGACGATGGTCTGCCACATGGCTGTTTTTGCTGCAATGCTAGTCTGTCTGACCAATGTTCCAAAGAGCTGTGGCTCGACTCTGAGGATTTCATCAACAAGGACCTCCAACTCTTGGTTACTGAACTTTGGATTCTTGTTAGTGGGCACGGTGAGGGGTGTGGGTGTGGATGGTGGGGGGTGTGTGTGGATGGTTGTGGGTGTGTGGGTGTGGTTGTGCAGGTGTGTGTGTGTGAATGTGATGAGGGGGTGTTTGTGAAGGTGGTTGTGTGAAGGTGTGCAAGTGTAAGGTGTGTTGAAGCTTGTAGTATGGTTCTGTGGTGTCTGGCAGCAGTGAGTCTGTTTCAAAGGCTCATGGTTTGTGTGTGTGTGCCCTTTTTATTGGTCCATTGGTGGGTGTGGCTGTGTTTGAAGTTTGGGTGGGTGTGTTATAAGGAGTGGTGGTGTTTGGGGCCTCTGTTTGTTTTTGGCAGTTGCAGGTCAGTGAAGGTGTTTTTGTAGTGTTTGTTGGCCATGTTTAGTGGCTTTGTGCCATTCGTATAGTGTATTCTTGTGTTGTTTTGTTTAGTCCTGGTTGTGTACGTGCGTTTTGAGCGTGTGTACGGTGTGTACATGGGCCATTTGGTTGTACGGTGCTGTCCTTGTGTGTGGCTTGGTACGACTCGTACATGCGGTTGTGATGTTGGGGCCTGGGGTGCGCTCCGCACTTAGGAGGTTGTGTTGGGGGTGCGACGGGAACGTACTGGGGTGTACATACATAGGGGTCGGACACGTACAGGGGTGGGGGTTCGACTCGAACGTACTGGGGTGTACATAGACGGTGGTACGACACGTACAGGGGTGGGGGTTCGACTCGAACGTACTGGGGTGTACATACATGGAGGTCGGACACTTACAGGGGTGGGGGTTCGACTCGAACGTACTGGGGTGTACATAGACGGTGGTACGACACGTACAGGGGTGGGGGTTCGACTCGAACGTACTGGGGTGTACATACATGGGGGTCGGACACGTACAGGGGTGGGGGTTCGACTCGAACGTACTGGGGTGTACATAGATGGTGGTACGACACGTACAGGGGTGGGGGTTCGACTCGAACGTACTGGGGTGTACATAGGCGGTGGTACGACACGTACAGGGGTGGGGGTTCGACTCGAACGTACTGGGGTGTACATACATGGGGGTCAGACACGTACAGGGGTGGGGGTTCGACTCGAACGTACTGGGGTGTACATAGACAGTGGTACGACACGTACAGGGGTGGGGGTTCGACTCGAACATACTGGGGTGTACATACATGGGGGTCGGACACGTACAGGGGTGGGGGTTCGACTCAAACGTACTGGGGTGTACATAGACGGTGGTACGACACGTACAGGGGTGGGGGTTTGACTCGAACGTACTGGGGTGTACATAGACGGTGGTACGACACGTACAGGGGTGGGGGTTCGACTCGAACGTACTGGGGTGTACATACATGGGGTCGGACACGTACAGGGGTGGGGGTTCGACTCGAACGTACTGGGGTGTACATAGACGGTGGTACGACACGTACAGGGGTGGGGGTTCGACTTGAACGTACTGGGGTGTACATACATGGGGGTCGGACACGTACAGGGGTGGGGGTTCGACTCGAACGTACTGGGGTGTACATAGACGGTGGTACGACACGTACAGGGGTGGGGGTTCGACTCGAACGTACTGGGGTGTACATAGACGGTGGTACGACACGTACAGGGGTGGGGGTTCGACTCGAACGTACTGGGGTTTACATACATGGGGGTCGGACACGTACAGGGGTGGGGGTTCGACTTGAACATACTGGGGTGTACATAGACGGTGGTACGACACGTACAGGGGTGGGGGTTCGACTCGAACGTACTGGGGTGTACATACATGGGGGTCGGACACGTACAGGGGTGGGGGTTCGACTCGAACGTACTGGGGTGTACATAGACGGTGGTACGACACGTACAGGGGTGGGGGTTCGACTCGAACGTACTGGGGTGTACATAGACGGTGGTACGACACGTACAGGGGTGGGGGTTCGACTCGAACGTACTGGGGTGTACATACATGGGGGTCAGACACGTACAGGGGTGGGGGTTCGACTCGAACGTACTGGGGTGTACATAGACGGTGGTACGACACGTACAGGGGTGGGGGTTCGACTCGAACGTACTGGGGTGTACATACACGGGTGGGGGTGTACATACACGGGGGGTACGTCTCGGACGTACGGGGGCGGGGGGGAGTGTTGGGCACGTATGCAGGCACATGTCTCCATGGTTGTTATGGGAGTTCGGTGCGGACGTTGTTTTTTCCATACGGTTGTCACATCGGACGCACGGGATGGATCGTGATTCCTCGGTCGGACTTCACCTTTCACATTTGTACGGTAAATCGTCCGAGGACGTGTCGGACACATTTTCCGACCCGAGGACGTGTGGGAAATCATTCCCGATGCGGTTCGTATGGACTTTTTACCATGGGAATCGTGATTGCCAGTTCGTAAGGCACTTGTACGATTCGTACGGTAAAAAGACCGGATACGAGTCGTACGGGAATTTTTTTTACCGGATCGTAATTGGCACCTCTGTGTAGAATATGCCACAAACATAAGTTTTGCACATCAAATAAAACTTCTAACAGCCCTAGCTTATGTGCCAACCACAGATGTTGCAGAACATTACAATCTTTTATTAGAAAGTCCATTCTACAAACAAAATGAAGTAAAGTTATCTCCCCTCTTAGATTATTTTGAGGATACCTGGGTGGGAGACTACACAGATCAGGCCATAGACGTCAGCCCAAGTTCCAAATACCTTGGTGGAATGTATATGTAAGTACACTCAACCAACAAGCCAAAACTAACAACGCCGTCGAGGGCTGGCATAATGCATTCCTAACTTCTACTGGGAGAACAACTCCAACACTACAAAAACTACTAATTGCCATACAAAAGGAACAAAGTTTCCAAGAATTAAGAATGCAACAATCTGTCCTACAATTAAAACCAAAACAATCTAGACAAACTACTCAAATGTATAATTACCTACAACAACAGGTACAGCTATACCCATCCACAAGAGGACTTGAGTACTTAAATATAATAGCTCAAACTCTCTTCTAAACCCTTTCCAAAATATTAACCCACAATTCTACTAAAACAACTATCACAACATAAATAAACCACTTTATTAAATCACATATTTAATTATGTGGTCTAAAATATATAAATAATTTATATCTACATATATTTAGACAACATAATTAAACAAACCAAGTACCCAACAACAATATTAAATATATAAGATTTGCCCACCCACAATTACAATATTTAAATAAACTTACCTGTGTAGTTGCTCCAATGGGATAATAACATTCCTTCCAAATAAATCCAGGTAGTTCAAAATCCATAGGTATCAAAAAGAAATCCAAATAAAATGGAAAAATACAACTGTTTTTCGAAAAAAACGTCTATGCCAAAAAAGGACTATCCATTAACCATAAAAATCCCGAAAAATATTAAAAAGGTAAATAACCGCTCCTGGAAACCCGAACAATAAAGGAAGTGTAAAATAAAGATTAGTAAACACTACTAATCCACACTTCCTTAAAAAAAAAAAGGTGTTTGAAAGAGACGAAAATATCTTCTCCGTAAAACCTACAAAAGAGAAGCAAACATTCCCACCCACACACAAACACACATAATGCACCTAAAAACATCACTACAAACATTATTCAAACACTATAAAACTTTAACACACCTAAATAACAAAACACTAACAAAGCCACAAACACGGAACACAACGTAAATTATAAAACCGTATACAAACTATTACTAACACCCTAACTTCTAAAACATCAATCCACACACACTTATTACAACATTACTACTTCCACAAAACACTTAAAACTATTTAATAATAAAGAAAATAACTCTTACCTTCTCAAACGCGAAACAGCTCCCGACCGCGACCTGGATTCTACCAAAATAACCCAAAACAACAGCGAGCGGTTACAAAATAAAAGACCCAAACAAACATAACAACTAAGAAAATCCCAAAAAATGCCCTAACTATTTATTTAACATTACACATTACTTTAAAAATTAGTAAAACATTAGAATAAAATACTCAAAAAGAATACCTATTTTTTTTATATATGTGAAAATTATTTAACTTATAAAAATAAATATAATAAATAAAATATATTTATTAATATATTAATCAAACTGTATACATTACCCCAAAAAAAGTATGAACATGATATAATTAATATATTGTATCTACAACATACCAAAACTAAAAATAAAAAGAAATATTCTAAAATGTAAATAATTTCAATATTAATTATCTAATATAAATATTAATAATTAAAATATATTTATCATATATTTCAAAACATACAATTTCTTATAAATCCAAATAAAGTCTAAAAATATTGAGAGTACACAATATAAAAAAAAAAAAATTTAAACAGCTATAAAAATCACAATTGTTATTTTTTTATTATTTTGTCTGTTCATATATTAATGTCCAAAATATACATTAAACAAATATATATCCATTATAAAAAAATTATTACAATAATACAAATGTTAAATATTAATTATGTTATTACATGTTTATTTCAATGATTTAATTATTATAATATGCGTAATAATAAACAATATTTTCTCTCTAATTAATATACATTCCAACAACTATAAAACAAATCTTATTTTCCTTTCTACTATTTTATACAAAAATTTGGAATTTTCATTCTGATATAACTTCTATCTTTTATCCAAACAAAACAAAAATCGACAGATTTGTTGTAAATTAAAACAAATTAATTTAACTGTTCCTATTCAACTCTATATTTAATCCTAATATTTGCTATTTACCAAACTTAATTAACATACTACTCCCACTACATACTGAACTTAATTAATTTACTATTCTCACTCCAACCTATATTAAATTAGAGTAGTTGCTGGACACTGAACTGAATTAATTTACTATTCCCACTCCAGTCTATATTTAATTAATATAAGTGCTGGACACTGAACTTAATTAATTTACTATTCTCACTCCAACCTATATTAAATTAGAGTAGGTGCTGGACACTGAACTACATTAATTTACTATTCCCACTCCAGTCTATATTTAATTAAGATAAGTGCTGGACACTGAACTGAATTAATTTACTATTCTCACTCCAATCTTTATTTAATTAGAGTAGGTGCTGGACACTGAACTGAATTAATTTACTATTCCCACTCCAGTCTATATTTAATTAAGATAAGTGCTGGACACTGAACTTAATTAATTTACTATTCTCACTCCAACCTATATTTAATTAGAGTATGTGCTGGACACTGAACTTAATTAATTTACTATTCCCACTCCAGTCTATATTTAATTAAGATAAGTGCTGGACACTGAACTAAATTAATTTACTATTCTCACTCCAATCTATATTTAATTAGGGTAGGTGCTGGACAGTGAACTGAATTAATTTACTATTCCCACTCCAGTCTATATTTAATTAAGATAAGTGCTGGACACTGAACTTAATTAATTTACTATTCTCACTCCAACCTATATTTAATTAGAGTATGTGCTGGACACTGAACATAATTAATTTACTATTCCCACTCCAGACTATCTTTAATTAATATAAGTGCTGGACACTGAACTTAATTAATTTACTATTCTCACTCCAACCTATATTAAATTAGAGTAGGTGCTGGACACTGAACTGAATTAATTTACTATTCCCACTCCAGTCTATATTTAATTAAGATAAGTGCTGGACACTGAACTTAATTAATTTACTATTCTCACTCCAACCTATATTTAATTAGAGTATGTGCTGGACACTGAACTTAATTAATTTACTATTCCCACTCCAGTCTATATTTAATTAAAATAAGTGCTGAACACTGAACGTAATTAATTTACTATTCTCACTCCAATCTATATTTAATTAGGGTAGGTGCTGGACACTGAACTGAATTAATTTACTATTCCCACTCCAGTCTATATGAAATTAAGATAAGTGCTGGACACTAAACTTAATTAATTTACTATTCTCACTCCAATCTATATTTAATTAGTGTAGGTGCAGGACACTGAACTGAATTAATTTACTATTCCCACTCCAGTCTATATTTAATTAAGATAAGTGCTGGACACTGAACTGAATTAATTTACTATTCTCACTCCAATCTATATTTAATTAGAGTAGGTGCTGGACACTGAACTGAATTAATTTACTATTCCCACTCCAGTCTATATTTAATTAAGATAAGTGCTGGACACTGAACTTAATTAATTTACTATTCTCACTCCAACCTATATTTAATTAGAGTATGTGCTGGACACTGAACTTAATTAATTTACTATTCCCACTCCAGTCTATATTTAATTAAGATAAGTGCTGGACACTGAACTTAATTAATTTACTATTCCCACTCCAGTCTATATTTAATTAAGATAAATGCTGGACATTGAACTTAATTAATTTACTATTCTCACTCAAATCTATATTTAATAATGGTAGTTGCAAAACACTAAACTTAATTAATTTAGTATTCCCTCTCATAAATATATAAAATTACACTAGATCATGTATACTAATCTTAATAAATTTTATATTCCCACTCCAATATTTATTTAATTACAGTAATTGCAATACAAATATATAAATATAAATATATAAAAAAATATATGTTTTAATCATTATTAATAAATTTAAATAAAAAAATACCAACACTTATCCTCTACAAATCCAAATCCCCAATCTTAAATTTATCCCAAAATATTATATTATAATATATTATATTTAAATATAAATTACTCAATATTACTAATTTAAAATACATTTTTAAAACACTCCCCACCCTTATCCCCTATAAGCCAACATCCCAATCCCCAAATAAATTTAAAATTGTACAATCAAAATCAAAATTTATACATACTTTTTATACAATATTACCAACATTTTACACATTTTTATCAAACTCCACACCCTTATCCCCATAACACAACATCTCACTCCTAAAATTCAATATAATATTCGAATTTTTATTATCATTTTCTAAATTTTGTATACAAATTCTTCATACATAAATACATTTTTTTAAAACACTCCCCACCCTCATCCCCTATAACCCAACATCCCACTCCTAAAAGATAATATAAAAAATATATTTTTATTCCAAATTTCAAATAAAATGTTTTAAATATTCAAAATTTAAAATATTTTTTTACAACAATTCCCACCCTTATCCCCTATAACTCAACATCCCACTCCGATACTTTTAACTAAATTTCTAAATTAAATTGAAATTTACAATTTTTTTTTATAAACAATTCAAAAATATATAAACATTTGCAAAACACTTCCCACCCTTATTCCCTATAACTCAACATCCCACTCCTAAAATTATTTTTAAATTTCTAAATTAAAATTAAAATTTCTACATTATTTTTTTTAAACATTCTAAAACATATAAACATTTTTAAAACACTTCCCACCCTTATCCCCTATAACCCAACATCCCGCTCCTAAAATTATTTCTAAAATTCTAAATTTAATTTACAATTTCTAAATTATATTTTTTTTAAATTTTAAAATATATAAACATTTTTAAAACACTTCCCACCCTTATCCCCTATAAACCAACATCCCGCTCCTAAAATTATTTGTAAAATTCTAAATTTAATTTACAATTTCTAAATAATTTTTTTTTTAAATTAAATAATATATAAACATTTTTAAAACACTTCCCACCCTTATCCCCTATAACCCAACATCCCGCTCCTAAATTTTTTTAAAAAAATCTAAATTTATATTAAAATTTCTAACTAAATTTTTTTAAAAATTCAAAAATATATAAACATTTTTAAAACACTTCCCACCCTTATCCCCTGTAACCCAACATCCCGCACCTAAAATTAAATATACATTTCAAATTTGAATTAAAATTTACTAATTAAATTTTACAATATATTTAAAAAATAATTAACTTTTTTAAAACACTCCCCACCCTTATCCCCTATAACCCAACATCCCGCCCCTAAAACAATAAAAATATTTCTCATATTATATACATTTTAACTATTTATACAAACAACTTCAAAATATTTACTAAACACACAATAACGATATTTTCACATGTCGATATTATTACTAACGATATTACTTACATCGACATATAATAAAAAAAAAAAATCGATATTTTGTACATCGATATTATCTACTTCGATATTTTGTACAGTAGATATTTTTGACTCGATATTTATGTCCCTCGATATTTAAAAGTCGATATATAGACTGCTCACCAAGTTAAGCATAGGAGAATAAGGGGTACCAGAAAGCAGTATGCGCTAGGGACGGGACGATACATTTTGTTTATAATCGTAGATTATAATCGTTACGATTAACGTTCACAGAAAAACAGGTGTTTGGTATATCATAGTAGAATTGTTTTTTAAATATGGAATGTTATATTAAGTCGCAAAAGATCATTGAAATACGCTTGTGTTTGTATTCGTAGATACCCCTGACGAAGGGAATCAATTCCCGAAATGCATTGGGTTGATGTAAATAAACCATGGCATGTGGAACCCACTGCGGACTCCTGAACCTTTTTTTGAACATCGGTGAAATAACGAATACAATTGATTAAAATGAATTGAACTTAAATACAGGTAGAAAGAAAATGATTTAAAATTGAAGATTTAAAGTTGAAGAAACAAGTAAAGAGTAAAGTATAAGAATTTAATTCATTTGATTCAAATGATGACGCGGCAGTGCAGCTCTGTGGAATCTCAGGAGTTTCCCTATGTCGCTTTGTATATTGCACGCGCAACGAGACGAAGCGCGGTACGAGTCTTGGACGCCTTTAAAAGTGGAATGAAAGAAGAACGGTTTAATCATGAATAACGCAGGAGTGCATCTCATCATCTTTACCTTCACTTGCATAAAATATAACACACCCTGCCTTAAGGTTCAAAGGCCTGCTGTAGGGGTGACTTACATATATTAGGTACAGTAACTTTGGCATAACACAGAGGAGTGTGTCATGTCATATTTTCACTCATGGTTTGCACCATGTCATGCAGCCTGCAAAGGCAGTATGTGTGGAATTTGCAGATGGGTCCCTTATGGTGTCAAAAGATATGCTGAAGCCCTTAGGGATCCTCTTTAGTAGCGATGCCCTAGGTACCTGGAGTCCCATTTACTAGGGAATTACAGGGGTGCTAAAGTCCACTGCTAATTGTAGCACAATTAAAGAACACCTTGTTTTAGGGAAGAAGCACTGACACTGAGGTCTGCTTATTAGGCATTAGTGCACTGCCAGTGTCGAACATCAGCCACTAGAAGCTACAAAGGGGGCAAAAAGTGGGGGGTAACTGCAACAAAAGCCCAGTTCCCTACAGAGCCACCCCCCAAAAAAAAAAGATTCAGGTACCCGTCTACCTCCCATCAGGTAATTAAACAGAGCGGTAAGAGGTCCTAGAAGGCTTTATAAAAGTATGGACCCAAACCATCTTGATTTGGCGATTTGCCATTTGACCTAAAGCCTCCCTCACCTCTTTCTTGGTTTGATTAATATTGTAGAAGCCTTATGTCAAACGTGGCAGGTTCAGATCTACCAAATATTATTCTAGTTCCTGCTCTGTAGCCATATCAGCTCCACCAGTCCTGTCACTTCGATAAAGTGTCCAAAATGTGTGTCATATGTCCTCATCCCTATCTGTAGGTTGGCCCGTGCATTGGTCTTTAACCTGCAGAATCTGGTTATTATTTCACTTCTCTTTATCCTGCCATGCCAAAACCCCCCTGCGTACTCATCTTCTTCACACACCGGATACTGAAAGATCTGATTATTTACCAACTCTTTTTTGGAGATAAAAAACGTTGACCCTCTCCCTTATCTCTAGCTTTTTAACTCATAAAGCGCTGTTGGAACTATTAGATAGTGCTGCTTATTAAGTATGGTCAATGTCTGATCGTAAGGACAAAATTATTTCCCTTTCCTTTTTAACTTTAAACATTGCTTGATGCATTTAAATGCCTCTCAGACCTCCTAAAGGTCTGCTAAGGTGCCTGTTGTTAGGAAAGACTTTTGAATATTGAGATTTACCTGATCCCTCGACTCCTCCTCTAAGAGCAAAGTTTTATCCATCAACCATCTTCGTCCCGCCCCTGCAGTGGAAGTAAGCTGTTATATACTACAGCTGAGTGATCAGACGTGCAATTAGCCTTTGAGTAATTTACACCTACAGCAATGCCTAAGGTGTAATTGGGTTCTAGATGTAGAGCTTGTTATTGTATTTGCTATTGTCTTTTGTATTTTACATTCATCTGACTTGTTTACATATGGGATAAGGTATCCCTGCTGGACATTGTAAGGATATTGCTAGACACAGAGGAGTTCAGTGACCAAATAGATGAACGATGTTGAAGGCAGAGTTTTTTTTATGAGATAATTGAATTCCGAGGAGACTTGCAATACCCTTTCAGTGTATGGCACTAAGTATTCTACTCCATAAAATACATGGTTTTACCACACCGTTCCCAAACATATTATTAATTATTGGTGTTTTGTGATTTCATGTTCAAGTCAGATCACAAAAATAAAAGGAGAATCTTGACTGTGAAATTAAACACTCCAAAAGCAGTTAGTAATTCTTGCAAAAAGATTATATCATCATTTTAATGTAGGTCATTTAAAACATTGTTGTGGATCAGATTGGTTAGATACATGTAGATATTCTATATTTTATGTAATGACCTACATAGCATGGAAATAATAAACTTGACTGATATAAGGAAGTTGGAGACCACTTTTTATACACGGATTGCAGGCTCCCATGTATTATATATTGATTGATAGATGGGCAATTGTGAATTATGGAGATATTTTTCACCAAGGGTTTCTGAGTGATATCAAATAGACAATAGCACAGCTCAATTTATCTATGAGTCCTTTAGAACCCCCAAAATGCCTCTCTAATTCACGTTTACTCATCTATAATTTTATGTTATGTATGGCTTTGCTTTCAACTGCTACACAGGGGCATATTATTAATGGAGAGCCATACAAACTTGGCTTTCCACCAGGTCTCAAATGTAAATACATAACTACTCTCCAGCTATCCACTCCTCCAATTTCTGTGTCTTTCTTTACTTCTATTACAGAAGCTGCGCTCCCTGATTTCCAGTGCTGCTCTGACAGGTTCTGTGACAGCCCTACCAGAAGAGCATTCCTTTAATATATTCCAACAGGGATTAACAGCTTTTGTTACAAACTGTTGTGTTAGTTCTGTGCTGAGAAACTTAAGCATGTGCCACGTTCATTACTGTCTCTAAGGTGGAACCTGGAACGTCTATAATATAGAAAACAACAGTTGCTGGATGCTGCCTGACCAGTCAGTCGAATTAATCTTACTTCCTGATATAAATCACTTTTAACCAACCTTCAAACTGCCCGGTTCCATGAACATTTTATTGACAATGAGTGTACCTGAACTCAGTGACCAGCAGGGCAGGCAATTATGTTTGCTGGCCGTCAAGAAGAATGCCCAGGACCTCAGGTAAACCATTGTTGACCACTTCTGCACAAAGTTCTTCTGGAGGCAGTGTTGGGTGAAGGCAAAGAGGAGCAACAGATAAGTGCCGTTCAATCCGTCAGTTCTGCAATGTTTTTTTAGACCTGTGCACTGCGAGAGGGCTGACGCAAGCAAGGGAGTGTTGCCTCATACCCATTGATAGGCTCCTGACACCTGAAAGCTTTTCACATTCTGGTGAATCATCCATGGCAGGGCCACATTTTATCGCTTAGCAACCACCTGACGCTGGCCTGATCCAAACCATACAGCACTCATTTTTCGTGGTTACCTGGCAATTGAAAGCTTCTCACCGCATCTTCTAACGACATGCCAAGAATTGGTGTCACCCACACCGCTACTATCTGGGCCAACAGTTGACCTATTTGTTAAGTCTTTAATTTGTAGTGTGCATCTACTTATTGTGAACCGGCGATATGCACACCTTGTTAGCTTTGCCTAATATTTCAGTTTGAAATTTTACAACCCTGTGTGTGCATTAATGTGCCATGGATCAGCGACACACACACCTTGTATTTTGAAATGTATTGCCTGGCAACTTATCATTCCTGCATATGTGTTTGCAGGGTACTTTATTCATGTGTTCTTAGTCCTTAACTGTGGCATTGATTTTGTATATGCAATGTGTTTCACGTTTGCGGTGATGCGCACACTGTTGTGCACATCAAGGATGATGTGCACACATTTTTTATGTAAGAGATACATTTTCATTATTTATTGCCATTACCATGAACCTAAGGTCTATTCTGAGTAATCACCCACAATAAGTATTATTTAACGTTCTGTATATTTATCAATTTAAGTATCCTGATTTGTGGATACAAATATGAAACAGGTTATATTGCCTCTTCTTCGTTTCTTATCCTCACCCACGAATCCTCCAGTGGACAGGGGGCCATGGTCAAAGGAATTTGAGGCTTATGTTAAAGCCACTGCTGGGAGAACCTTTGCCCATATGAGAAAACTAGCATTGTGTCTGATCTGAGAATATTAGTTGCAAAGTGTGAGTACACAGCTTTTGAGGGTTGAAATTCTAAGGGAAGTGCTAGTAGAAGAAACAAATAATAAGAACATTTAGGAGAAATTATTAACAATTGAGAATGTAACTTTGGACAAGGCTCTTGAAATAGCTAAAAGTGTAGAAACATCTACAATGTACATGGATCAAATGGCATTAGAAGCTTGTGTCCAATATGTAGATCTTGACACTATAGCAAAAAAAACAGGGAAAAGAAAATGGATGCCAAACAAATATCATTAGGCAATGCCGCCACGTATCCTGCAGAGCTAAATGCAAAAAGAGGGAACTTTTGCGAGAGTCTGCAAGTAAAAATCTGAGGATGCAAAAGGTAAACCCAGAAAATTCGTTCAGTTGACAGTGTGACTGAAAGGAATACAAATTCGGATAGTGAGGAAGAGAATTTGATCATGATGATCTCTAATTCATTAGATACTAACACTGTGAAGGAATGTTCAAACAATAGCAATGTTTATGAATTAGACTCTAACCTGCTCAAGATGCCTGTTTGTCAAGTGGACATTAGTTGCATTCCAATATCCACTGGAAGATTCCAGATAATTTTTCACCTTGATTGGGCCAGATGAATGGAACAAGTTTGGAAATGACACATTGAGGAAGTCTCCACTTAGGCTCATAGCATAAGGTGGCAAACCAGTGGAAGCTTTAGGTGAATGTGACTGTACTTTGAGTTTTAAAGGATGCAGTACACTAGACCAGGTTAATGTGGCAAAGGATGGATCATGCTTATTAGGATGGTTGGACCAAAGAATTTAGGAATTACTCTAGATCCTAACAATTTTCCTGACGTTTTCTGTGAAAAACTGCAGAATTAAGGGTTTTTATGATTGTACAATATTGAAAGAAGTGGTACAGCCAGTAGCTCCTAAACTGAAACATGTGCCTTTTGCCACGAGGAGGGAATTGGAACAGAAGCCGGAGTTATTATGCCAGCAAGGTATACTAGAGCTAAATATATGGGTAGATCGACAACCCTTGCCCAATATTGCTGTAATGTTGTGTTCTCTGAAGGGGCAAAAGTTTTTACGACACTTGATATGTCATCCGCATATCATCAAATTACCTAGCACAGAGATACTTGTCATCTTGCATCGTTTGTCAATCCATTTGGTGCATTCAGGTTCAAGAGGATGCCTCTTTGGTTGGCTTTCAGAGAGTGGTGGAAGCCGTTTTAAAAGGGGCTTTAAACACAAAGGTGCCGATAACGATCCGGTAAAAAATTCCCCCGTGCGACTCGTATCGGGTCTTTTTCCCGTACGAATCGTACAAGTGGCGTACGGACTGGCAATCACGATTCGCATGGTAAAAAGTCCATACGAACCGCACTGGGAATCATTCCCCACACGTCCTCGGGTCGGAAAATGTGTCCGACACGTCCTCGGACGATTTACCGTACAAACGTGAAAATCCAAGTCCGACCGAGGAATCACGATCCATCCCGTGCGTCCGAGGTTACAACCGTATGGAAAAAACACCGTCCGCACCGAACTCCTACAGCAACCATGGAGACATGTGCCCGCATACGCGCCCAACACTCCCCCCAGCCCCCGTACGTCCGACACGTACCCCCCGTATATGTATACCCCCACCCGTCTAGGTACACCCCATTACGTTCCAGTCGAACCCCCACCCCTGTACGTGTCATAGCCCCGTCTACCTACACCCCAGCACGTTCCAGTCGTACCCCCACCCCTGGACGTGTCGTACCACCGTGAACCTACACCCCAGTACGTTCGAGTCGTACCCCCACTCCAGTACGTGTCGTACCACCGTCAATGTACACCCCCCACCCCTGTACGTGTCGTACCCCCCGTGTACCTACACCCCAGTACGTTCCAGTCGTATCCCCACCCCTGGACGTGTCGTACCACCGTCAATGTACACCCCCCCACCCCAGTACGTGTCGTACCACCGTCAATGTACACCCCCCACCCCTGGACGTGTCGTACCACCGTCCATGTACACCCCAGTACGTTCCAGTCGTACCCCCACCCCAGTACGTGTCGTACCACCGTCAATGTACACCCCCCCACCCCAGTACGTGTCGTACAACCGTCAATGTACACCCCCCACCCCTGGACGTGTCGTACCACCGTCCATGTACACCCCAGTACGTTCCAGTCGTACCCCCACCCCAGTACGTGTCGTACCACCGTCAATGTACACCCCCCACCCCTGTACGTGTCGTACCCCCCGTGTACCTACACCCCAGTACGTTCCAGTCGTACCCCCACCCCTGGACGTGTCGTACCCCCCTGTACCTACACCCCAGTACGTTCCAGTCGTACCCCCACTCCAGTACGTGTCGTACCACCGTCAATGTACACCCCCCACCCCTGTACGTGTCGTACCACCGTCAATGTACACCCCCCCACCCCAGTACGTGTCGTACCCCCCGTGTACCTACACCCCAGTACGTTCCAGTCGTACCCCCACCCCAGGACGTGTCGTACCACCGTCAATGTACACCCCCCCACCCCAGTACGTGTCGTACCACCGTCAATGTACACCCCCCCACCCCAGTACGTGTCGTACCCCCCGTGTACCTACACCCCAGTACGTTCCAGTCGTACCCCCACCCCTGGACGTGTCGTACCCCCCTGTACCTACACCCCAGTATGTTCCAGTCGTACCCCCACTCCAGTACGTGTCGTACCACCGTCAATGTACACCCCCCACCCCTGTACGTGTCGTACCCCCCGTGTACCTACACCCCAGTACGTTCCAGTCGTACCCCCACCCCTGGACGTGTTGTACCACCGTCAATGTACACCCCCCCACCCCAGTACGTGTCGTACCACCGTCAATGTACACCCCCCACCCCTGGACGTGTCGTACCACCGTCCATGTACACCCCAGTACGTTCCAGTCGTACCCCCACCCCAGTACGTGTCGTACCACCGTCAATGTACACCCCCCCACCCCAGTACGTGTCTTACCACAGTCAATGTACACCCCCCACCCCTGGACGTGTCGTACCCCCCTGTACCTACACCCCAGTACGTTCCAGTCGTACCCCCACCCCAGGACGTGTCGTACCACCGTCAATGTACACCCCCCCACCCCAGTACGTGTCGTACCACCGTCAATGTACACCTCCCCACCCCAGTACGTGTCGTACCCCCCGTGTACCTACACCCCAGTACGTTCCAGTCGTACCCCCACCCCTGGACGTGTCGTACCCCCCTGTACCTACACCCCAGTACGTTCCAGTCGTACCCCCACCCCAGTACGTTCCAGTCGTACCCCCACCCCAGTACGTTCCTGGCGCACCCCCAACACAACCTCCTAAGTACGGAGCGCACCCCATGCCCCAACATCACAACCGCATGTACGAGTCTTACAAAGCCACACACAAGGACAAAATCGTACAACCAAATGGCCCATGTACACACCGTACACATGCTCAAAACGCACGTACACAACCAGGACAAAATAAAACAACACAAGAATACACCATTCGAAAGGCACACAGCCACTAAACATGGCCAACAACCACTAAAATAACACAATCACTGACCTGCAACTGCCAAAAACAAACAGAGGCCCAATACACCACCACTCCTTATAACACACCCACCCAAAATTCAAAAACTGCCACACCCACCCATGGACCAATAAAAAGGGCCCACACACACAAACCATGAGCCTTTGCAACAGACTCACTGCTGCCAGACACCACAGAACCAGACTACAAGCTACACCACACCTTACACTTGCACACCTTCACACGACCACCCTCACAAACTCCCTCTCATCACATTCACACACACACACAACCATCCACACCCCCCCCAACATCCACACCCCCCCCCCCACACCCACACCATCCCCACCCACACCCCTCACCATGCCCACTACCAAGAATCCAAAGTTCAGTCACCGAGAGTTGGAGGTCCTTGTTGATCAAATCCTCAGAGTCGAGCCACAGATCTTTGGAACATTGGTCAGAAGCACCAGCCAGGCAGCCAAAACAGCCATGTGGCAGACCATCGTCGATGCTGTGAATGCTGTTGCGGACACCAGGAGGACCAAGCAGGATTGCCAGAACAGGTGGTACGATCTGCGGAGGAGGGTCAGAGCCAAGAGGCAGGAGGAACACGACCAGGCCAACGCCACCGGAGGAGGGCCCTCCCGCAGAGCCGTACAGTACCATCCCTGGGAGGAGAGGGTGATGGCCATACTGCCGGTGGAGGCAGTTGAAGGAGTAGAAGGACTCCGAGACCCGGGTGAGTACACAAACAACGCACCTCACATGGGGGGAACTGCAACCACAACCAAAATTAATAACAGGCACGCAACCACCACAAGCCATCGCATTACTCAACCACACTCCATGAGCAGGCACATGCCACTGCTGCCACCATGCCCCATGCACCCAGCTGGACAATGTCAAGTCACAGGCCACAGAAGACAACAACACATGACACGGTAACCCGGATGGCGGGAGGCTGGGCACCAAGAATCACATAGTGCGACTCCAAAGCAGACAACAATGCCCTCTGCCCATATGGCCTAGGTCACAGCCAGACAAACACTGTGTCCCAACACAGGAATGACTTGCCAGCAAATGGCGGACGCCTTGCATCAACACATGGGGGTGAAGGCACTGTGTTGCACATGCCAGCAGCTAATGAACAGCCAACAGTGTGAAAGAGTGGCAGCACACACCACCACAGCAGCAGCGCACAGACACACAGCAGACAAAATGGGTGCCTGGAGATCAGAAACAAACTCACATCAACAGGCCAAGGGCCACTCAAAGATCTGCTAACAGTGTGTGCCCAGGAAGCTGGGCCAAGGTGACAGAGGGTGACACACGGAGGGAGAGGGGGACAGAGAGGGTGGGAGAGGGGGACAGGGAGGGAGGGAGAGGGGGACTGAGAGGGAGGGAGACGGACAGAGGGAGGAGGCTGACACACGGAGGGAGGGAGAGGGGGACAGAGAGGGTGGGAGAGGGGGACAGGGAGGGAGGGAGAGGGGGACTGAGAGGGAGGGAGACGGACAGAGGGAGGAGGCTGACACACGGAGGGAGGGAGAGGGGGACACAGAGGGTGGGAGACACAGGGAGAGCAAATCAGTCCTTTGGTGTGTGGGAATGTCTGCTCGTCAGCAGGTGGACTGCGTGCATGTAGACAAGGGTGGCCAGTGCCAGAACCCCCCCTCTTCATCATGGCAAAATGCAGGGCCATGTGACAACCTGTACACGAGCACAAGGACAGCCACCTGCATCATATAAGTGTGTGGATCCACTCCATGTGCACATGTACAGTGCTACAAGGAAGGCGCAAATGCATAGCTCGGCACACATGCACACTCCACTGCTGACTGCAGTCACACTTGACGCAGCAAGTAAGACTGTGCCACACATAGTGAAAGGGGCCAAATTGGTGCCCAAGGGACACACACATGCACAAGTGCACTGTGAGTGGAATGCAAGACAGATCCTAATTCCAAGAGGAAATGTGCCAACTTTGTAACGGATGAAACATGGATGTTGCATGGATCCAAATTAACATTGTCTCTCTCACACACAGGTCAACGTCGTGCTGCACCCCCCAACACTGGGGGGGAACACTCACAGGACCCGGATCTGCAGGAGACCGATCCCACCGGCAGCGACCACTCTCACCACTCTGCGGACGACCCCGACCGACCTGGCCCCTCTGGTGTCCAACCACCTGCAGCACCTGCGTCAGGTACAACCGTGCCAACCACCACCCCCACTCCTGCCACATCCCAGGAGACACCCAGGATCCCTGCCCCAACACCACAATGCAGCCAGGCTCGCCAGGAGGGACACGGTGTCCCGGGCACCCAGGAGGAGGCAGGCGACAACGCCAATGCCACCCCTCAGGGGTCCCGGAGACCCCATGTGCCCACAAGTGCAGGCCAGACGCAAGTGGGCAGGGGTGGCGGGAGTGGAGGACGGCGGAGGCGCGAGCCTGACCAGTTGGCTGGGGATCCGGTATTTTCCCATGTCCGTAACATCCTGGACTCATACCGGCAGGACACCACGGGCATGGCCCAGGTTGTGTCCGTCCTCGAGGGGATCAAGGTCCAGCAGGCCCAGCAACATGCGGAGCTAATAGCCTGTCTACAGCTACACCAACGGAGGATGGAGGACAGACAGGCTCAGCAAGTGACGGCGTCCCAGGGGATTCACGCTGAACTCCGTCGGATGGCCGACACCATGGCCGACCCTCCCTGTGCCAGAAGGCGGAGAACATCACCACCCACAGGGAGGGATCATGAGGAGGAGGAGGAAACATCCGACGGAGCATCCCAGACGTCGTCACGGCCTGCTGCTGAGGTTCCCCGCAGGAAGCCGGGTCGTCCACGGAAAGGACCGTGAGGGTGGCTGCTACATCACCATCTCCCAGGACACCTGGCCTGGCACCTGGCCCACTGGAGCAACAGCATCACAGCATCAAGAGACATTCTCTGCCACATGGCCCTGCTGGTCACTGGCTGACCAATGTTGACAAAGACTGTGGCATGGACTCTGAGGATTTCCAATGGCAAGGACACCAACTCCCCTACTGAACTTTGGATTCCCTAATCCCGGAAAGGCCCTCACTTTGCCCCCCCCCCCCCAATAATAAATCACACTATTAAGAGTAGATGCCTGCTGGTAGCATTATTACCTAACATGTGTCTTGTACAGTCTAGACATGCCTGAGTCATCTGTTCACTTCAACCATCCACACCCTGGGGCCTGAGTCTGGCACAGGACACATGGGTCACAGTTTTCTAGGCAAGACAGACATGGAGCACCATACACACCCGTGATGGTCAGAACCAGCTGAGGGGGTGGCCGAACAACCGTGCTGACAGACACATTGAGTACAGCAACAGTCATGCGCAGAGGTCAGGGATCCTGGCCCGTGTCCTGGGGGGCACCCAGGTACGTGTAGACAGGTGGCAGAACCATGTCCTGCAAGCTTGAGTCCGGTGGATGCAGAGAATGGGGTCATGGACAACGTTGGATGCATGGGGATGGCACATGTCACAATACCCACACAGTCATGGACATCATGCCCATTACACAGTCTCAGCACACACACACAGCTTGCATCTTGCCACTCGACACATTGACACATAGCCACAATCAGGGAATACCATGCCAGACATGCAGGATGCACCGTGGCAACACACCAGCATTGACTGAGAAGAGGCACCTTGGAGGCATAGGGACACCTTTAATAGTCATGTGTTTGGGATTGCAGAGGCAACTTGAAGTACACATGAACACATCATGTGGAGTAACATGTGGCTCCAACACTGGCACCCCCCTTCTGCAGCACAAATGCGTGATAGCCATGGAACTGGCACACAAGTGTCGGATAACAGCTAAATACCCACAGCTGCTCACGGAGAGACTGCCATACACCATACATCCGCTGATGTGGAAGTCCCACGCCATGTCAAGACAATGTTAACCGTATGTGTCCGAGGGCAGTGTCACACACATTGATGCCTTCATCACAATCCACTATCCCATCACTGATGACTGACAACCAGGCAGCCCATCTATTCAGGTGTACCCAGCTGCATGTCGTGTCCCATGGGGATGCCACATGTCTGCAGAGGAACCAAACCCCAACCGGGGCAGTGTGCACACATC
Source organism: Triturus cristatus (assembly GCF_964204655.1). Classification (NCBI taxonomy): domain Eukaryota; kingdom Metazoa; phylum Chordata; class Amphibia; order Caudata; family Salamandridae; genus Triturus; species Triturus cristatus. The sequence continues at coordinate 1,131,063,576 of NC_140583.1, forward strand.
GTGAACAACTGCCACACCCAATACACCCCAGATGCATCCCTTACCCCATGGAGACTTCCAAACGTGTCCGTGCCTGTAACGCTGAGTCAGCCCACGATGCCATGTCCATGAGGAATAGCAGTGCCACAACAATGCAACCAGAAGACGGCATGCGCAGGTACCTGGGGAAGAGAGACACACAAGAAGTCAGCCACAAAAAGCACAGCCACTTGCATGTGCATTGACTCGACACATGTATGGATGACAACATGCTAGGTCACAATTATGAGTGGGGAAATACTACCATCACTGCCACCATCACTCCAGTGACACACCCACACACACCTCTGACTCACGTGCCATACATGCAGGTGGAGACACGCATCACAACACATGCCACACGGGGACCAAGGCGTGCACACTCAGACACTGGTACTCACCACTAAGCAAAGAAGTCGCGTATGAGCCGAGTCCGGATGTCCTCTTGCGGCTCCACATCCTCCACATCACTAGCCCCATTGCCAAGCCCTTCGTCCTCCACGGGTGGATGGTCCTCGTCATGTTGATTCAGGATGAGTGGCACAGCTCTTTCAACTGCCATGTTGTGCAGCATGCAGCAGACCATGAAGATCTTGCAGACCTTCGCCGGGGCATATGGGAGTGCGCCGCCGGTCTTGTGGAGGCACCTGAATCGGCTCTTCAGCATGCCAAACGTCCTCTCTATCACTCGCCTTGTCCGGCCATGGGCGGTGTTGTAGCGGAGCTGGGCCGGCGTGATGGGGTTGCGGAGAGGTGTCAGCAGCCAAGGCATGTTGGGATAGCCAGCGTCCCCTAAATGGAAAGCACATGGATATCGTTAGAACTGGCGAAGCGGTAGTGCTGCTCGGCCAAACAGAATACAGGACAGACAGACTGTACCCACCAACAACACATGCCCGTTCGTTGCGCAGCTGCATCATCATATCAGGCATCCCGCTACGCCTCATGATGTAGGCATCGTGTGCTGATCCTGGAAAACGAGCACAGACATGTGAAATCACCATGTTGGACAGACACACCACAAGGGCATTGATGGAGTGGTAGTGCTTCCGATTGCGGTACGCCACCTCCCGTGCGTGTGGTGGTACCAAACCTACATGTGTCCCATCTATGGACCCAATGACATGGGGCATCCCTCCCAGGGCATAGAAACCACGCTTGACCTCAGTCATCTGTTCAGGGGTTGGGAACTTGATGAAGTCATCCAGGTGAATCAACATGGCCTCCAAGAAATCATGCAGCACACCGCAGAACATGCTCTGGGACATGCCACCAACATGAGCTATGGTATATTGGAAGGTACCCGTGGCAAGGAAATGTAGGGCAGCCATTACCTTCAGCTGGGGTGTCAGTGCCGTAGGATACCTGTGCTGCGGTTGCAGGTGTGGTGCCAGTCTCGCCGTCAGCTCCAGAATCAACGGTTGGGTGAAGCGGTAGAGCCGGATCGTGTCATTCTCCTGCATGGTGGCCAAGTCTGGAATTCTTCGGGCAACAGGAGGCGCTCTGCAGTAATTTGGAAGTGACAAGGAAGAGTGAGTGCACTACGAGAACAACTCATGTCTACTGAGCACATGTAAATCTGGCAATACACACATGCCACATAGGGAGTCAGGCATGTGCTACATGCCCAGGACACGTATGGATGCAAGGTGACACTCCTTCCAAGACCCAGCTACACACGGTGATTGAGAACCTCCCCATGCCACGCCATGAAAATAGCTGTGTCCCAGTGCAAGTGCACTGCCCGACGCAAGACAGGAGTGACATACACCCACACATTAGCAGAAGTGTGATGCCGATTGCAGAGACTGGCAGCGGAACACTTGAGCCACAGGTCACATGACATTACACTAGTCCAGCCCACACACCTTGCCATGAAGGTGCACATGTCATGACTCCCCACACATTCCTTGTGAGTTTGCTGACATGGCCTTGTCACGCTACTCCGTGTCCCTTGCATACATGTGCACCTCACATCCGATAACACATGTGGCATGGTGTTGGGAACAGTGTGCAATGACAATCTACACACAGCCACATGTTGGTTGCTGCAACGGCTGCAGCTCTTGAGGGTGCTACAACATCAACCCGATGTAAATCCCGGACACATATATGGCATAGTCACATTGTGCACTGTGGGCAGTGATGAGTCATGTGTCATGACCCCTGTACCGGGCATAATGGGACACTTCCGTGTGTTGGTGTCCGTGCCATGCCAGTGACGCTCACCCCAAGTGCGCAGTCCCACATGCACACATGTCAAAGGAGTCAAGGGCATGCCTGGCACACATTGCACCCTCACACAGTACACATGTACACATCTCATCATACATCTGGTGCCTTCTACACTCAGGAGGCATGTTCCACATCACAGCCTGTGACACCTGTGCCCCACACATGTGGTAATGCACAGACGATGCCTTGATGTCCATTCCTGGACAAGTATGTCCATCCATGGACAAGTATGTCCGCCCTATTCCTACATGTGTGTCGCCTATCACCACAGTGATGTGTAAAATCCGCCGTACTGCTGCTGAGAGGGCCTGTGCATGTTCCCAAATCACTGTGGGAGTGCTGCCGTATGTGTACCCATCGTGATGGCGAGCGTAGATGCGAGTGTACGGTCCGTACCACTACGGATACGCATACGCGTGCAGACCCATAGTGATAGAGAGCGTAGATGCGAGTGTTCGGTCCTATCACTATGGGTCTGCACGCGTATGCGTACCCGTAGTGGTACGGACCGTACACTCGCATCTACGCTCTCTATCACTATGGGTCTGCACGCGTATGCGTACCCGTAGTGGTACGGACCGTACACTCGCATCTACGCTCTCTATCACTACGAGTACGCATACGCGTGCCGACCCATAGTGATAGTGAGCGTAGATGCGAGTGTACGGTCCATACCACTACGGGAACGCATACGCGTGCCGACCCATAGTGATAGTGAGCGTAGATGCGAGTGTACGGTCCGTACCACTACGGGTACGCATACGCGTGCAGACCCATAGTGATAGTGAGCGTAGATGCGAGTGTACGGTCCGTACCACTACGGGTACGCATACGCGTGCAGACCCATAGTGATAGTGAGCGTAGATGCGAGTGTACGGTCCATACCACTACGGGTACGCATACGCGTGCAGACCCATAGTGATAGTGAGCGTAGATGCGAGTGTACGGTCCGTACCACTACGGGTACGCATACGCGTGCAGACCAAAAGTGATGGAGAGCGTAGGCATGCATGTACGGGCCGTTGCCATGCATTTGGGGTGCCCTAGGGCCCCCACACGCACCGTACCTGTGTGTGATGCTCCAAATTACATAGGGGACAAGTATTAAGGCCTACATGCATGCTGGTTGTCATGGAGACCAAGTTCAAAATACGAAATTGTTCTGGAAGGTGCACAGCAGAAGTCAGTTGGGATTTGTCTACTTTGTTGCAATGTGTTTGTGGGGCTGACATCATGCAGGAGAATGAAACCGATCGAGAACCCACAGACTGCTAGGTTTGAAGGGATTGGTGGAAACATAGGATGCAAATGTGAGTGACCAATCTCTCTGTACTCCTGTGCATGAGACTGGGCAGAAGGGCACATATAAGGCAGCCAGGTCCCATGAGGGAGCACTTGCCTGCACATCTTTGCATTCGTCGACCCAGCTGCTGCTACTGATTCCCTGGAACCATGTCAAGGGCTGTGGAGAGGACACAGCCATTCACCCTGGAGGAGAACATGGCTCTGCTGGATGTGATCCTCCCACAGTACTCCATGCTGTATGGGCGACCAGGTTATCAGGTGAGTGCATAGGCCACTGCCACAGACTGTCCCTATGTGGTGACTGTGACTTCTGCCATTGCGTCCAGGTGTAACACACATGCCATGTACTGTCGGGGGGGTCCCAGGGGGGGGGGTGCCTGATGTCTCCCAGCAGTGCCCTGAGACAGGAGGGGTGGGTGTGGAGTCCTCCCAGCAGTGCCCTGAGACAGGAGGGGTGGGTGCGGAGTCCTCCCAGCAGTGCCCTGAGACAGGAGGGGTGGGTGTGATGCACAGTGTGAGCCTTGATCATTGATTGTGACATTGCCATCATTCCACCTGTGTACCCACTGTGGCACGTAGTGCTTTTACCCTCACCAGGGGATGATGTCCCTATGACAAAGGTGCAATGCGTTGGCTGCATGACATGCCTTGTTGTTACCAGCTAATTTGTACCCATATGTCTCTCTGTGACATGTGGCTGGTGTATTGATGTGGTGTCACTTGTTCCTCCTCACAGGTAGGCGCCACTGCCAAGGAGCAGATCTGGCTGACCGCCGTCAGTGCCGTGAGGGGTGTGGATGGTCGGAGGCGGCGCCTGGCCCAGGTGAGGAAACGCTGGCAGGATATCCGGTGCTGGACGCGGAGGATTGCACGGCTCCTGCTGGGGGACTCACCTGAGAGCCACAAGAACCGCGGCCGCCGCCGTCTGAGCCACCTCCACAGGCGTGTGCTGCCGGTGGTCTTTCCAGACCTTGATAGGCGCTTACAGGCGATACAGCAGCCGGAAGGGGGTAGGTACATGTGTGTTTGTTGTGTGTCACCGGCATTTGTAAGGGCACAGTGGCATGAATCCACTGGCAGGGTTTAAAGGTGCTGTGCAGATCCTGTTTGCCCCAGTATAGCGCTGTGCCCCTGCCACCCTTCCCCTCCTTGCAATGTGTTCCCTGGTCTGTGTGTAGTCACTCCTTCACAGGGTAATGTAGGCTGGCGCTTTGTCCACGGGAACAATGTCTGTAGCATCATGTGTGGGGGTGGTGTGTAACAGGTTGTGGGACCTTGCCTGTGCACTGTCAAGTTCACTGCATGTGGGTTCCATGTCAGTTGGCACTGATGCTGACTCCAGACATGGGAGTTGGTCTCTCATGTGTCATGCCTTACAGCGCGCATGTCCTATGTAGTGGCCTGTGACATGATGTGCATGAGTGTGCGATACACATAGTGCAGGGATGGTGACGTGTGTTGCAGTCATTACCATTCAGTAGCATGTAGTTGCGTGCCCACTACTGTCCCCTGGGGCACCTTTTCCTCAGTGGTGTATGTGTCATCATGAACGTGGCCACTGTCAGTGTCTACAGCGTAAGTTGTGCTCTGTGCCATTGTCCCCTGTCACCATGTATATAGACGTGCTAATTTGTACAGGTGTCCACTGTGCAGCCTGACCCGATTGTCCTTCTTCATACTCACAGTTGCCAGTGCCTGTGTGTCTTGTTATACTCATCTGAGGATGGGCACTGGTACCTCATTATTTGTACAGGCGCACCTTGGCTGTTTGGCGTCCAATCTTGCTTTTTGCCTGCCCCTGTGTGTATCACCCAGACCATGAGATGTTGGTGCCACCTGTGTCTCCACAATTTGCCTCGTGTAGGGTCTTGTTGGGGCGGGCAATGCCTATGTGTTAAATCCTGATTACCACTTGCTGGGTCTGGGCAGTGTGTGATGTGCCTGGACACACACGCAATGTGCAGTGACCGAGTCATGTTGTGCATGTTTTCAGCATTACCTATGCAGCATGTGTCTCAAGTTCATGGATATGGTCCCTGGTCATCTGTATTTTCGCCAACGCTGTGTGGTGCAGATGCAGTGCTGGATTGTCCCCAGGGCCTGGGTGCTATGTCAGACTCCTTTTCCTGTGTTTAGCTATTGTCTCATGCTCTCCATGGTATGTCAGTGGCATGGTGGCTCAACCAACTGTGTGTTTCATGCCCTACATCGGTACCCTGTTCAGTAGATGTTAGGGATCTTCCTTTTCAGGCCATGCAATGTTACCTATGTAGATTGTACTCATGTGACAGATGTGTACAGGTGTCTGAATAATTTCTGTCTCTCCACCCTGCCCACTGCATCGTCGGGGGACACAGAGGGAGACATGGACACAGACCAGGCGGAGGGACCGAGCACCAGTGCCAGCCGTGACATCGGGTCTGGCACATCGAGTGGGACAGAGGCGGAGGAGAGTGTGGCCGAGGACCTGTCGACTGGCACATCAGACTACGAAGCTGACAGGTCCGGGGACGATGTCTCCGAGTGGGCGGAGGCTGCACCAGCAGCTGACAGCGGAACAACACCTCGCACCGCCCCCTCAGTTTCCACCAGCCGCCTCCCACTTGCTCGTGTCCCTTCCCAGCGTGCCCGGTCACAGCATGTCTCCTTCCTGCCAGGCACCGCACCCCCTGCCCCTGTCTCCACTGCTGCCGCCAATGCTGAGTCTGTGGACATCCAGCGGCAACTGCAGGTTGGTCAGGCTGCGATCCTTAGTGTCCTCCATGCCCACGGCAAAACCCTCACCAACATCGAGGCTTTCTTGGAGGGCATTCATTCATCGCAGGCTGACCAACGCAACTTGCTGAGGTCCATCGACTCCACACTGACTGCAGCAGTGGGTCTCCTGCAGCGCGACCTCCCCCCACCTACCCCTGCCCCATCCACACTTCCCACTCCCATGCCTGTCACACGTACACCCAGACGTCGGCATGCACCCACATCAACGGACACGGGCACCACACCAGCAGGGAAGGTCCACCGCACTCCTCCTGACACGCACACACAGGGTGAGGTAGGCACACCCACTGGGTCGGGGGGCAAACGTGTGACACGCAGCCATAGTGGGAGTCCGCATTCCACCCAGTCCACTCCCTCCAAATCCCCTCCCCTCAGCTCTCCTGGCCACATCTCCCCCAAGGACTCCTTCATGGCCGCTCTGTCCCTGAGCCCCACAGTTACACCACCACGCAAGCGGTCAAGGAGGTCCCCGGTCAGGGTGGTTGAGTCTCCCCCCCTGTCTCCACCCTCCCCCGGTGGCGCTGCGACCCATCCCTCTGACCCCCCCCCCTCCTTGGGGCCTGAGGTCCCTTCGGGTGCAGGGGACTCCCTGGAGGACCTTGCAAAGGTGTGTAGTGCCATCCTGGCCTCCGCCTTTGGCACTGACCCACCCCCTGTGGTGGACTCCTCCATCCCTGCACCCACAACGCCGCCCCTTTGCCCTGATGTCCCTGCGGTGCCTGTTGCTCCCCCCCCCCCTGATGCCCTCACCAGTGTGGAAGACGATGCCATTTGACTGTGCAGGCAAGGTAGGGGACACGCATCCCACTGTGTCCCCCATCCAGCTGAGAATCATTGACTGCCCTATGGGCTTTGTGAAGATTGAACTGCCTGCGATCCACGGACATTGTGCTCCTGCTGAATAAAGCTTAATTTTGTTTTCATTATCACACTACTGCTATGCTGGTATTGGTGTTGGTGGGGCTGCTACATGGTTTTGGGTGGTGTGTAAGGGTTTGGGTGTGTGGGATATGTAGTAGTGTACTGCTCATTGGTGGGACCCTGTGATCTGTGTGCCATCACAAGGTGTTGGCTAACTTTCTTTGTTCATGTAGGCAGTTACTGCATGGTGCACTTGTCCAAGGGTGTATTCCTTCCTCTGTGTACCCAGCTTTCTTCCCTGCAGGGTGTTCCCAATGTTTAGCGCAGAGCTGTGTCTACATGAGCTGTGTGTGTGACGGAGCCCTTCTACTTTGGCCATGCATGCAGGGCCATGTCTCCACCTGCGACAATCGTGGCATCCTTGGTGATCACTGTACTTGTGTGTGGAGTCTGTTGACATGAGTTCATGGGGACATGTTCCCTTGTAGCCAGTATGCATGTGGATAATTCTGGCCTCACACACATGTGTCACACCCCTCCAGTCTCAGGGCACTGCTGGGAGGACTCTGCACCCACCCCTCCTGTCTCAGGGCACTGCTGGGAGGACTCTGCACCCACCCCTCCTGCGTCTGGGCACTGCTGGGAGGACTCTGCACCCACCCCTCCTGTCTCAGGGCACTGCTGGGAGGACTCTGCACCCACCCCTCCTGTGTCTGGGCACTGCTGGGAGGACTCCACACCCACCCCTCCTGTCTCAGGGCACTGCTGGGAGGACTCTGCACCCACCCCTCCTGTGTCAGGGCACTGCTGGGAGGACTCCACACCCACCCCTCCTGTGTCTGGGCACTGCTGGGAGGACTCTGCACCCACCCCTCCTGTCTCAGGGCACTGCTGGGAGGACTCTGCACCCACCCCTCCTGTGTCTGGGCACTGCTGGGAGGACTCCACACCCACCCCTCCTGTCTCAGGGCACTGCTGGGAGGACTCTGCACCCACCCCTCCTGTGTCAGGGCACTGCTGGGAGGACTCCACACCCACCCCTCCTGTGTCTGGGCACTGCTGGGAGGACTCTGCACCCACCCCTCCTGTCTCAGGGCACTGCTGGGAGGACTCTGCACCCACCCCTCCTGTGTCTGGGCACTGCTGGGAGGACTCCACACCCACCCCTCCTGTCTCAGGGCACTGCTGGGAGGACTCTGCACCCACCCCTCCTGTGTCAGGGCACTGCTGGGTGGACTCTGCACACACACCTCCGATTTCTGGATATGTGCGCTTGGCACATACACGGTGGGGGTACGCACAATGCATTCGAGGTGAGGGTACGAGTCTACTGACACTGGTGTGGTGGGGGTACGCTCCGTACGTCCGCGGGTGTGGGTACGGGTCGTACTTACACTGTTGGGCAGGGGGGTACGCTCCTTGCATTCGCGGGTGGGGGTACGGGTCGTACTTACACTGTTGGGCTGGGGTTACGCTCCGTACGTCCGCGGGTGGGGGTACGGGTCGTTCTTACACTGTTGGCATGGGGGGTACGCTCCGTACGTCCGCGGGTGGGGGTACGGGTCGTTCTTACACTGTTGGCATGGGGGGTACGCTCCTTGCATACGCGGGTGGGGGTACGGGTCGTACTTGCACTGTTGGGCTGGGGGGTACACTCCTTGCATTTGCGGGTGGGGGTACGGGTCGTACTTACACTGTTGGCATGGGGGGTACGCTCCTTGCATTTGCGGGTGGGGGTACGGGTCGTACTTACACTGTTGGCATGGGGGGTACGCTCCTTGCATTCGCGGGTGGGGGTACGGGTCGTACTTACACTGTTGGGGTGGGGGGTACGCTCCTTGCATTCGTGGGTGGGGGTTCGAGTCGTACTTACACTGTTGGCATGGGGGGTACGCTCCATGCATACGCGGGTGGGGGTACGGGTCGTACTTACACTGTTGGCATGGGGGTACGCTCCATGCATACGCGGGTGGGGGTACGGGTCGTACTTACACTGTTGGCATGGGGGGTACGCTCCTTGCATTCGCGGGTGGGGGTACGGGTCGTACTTACACTGTTGGGGTGGGGGGTACGCTCCTTGCATTCGTGGGTGGGGGTTCGAGTCGTACTTACACTGTTGGCATGGGGGGTACGCTCCATGCATACGCGGGTGGGGGTACGGGTTGTACTTGCACTGTTGGCATGGGGGGTACGCTCCTTGCATTCGTGGGTGGGGGTACGGGTCGTTCTTACACTGTTGGCATGGGGGGTACGCTCCTTGCATACGCGGGTGGGGGTACGGGTCGTACTTGCACTGTTGGGCAGGGGGGTACGCTCCTTGCATTTGCGGGTGGGGGTACGGGTCGTACTTGCACTGTTGGCATGGGGGGTACGCTCCGTACGTCCGCGGGTGGGGGTACGGGTCGTTCTTACACTGTTGGCATGGGGGGTACGCTGCATGCATACGCGGGTGGGGGTACGGGTCGTACTTGCACTGTTGGGGTGGGGGGTACGCTCCTTGCATACGTGGTGGGGGTAGGGTCCATACATATCCGTCCCCACGCTATGTGATGTTTGTGCGGCCCGTACCCAGGCCTTTGCCACGTGGGTGCGATCCGTCCCGCCATTGTTGGGGTGACGTGTGTGGGCGTGGTCCGACTCGTACCCACGCTCTTCAGGCGTGGGTACGGGACGTACCTGTCTGGTTGTGTTGCCGGTTCGCGTGGTGACGGACTTCCGTTGTGGCGGTCGCTGGCTTATCAGGACACGCCCCCACCCCCTCGTGGTGACCAGGGCATGGGAGTCAGGTATGTCCAGGCCATGTGTGGTGTGTGACTCATGTGGTTGTTTTGTGGCCTGCCCTGGTCGTGCCACCCCCACCCCACCCCACTTTCCCCCCTCCCTTAGTTATTCTGACCTTCTGCGGCGTCTGCGTCGTAACCTGTAGAGGAGGTGTACTGCTATGAGGGCAGGGATGACTCGTAGGTTCGGGTCCATGTCTGTCCGTCGCGTACTGGTCCTCCTTGTTCGCGGCGTCGTCTGTCCGTCGCGTACTGGTGGTCCTTGTTCGCGTCGTCCTGATTTCCCGGCAGTTTTTGGCTGCCGCAAAATATTCACCGTGCGGGGTGACGTCGGTGCGAATCGTGATTCCTGGGTCGTGAATGGCTGGCTGCGTGCGTCCCGACGTCAGGTCGGCGCTTTCCCGGATCGCATTGGTAGGTGTTTTTTGTTCGGTCGGGCTTTTTTACGAATCGTACGGTAATGGTGTACCCGTGCGAATCGTGATTCCTTGTTTGTAAAATTTGACGACCGGGTACGCGTCGGGCGGAGATTATGCTCCGTCCGACGGTTCGTACCCGGTTTTTGCCGGATCGTGATCGGCACCAAAGTGTTTCCACAACAATATTTTGGTTTACGGAAAGGACATGGAGAGTTATATCAAGATGTCAGAATTGTATGTATTTTGACAAAAAAGGGGTTACTTTTAAGGTAGGAAAGTGTAGGTTTGCAGTGGATACGATGGATTATTTGGGTTATAAATTGACTTCCCAAGGCGTGGAGCCCAAGGAAAGTTTGGTGAAGACAATAAGAAGTTTTTGGGGATGCTGGAATCTAATGCTTGTTTTATTCCCAACTGCAGTGGTAAAACCTATCGCATGAGATCCCTCATGAAAAACAATGAACACTTAGTATGGGTTGTGGAGGAGAAACAGGAATTTTAAAACAATAGGAATGAGTTAGCAAGTGCATTTCATTGCAACCTTTTGACACACATTGACTCTTCTATAGTGGTAACAGATCTCAGCCAGTATGGGATCGGGGCAGTTCTTCTGCAAAAAAGAAAGGGCAGAAAGGTAGTCATAGCTTTTGCTTCACAAGCTCTGTGAGGTACTGAATCCACATACTCAATGATTGATCATGAGGCCCTAGCATGCTGGTGGGGTGTGGATCGTTTTAAGATTCATCAGTGGGGAATGGAGTTTGTTATTCAGATGCACCACAAACCTTTAATTGGTGTTTTATCACTACGGGGGCTAGTAAGGCTACACCTTGCATTGCTAAGTGACATTACAGAATGTTCAAATTTCATTTTTGTTTGTAATACATTCCTAGTGCAAAGAATATGTTTGCAGATTGTTTGTCCAGATTACTGATGAAGGATGTAGAAATGGAGCAAGGATAGGAAAAGGATATTTGTGTTTGCTGCTTTGCAAGGGTCAGAATATGAATGAATATTGGAACAGGAGTGGAAGGTGGCTGTGAAAGAAGGCAAAACTATTCAAGAAGTGGCAGCAATGTTGAGCGAGGGATGGATGGTTAACAATGTTGGAGAAGATGTGAATGCATACAAACATGCATTCCCTGAATTAAGTATGAAAGATGGTGTGCTGGAAAGGATGGCTCTGCTTGTGGTTCCCGGGGCAATGCAGAGTACAGTCTTCACCTTTGCCCCTGAGGGGCATGTAGGAATGAGAGCCATGAAAAGAAGAATCAAGGAGATATTTTGGTGGCCTAGGATGGACTATAAAATCAAACATTATGTGAGGGATTGTATGGCTTGTACAGTGAGCGATAAAGCACAAGTTACCTTCCCCAGCCCCGAGGAGGTTATAACGGTTCCGGAAAAACCTTGGTCCAAGTTGGGTTTGGACATTATAGGTCCCATGTATGTACTAACTGAATGAAACAGGTATGGCCTTGTCTTACTGGGCTGTGCAAACAGATGATTGGAGGTCCAGTTTGTAAAAATGGCCAATCTGGAAAAGTGGCAGAATTTTTACAATCGGTCTTCTTAAAAGAGGGTGCAATTTACATCAAGGGAATTCAAGGGATTCTTATCACATTGGGGTACAAAGCATGCCACAACCTCTTTATAACACCACTGCAGCAATTGGCTTTTTTTGGCAGTTGTCTAAGCAAGTGGTTGGATTGGAAAAACAGCTCAAGGATCTGTATTGGGCTTTGTGAACTACTACCAATGGTGACACCAATATGTCAATATTTGGGTAGTTTGGCTACCACCAAGTTGGATAGGCTTTGGATGTGTGACTTAAAGTTGCCTGCTGAGAAGCAAGTGAAGCAGAGTTGTGAGAAGGTACAAAGAAAATACTTTAACAAACGCAGAACTTTGGGAATACATCAGGCAATGTTCAAAACAGCAGATGAGGTTAAGGGGAGACTGCCTGGCATAATCTCTAGGGGGCAATCTAAGTTTTCTGTTCTGATGCAAATCATATCTCTCAAAGACAGAGTAGTTCAACTTGGTGATGGGAAATTGTGGAATAAAGAAAGACTGTCCGAGCAAAATAGGGTGAGAGATTTTCACAACATATGAGACATGGTCACGCCAGCAGATGGGAAGGATAGGTCTTTGAGGTCAAAGGTAGAAAGAAGGCCACCTGCGTGGCATAAGGATTATGTTAAGCATTAATAGTATGTTCTCTATCAACTGCAAGAGAAATTCTATTTTTTAAGGTACAGAATTTTATTCTTTAAGATAATGTTTTTGAAAGTGTTATTATCCAGGAATGTTTTATATTTTGTTGTTCTTCTTTTTTGCTTTTTTAGACGCTCATGTGTTTAAGCGTTACTTATGCTCAATAGAATGGGTCTCAAATTCTAACATGTTATGATATATATTAGGTGGAGAATCATATTATAGTTTTTTTGTCTCTTTTCTTTCTTTCTCAATTTGCATATCAGAATGTTAGCACAGCAGGTAATCACATATATTTGTCTAGTATAATGGAAGAGATGTGTTAGGTTCTGTGCTCAGAACCTTGAGCATGTGCCACCTTGACTAATCTTACTTCCTGAAATAAATCACTTGTGACTAACCTCCCAACTGCCCAGTCTCAATAGTGTTTTTATGTTGCTTTGTCATAGCAGTGAGTTACTGGTTTTGAATTCAGTTATTAAGGATAGTGGCTCTCTACCACATCCATACATTCCATATAGAATTGTAGAAGAGTAACAGTGAATTATAAAGAAGCTGAGGAAAATCTTTAAATGGCTTCTAAGCAACAGAAGAAAATATGTCACGCACACCCTCTACGCTATGGTCACCAAGCAACTCTACAGACCATCCAAAACTCAGCAACCAGACTCCTACTCAACCTCCTACAAAGAACTCATATTAGACCACACTACGGGGAACTACACTGGCTTCTGATGCACAAACATGGTCAATTCAAACTCCTCACTCACACATTCAAGGCACTCCAAAATTCAGGCCCCACCTACTTGAACAGTCATGTCACCTTCCACCAATCATCCAGGTTCCTCCTCTACGCACGACTCCTATTCAACAACATCCCATGCATACACAGAACTAGATCAGGTAGACGAGTGTTCTCTTACATCGTTCCTAAAGCGTGGAACAATCTCCATCTACACATCAGAGCCTTCTCTCTCTTCTTAAATTCTACCAAAGAATTGAAAACCTGGCATTTTTAATTAACCAAACTACCATTGGTAGGGTTAGGCACACACACCTACTCTGTGATAGGATGCCCTCATGGGTGATAGTGCACTTTGCAAATACATAACATAACAATTATGGGAATTATTTCACTGAGGGGCTTAGAGTAACAATGAGACTAACGCACAGTCTCCCCTTAACCTCATCTGCTGTTTTGAACATTGCCTGATGTATTCCCAAAGTTCTGCCTTTGTTAAAGTATTTTCAAGTTCAAGTTTCAAAAGCTTTATTCGACAGCATGTCATAAAAGCAATTAACATCCTAACAATATCATAAATACTATACTAAAATACAATATTTAAAAATACATTAAATCATGATGCTGGCGAATAACTTTAAGAAAAAAACAACATCAATAATTAAAATCTATTTAAGAGATAAGATAATGATTTTTAAAATTGATTAGACATCATTTGGTATCAAGCATTCAATGACCAGCTTCAAGGGATTTTAGGGTACGAAGGCGTAATATCCATGCCCACCCCAAAAATTTTGCGACAGAAATAGCCAAACAAGGAGTGCAATCAGATTCGAGTATTCTTAGGGCTTCCTTGTAACTACGTGTTCCCAAGTTCGAACATACTGGTTTTAACCACCTAAGGCGTGGAGCAATATACAATGGAAACACAAACAGCAAGTGACCTGAGTCTTCAATCAGATCTAGACAATAGGGACATTTATCATCCTGGGTAGATGACCATCTATGGGTAAAAGCTTTTACAGGGAGAGACCCAATTCTAAACTGGAAATACAGTTTCCTGTCAATGGGCCTCTCTATAATATCCCAAAATGCCTCACAAGATGGTATAGATTTAATTTAAAAAAAGGGACCAGTCAGGTTGGAATTTTGGCCAGAGCTAGAGGCAGATGTCAGGGTCATGTCCCAGTACAATTTCTTGAGAATTGACTTTGATGGGAAACTTGAACCATTTGAGTCATTCCATAAATGCCCTAATTCCAATTTTATAAGCAGATCTCTAATTTCTTTAAGCCATACGATGGAATGGAAACGGTCAGCCCTAATAATGTCTTTCAGGGCTATGGCATAATGTGCTAGTTCTGGAGTTGCCATGATCCGTCGCCAATAAAGGAGTGGGCGTAATCGTGCCAAATCCTCTACTTTTTTCCTGCCTAGGTCATATTTAAGCGGAATCATTGGGGTACATTGGGGAACACCTGTTAGGCAGCGTAAAAACTTATTTTCAGCCAACCTTAATTGGTTCAGATTGGCAAAACCCCATAGTTCCGAACCATACAAGGAGGCACTGATAACTTTCATATTATAAATTTCCAGGGCGGGAGTAATGGGTTTAGTCAAAGAAGATTTATGTTTAGAAACAATTGCACCTGCTAAATGATGAAATTTTAAAACAGCCATATCAATATGGTTTGTCCATTTCATGTTATTCTGAAGGGATATTCCTAGGTATGTAAAAGCCTCGACCTGTTCCAGCGGGATGACATTGAGTTTAATAACTCCTCTAAAATTTTGCCTCTGATTTAAACACATAAACTTAGTTTTGGAGGTATTTATCTCAAGGCCACGTTCTTGACAAAAATCGGCAAATACATTTAATGCTTTCTGTAGCCCACTTGGTGTTCGCGAAACTATCAGCGTATCGTCCGCGAACATGAGAACAGGCACTCGGGACCCTGCCAATACAGGGGCATCCGTGGGGGAACATCCAAGATGGTCAACTATGCCATTAATGTACAAGGAGAACAACGTGGGCGCCAAGACACATCCCTGTCGAACACCACGCTCAACAGGAAATGGGTCAGTCACCTCCCCCTGGCTTCCCCATCTAATTCGTGCATAATTATTCTCATGCAAGCGGACAAGTAGCGTTAGTAGTTCTGGGGCCATTCCTGCGTCATCGAGAACCCTCCAGAGTTTAGAGCGAGGCACTAGGTCAAAAGCTGACTTCAGATCTATAAAGACCGCATAAAGGGTCCCATTAGTCAGCTTCACATTCCTCCAGTAAAGAGCTAAAAAATAGAAAACCTGGTCAACAGAGCTAGTGCAAGGTCTAAACCCAGCTTGGTACGGGGATAAAATGTGATTTTCTTCAACCCAAGATTGTAACTTATTTTGCACTAGTCGACCTATCAGTTTTTGGGCTGAATCTATAAGACTAATAGGTCTATAGTTACTTGGTAGTGATTTATCCCCTTTTTTAAAAAACGGAATTATTTCCGCCCCTTTCCATGAAGGGGGAATAGGTGCACCCATGGCTACTGAATTAGCTAGCCATTGAAAATATTGACACCAAGTTGGTCTATCAGTTAAAAACACATCCGCAGGTATCCCGTCCATTCCAGGAGCTCGGCCCCCAGTTACACTATCTAAAGCTAGATTAACATCTTTGATCGAGAACACCTGCGTTTGAAAATAGATGGTAGGGGGGAGTGAGTGCTCTCCTTCAGATAAGACAGAAGCATACTGTGGTCTAAAAAAATCTACCCATTGATTTTTTGCCACGTTATTTTGGGGTGATGGTGCAATCCCACCTCTATCCCACTTTACTACAGCCCAAAATTGTTTTTGGTCTTTAGCCAGGCAGGCATGTTTCAGATCTTGCCACTGCTCCTCATCCCACTCTTTCTTAGCCACTAACTGCACTTGTCTATATAACTTCCTAGCTAATCTCACATCTTCCATATTTCTTGATCTAAGGGCTACACTCAAATTCTGGCGAGCCATTTTACAAGTTTTATTAAACCATCCCACCTCAGGTGGATTTCTCTTGTTAGCTTTACCAGCCTTAGAGGACTTCATAAAAAACCCTTGGAGTTTTGAGAAGAAGATGGTGTGGGCCTCAAGCATGATTAAAGAGAAATTTTTATTAGTTAAGTGGGAACTTAGATTGGCCACTTCGTCAATGGTCACTTTTTTAAGGTCCTCTAAATTTTCCAACTTCTCTATAAATCTATCCCATTTGACATGTCGCATATTATTTGATACGACAATGTCCAGGGTAGTTTTCTCCCCTCCAATTTTGGGTTCTCTAGACCTATTAGGAGTTTGAAGTTCCAAACACAGGGGATTATGATCACTTTCATCCCGTGGAATTATAGTCATGTCGTTCAGTCTATACCAAACTCTAATATCCACCAGGAAGTAATCTATACGACTAGAGGACCTGCCATTGTCGAATGTACTTGCACCCTGGCGATCTGACCGAGTGCGCCCATTAGCGGCTCTAAGCCCTCTCTCCAGACAGAGTGCTTTGAGTTGAATGGCTGCGGCTGACCATCTCTTGACTGGGGGAAGATCCAGCTGGGGAATACCCCACCTATTATCCTCTTCAGCAGCAAGAAACTGGTCCTCAGGGCCAATGGGCTCAAATGTCGTGCTAAAATCTCCTCCTACGATTATTAACATCTCCGATGGAAGTGCTGAGAGGTGGTAATCCAAAGCAGTTGTCACATCAGACAAGGTTCCTCCAACCATCCCTCTTGCATAAATGTTGAAAATGGCCATTCCCTGGCCATTGGGCCAGATAAGATTTAATGACAAAATATCATTAGATGGGAGGCTCTGTTGGTTAATTTTACAACATAATGATTGGCGTATCCAAATTATTAAACCACCTGATGGGCGACCTTTGGATTTTTTAGTAGCAGGTATATAGAAGTTAAGAAATCCAGGGCGGAAAACCGGGACCAGAGACCACGATTCCTGGAATAAGATTATGTCGAATTGGTCAACAAAGCTGCACCAAGCAATAGAATGCAGCTTGTTGGCTATTCCTGCAAGATTCCAGGATAAGAAAGTCAATCCTGATTCAATTACAGGAAGACAAAGGAGTTCTTTAGTCAATGGGCCTTGTATCTCGCCAACTGTCCTATTCACATGATCAACATTAATGCATGGAAGGCCCAGTGAAACATTTACTAATACATTGGATCCTAAACTTGCACTTTCAGGGATACTGGGGAATGTTAGCCCATGTGATTCGATTACATCTGTCTGAATTTCTCTAAGGTTAGCTACTACCCCGTTTTCTCGACTGCTAACGGAAGTTGTAAGGGCAGTCAAACTATCAGACAGTACTATATTCTTATTCACTGGACTAGTTTCCCCATCAAGTCAGTCACAGTCATTTAAGTCTGACAAAACCCCAAACCTATTTTCTAGGCTAATGTTCCACTTACTAATGGAGTCACTCCTACCCCCTATGCTTGGGACCGAAGTCCTCCCTGGCCTCAATATCGCTCGATAGACATCTCTGCTTCTCTTATAGTAAAAATATTTTAGAGTTAATGGGATGATAGCACCTTGCCTTCGTTGGGGGGGAAATATGTTACCCAGAACATTGGGGAGGACTTCTGGATTAGAAAAGTTAAGAACCACACAGTCTCCTTTAAATTTTTTTGGGTTGTGCCCTAACCATGAGACACTTCTTGCCATAATTATTTCCCCTGCTAGTTTTTGCTCGCCCCAAGGGGACATCTTCATATTATTTACCATCCAGTGCAAAGATTTGCTAATCAAAGAAGATGTAGACTCTGCTTTGTCAGCCGACAGGGTAGGAACATTAGCAAGAACCAATGTAAGGGGATGGGCCTCAATGATACATTGAAATTGATCGCTTACTGGAAGTGGGGCATTATGGCTAGCTTTAGTTACCGTCTGAAAATTTTTATTAGATGTAGGTTGCTGAAGTGGGACATTAACTATCTCTTTTGCTGTAGCACTTACTCCACCGCTAGAGGGCACCATATTTGGAATAGATGTACTTGGTGCCAAAGGTATTACTTCTTCCACTGGCCTGTTTATTAGAGCACTCAATCTAACTACCTCTGCCGTAAGGTGATCGATTTTAGCTACCAAGGTGTAATAATACTTTCTATTTTGGTATCGATCATGTTTACAATTTTTGCAGATAGCTCATTCTCAGGGTCTTTGTTAACATGTGACCATGGTGCCTCTTCTTTATTCGTGCTTTTATTTACGGTAGTTACCCTTTTCCTTCCTAAACGAGTCCCATTATTTTTGGTCTGGGATTTCCTGCATGCTCTAACTACCCTGGTTCTCAGGGGAAGGGCAGGAGACTGGGGATCTGCCACTTCAACATCCTCAACTAGATCTAAAGCAGGTTTGGATGGCAAATTAAGGGCTAAGGGCACACTTGGTTCACAGTTATCACTATCTAAGATCACTATGTCGGTGGGAGTACTACTAATAGCCTGTGAGGAAGAATCCAACAGTGAATCAGACAGGGGAATCAACAATGGGGGATTGGACAAACAATTTAACCCCAGTGACACCCTCCTATCATTATTGATTTTGCTGACAATCTGTACCAGGTAGTTGTCCATGGTGTTCGACATCGAAGGGTTTTTTTGTTTGGACATAATACCACTGTGCTATAACACAACCTGGTTTTGAGTCAAGTGTTAGTGGCGCAAATCATCAATAATCTCAGACAACGGGGGAGGAGCCTAGCGCTTGACCAAGATGGCCGCGTGAGCTTTGAGCTCCCGAGACCCTCGTGCCCTCCGTCGTCTATCCTGTATCTAATCCTGTTTGTATGCATGGCATCGTGTAGATGACTTGTCAGGGAGGCGATTGATGCCACCCGAGGTCGAATCGCCCACCGGGAACCGGAGTTATGCATGGCGAAAGATTGAGGCCTATCTCCGAGGGATGCCAGGGGCTCGAGTTGGCAGGATGCCCGACCTCTAATTGAACAACAGCGGCCAGGCGATGTGTG
The DNA here is from genome assembly GCF_964204655.1 of Triturus cristatus. Taxonomy (NCBI): domain Eukaryota; kingdom Metazoa; phylum Chordata; class Amphibia; order Caudata; family Salamandridae; genus Triturus; species Triturus cristatus. Next base: position 1,131,082,953 of record NC_140583.1, read on the forward strand.
AACTGCCGGACGGAGGTCCCTATCCTTTCACTTTCACTTTCTCTCCCTTTGTCTGCCCAGCCCAGGGAGTGCTCACGGCTGCCTTATTATCATTTGGACGCTCTGCATGCCACACTGGCGACCCATAGCAAGACAAAGCACTCCTGATCTCTCTCGCTGAGAGAGGGCAGTCCTGTTTGAACCGACTTGCTTGAGCCCACCATGTCGGGCAAAGCAGAGGTGGACCGGCCGAAGCCTAAGGCCACCAGGCGGGGAGCCTATACTCAAGCCAATAACATGGACCGGTATGCCCAGCAGAGGGGGTCACCGGGTGCACCGAGCCAGTCCCCGGACACACAGAAGACTGCCTCACCCTTGGCCCCGGAGCTCTCACTGCAGGATGTCATGGGCGTGCTCGACGGGCTGCAGACTTCGATTGGGAGACAGTTTGATGCCCTGGCGCACAAAGTGGATACCATCTTGGTGGATGTTAATCTGATCCGCGCGGATTTGGGCAAAACAAATGAACAGGTCAAATCCCTGGACATCAAGACCACGGGCCTTGCTGATGATGTCTCGGACCTGCAGACCGAGGTCCGTAAGTTGCGGACCGAGAGTGATCTCGCCGCCCGCCGGCTGGAGGATTTCGAGAGCCGGGCCAGGCGCAACAACGTGCGCGTTATCGGGGTCCCGGAGTCCTCGGACGAGACTTCCGTGGACCTGCTCGTTGAGGACTTGGTGCTCAACCATCTGCAGCCTAAGGGTCTTGGGAAGTTCTTCGCAGTTGAGAGGGCCCATAGAGTGCCGGGTGGGAGGCCCAAGGTGGGAGCCCCACCGAGGCCGATTGTCGCCCGGCTCTTTCATTTTCGAGACCGGGACGCTATCCTGCAGGCCTCGAGGGTAACGGGCCCGGTCCCCTTCCAGAACGCGTCGGTGAATTTCTATCCTGACTTCACCCAGCAGGTGCAGAAGCAGCGGCAGGGCTTCCTGGGGGTGAAGAGGAGGCTTCGGGAGAGGGAACTGAAATACGCCATGCTCTTCCCTGCCAGACTACGTGTGGTGTATGAAGACCGAACATTCTTCTTTGAGTCGCCTGCCATGGCGGATGAATGGTTGGATGCTCTGCCTCGACGACGCACGGACGAGGACACTGCCGTAGACGGGGACAGTGGCCGGGATGAACAAGGTTGATGTCTTCGGAACCGGACTGATTCGGACTGACTGTAGATAATGACTTGCAGTAAATACGGAGGTTGTGGGAGGACGAGGGGAGCTCTTTCCTCCCTTAGGGTACTTTTTGTAGATTTTGGGTTTGGTAGGGCGACAGGCACACTGCAAGTTGGGGGGGCTTTGTAAGCTGCAGCAGGGGTGCAGGGTGGGGGGGGTTTCCGGGATTTTGGGTTTGTTGTTGGGGGGTTTGTTTCCGCAAGGCATAGTGATTATTTCCAGGACTGTTCCATGGTGGCTCTTCGGGTGTGGGGTGGGCCTCTTTACGTTTGGGGATGGGGGGTAGGGGTTTAAGTGTTATAAGCTGGAATGTTAATGGTTTGGGGGATCGCATTAAGCGTGGGATTGTTTTGCAATTCTTGAAACGGTCATTGCCGGATGTCGCCCTGCTGCAGGAGACACATCTTATAGGTAATACGTGCTATGCTCTGAATAGGAAGGGTTATAAATTCATAGCTCATTCGGGATTCTCCTCTGGGTCCAGGGGTGTGGGCATCCTAGTCAGAGCCTCGCTACCATTTGAGGTGGACTCCACCATTGTTGATGATAGGGGGAGGTTTGTGGCGGTGGCGGGGCGGTGGGAAGGAAGAACTTTGGTTTTAGTTTCGGTTTATGTCCCGCCGGCCCTGCAGGCCTCCACGTTTACAGATCTGGGTAGGGCCTTGCTGGATCTCCCGGGGGGTCTGCTTGTGGTGGGAGGTGATTTCAACGCTGTTGGCTCCGGTCTGCTGGATAGATACCCGCCCAGAGACACAGGGGGGGCTCAGAAGTGGCTTCCAGACTTTCTAGACACGCTTGGCCTGATAGACTGCTGGAGGCTCCGGCACCCCACACAGAGCCAATACACTTTCCACTCCGGGGCGCATGGTAGCCTTTCTAGGATTGATTACCTACTCACGCTGGCTGCGCATGCCTCATTGGTGTCCGAGGCCAGGCACATGGCGCGTGGTATATCTGACCATTCGCCAGTGTGGGTCAGGCTGGATCTAGGTAGGGAGGGAGGGGGAAGGGTGGCCCCTATCAACCCTTGATACTTCCGAGACCCCAAGATGCGCAGCGCGCTGGTAAAGACAGTAGATAATTTTTTCAAGGACAATCAGGGATCCGTGGACTCGGCAGTGTCGCTGTGGGAAGCATTTAAGACTGTGCTGCGAGGGGAAGCCCTCTCCCTCGTAGTGGCTGCCAAGCGGCGGAGAGATGGCGAGGTTTTGCAGGTTGAGGAGGAGATCGCGGCTTTGGAGGGAGCGCTGGAGGAGGAGGTTACAGAGGCCTCACTGCATGAGCTGTGCTTGAAGCAATCCGAGTATAAGGACCTGGTGACTAATGCCGCTAAGACCCTCAGTAGGGAACAGCAGGGCCGTCTGTATGATGTTGGTGACAAGGCCGGGAAACTCCTGGCTTGGCTGGATAAAAAAGAACGGGTTAATAGAGTAGTGCCGGAGTTGACGGGAGAGGGGGGAGAGGTGATTGTGGAACCTGAGAGGATTGTACAGTGTTTTTCGGACTATTTCCGTATGGTTTATGCCTCAGTGTCGGACAGGCCGCCCGAGGACTCGCGTGACCTCCTGCGTGATATCGCATTGCCCTGTCTCTCCGATATAGATAGGGACGATCTAGATGGAGACATAACGGTCGATGAGGTGGCGGGGGCTATCCGCGCATTGAACTCGGGCAAGGCCTCGGGTCCGAACGGCTTGCCGGTCGACCTGTACAAGCTGTTTCCGGATAGGGTCGCCCCTCACCTGCGCGCCATGTTTGTGGAGGCGCGGGGGAGTGGGGCCCTCCCGTTGGATCAGCGACTGGCGACAATTGTGGTTATACACAAAGAGGGCAAACCCCGAGATAAGTGCGCCTCATATAGGCCTATCTCACTCCTTAACGCAGAGCCGAAAATTCTGGCTAAAATCCTGGCGGCCCGATTGATTAGGGTACTCGGTGACTTGGTCCACCCGGATCAATCCGGATTCATCCCGCACCGTAACACTGCGTTAAATCTTCGGCGCCTTCATGGTGTAATCGCCAGGGCGGGCACGCTGCGTGAACCAGCTATTGTGGCGTCTCTTGACGCCACGATGGCCTTTGACACGGTGGAATGGGCATATTTGTGGGCCGTGTTGACCAAGTTCGGCTTTGGCCACGGTTTTGTAAGCTGGGTGAGGTTGCTGTATGAGGGACCTCTTGCGAGTGTGGTGGTAAATGGCCGGGCGTCGACTCCGTTTCAGCTAGGGAGGGGTACTCGGCAAGGTTGTCCCCTGTCGCCATTGTTGTTCGCCCTCGCCCTTGAGCCGCTGGCTGCGTGGATACGCTGGCACCCGGATATACGGGGACTTAGATGGTCGCCTGAACACGAGGACCGTATTTCGCTTTATGCTGACGACATCCTGTTGTATCTTGCCTCACCCAAGAAATCACTCATAGTGGTCTGTGACGTACTCACATCTTTCGGTAGGAACTCGGGTCTCGTTATCAACTGGAGTAAATCGTATTTATATGTTCTTAGTGGCGAGGTTCCACCGATCCCTCGAACGTGTTCGATCCAGGTCGCTCAGCAGGGCTTCGTGTATCTGGGGATCTTTATCTCCATGGACTCTGCTGTGCGATATGAGAGGAACCTGCTCCCCCCCCTAGCGCGCCTGAGGCGGGATGTGGAGGGCTGGCGAAGGCTGCCGCTCTCCCTCGTTGGGCGCGCGGCCCTGTTCAAAATGATGTCTCTTCCCCGGTTCCTCTACGCACTGCAGAATACTTTGGATTGGGTACCGGCCAACTACTTTCGGGAGGTCGAAGGCCTCCAACGAACGTTGCTGTGGGATGGGCGGCCGCGAATAGCTATTGCAAAGTTGACGCTTCCATGGTACGACGGGGGTATTGCGCTTCCAGACATCCGACGGTACTATTGGGCCACCCAGCTGAGTGCGATCAATCATGGGCTTTATGGCCCTGCCCTCAGCCCTGGGTATGCCATGGACAGGTGGTTGCTGCGTGGTGGTAACTATTACAGGGCATTGTACTCGCGGTCCCTGGACTCGTCCCTCACGGGGCCCACTGGAGTGGCGGTGCGTGTGTGGAAGATGGCAACTGACTCGCTGGGCTGGAAGGATAGGCTCACCCTCGCTACCCCGCTGTTTGAATCTGAGAGACTGGGTAGGCTTTGGCACACAAAAGGCTTTGACAAATGGGACTTGATCGGCATCTCCAGGGTCGGAGATGTGCTGATTAAGGGGAGGGTGAAGTCCTTTGAAGAGTTGCAGAAGGAGTATGAGCTGGGGCCATCCGAGTTTTTCCGTTATATTCAGGTGCGTCACGCCCTCCGATCAGTCCTCATAGAGGGTGAGAAGGTGCCTGAGTCCTCTCCTTTGGAGGACCGGGTCCTTGATGGCCATATGCCCGAGAGCACGATCTCGCTCATCTATAAGAAACTGATCAACGTCCGGGCGGATATGCTTCTGGGGCTGAGGGACCAGTGGACTAGGGATGGCCTTGAGTTGGATGACGAGGA